>NC_090927.1:927386844-927689874 GCF_040938575.1 Ambystoma mexicanum | reverse complement strand
AATACTAACATGATCTTTTCTTTTATCACAGAAATGAACAAGAAATATATGTACTCCAGTTACTAAACCAAACAGTAAGTATATTATAATAAGTACAACCATCGCAGCATATCACACCCATAGAGGCTTATAACTTTGTTCCTTATAAATTTGTTTTTGGATCCCAAAGTTATAAGCCACTATGAGTGTGATATGCTGCGGTGGTTGTGGCCAGGGCATAGAGTCTTGGGTGCATGGCCATATGCCATGCACCCAAGACTATATGACCTGGCCACAACCACCGCAGCATATCACACCCATAGAGTCAAACATTTTAACTATGGCTTATTGGAGCTTTTAATGTCTGCGGACATAATGAGTGTTCTTAGAACACTTTCAACTTGCCAGTGAACAATACGGACAGCATCCTCGGGACACCCCCATTTTGTTTATTTACAACATTTCAGGACACCGCGAGTGTTCTTAGAACACTTTCAACTTGCCAGCGAACAATACAGACAGCGTCCTCAGGACACCCCCATTTTGTTTATTTGCGAACATTTCAGGACACGGCGAGAGTTATTAGAACACATTCAACTTGCCAGCGAACAATACGGACAGCGTCCTCAGGACACTCCCTTTTTGTTTATTTGTGAACATTTCAGGACACCGCGAGTGTTCTTAGAACACATTCAACTTGCCAGCGAACAATATAGACAGCGTCCTCAGAATTCCCCCATTTTGTTTATTTACGAACATTTCAGGACACGGCGAGTGTTCTTAGAACACATTCAACTTGCCAGCGAACAATACGGACAGCGTCCTCAGGACACCCCCATTTTGTTAATTTGCGAACATTTGAGGACACGGCGAGTGTTCTTAGAAACTTTCAACTTGCCAGCGAACAATACGGACATTGTCCTCAGGACACCCCCATTTTGTTTATTTGCGAACATTTCAGGACACCGCGAGTGTTATTAGAACACATTCAACTTGCCAGAGAACAATACGGACAGCGTCCTCAGGACACTCCCTTTTTGTTTATTTGTGAACATTTCAGGACACCGCGAGTGTTCTTAGAACACATTCAACTTGCCAGCGAACAATATAGACAGCGTCCTCAGAATTCCCCCATTTTGTTTATTTACGAACATTTCAGGACACGGCGAGTGTTCTTAGAACACATTCAACTTGCCAGCGAACAATACGGACAGCGTCCTAAGGACACCCCCATTTTGTTAATTTACGAACTTTTCAGGACACGGCAAGTGATTTTAGAACACATTCAACTTTCCAATGAACAATATGGACAGCGTCCTCAGGCCACCCCCATTTTGTTTATTTGTGAACATTTCAGGACACCGCAAGTGTTTTTAGAACACATTCAACTTGCCAGCGAACAATACGGACAGCGTCCTCAGGACACCCCCATTTTCTTTATTTACGTACATTTCAGGACACCGCGAGTGTTCTTAGAACAGTTTCAGCTTGCTTGCGAACAAAACGGACACATATTGAGTCCTCAGAACACCCCCATTTAGTTTATTTAGAACATTTCAGAACAGCCGTGTTGTCCGCAGACAAATCAAACACAACAAGAGGCTCTACCACATAAAAAAAAACAACATTTAACCTATCTCATACTCTCCCACTCTCCTCAAAAACTCTTACACACCAACACACTCTACTAAATACAATTTTTAAACCAAGTTTCACCGCGTTGTCCGCGGACATCCGCAAATCCCACATGGTGGGCGCTGCCGAAAATCTGACGCGCTTCACGCTCTACGGTGTCCAATCAGCGAACACGTTGCATGTCCGCGGACATCACGCAAGCCGATTGGCCAATCAGAACACTGTCCGCGGAGCGAACAGGGAAGTGTGTCCGCGGACCGAACACAGATATCACTAATTGTTTGGGACCTACTTTTTGGTCATTTAAAAAAAAACTACGGATTTTCACCAAATCTGCAAAAGCACGCTTTTGGGGACCAAGCCGCTACTCCTGATCCAAATTTGGTGAAAATCCGTCCAGTGGTTTGTGCTGCAGGCGCGAGCAAAGTTTTTTCCCCATTCAGTGTATGGGGAAAAAAAAGTTTTGGGAACCCCCTTATAACTTTGCCCCTCCTTGACGAATCCTCACCAAACTTTGCAAAGAGATTCAGAGTGGGCCATATACTGATTTTGGAAGGTTTGGTGAGGATTCGTCCAGGGAGAGCAAAGTTATAAACCGCCCAAAAAGTGCTCTTCCTATGGAAACAGCAACTTAACCATAACTAGATGGCCACTAGCGTGGCCATGTAATATGTATGTTGACGCATGCCGCAATCTTATTCACTACATAGCAAGCCTCAAGAATACTTTGTTTGCGTTTCTTTGCATCTGTACACGTGCAAAATGACTTGATGTCTTCATCTTTTCTGTAGCATAAGCATCTTCATCTTGATCCCGAAATGTTGCTTATCTGTGATACTTTCTTGATGCCTATAGAATGTCTATGTTCTCTTGTCTCTGCGTCTCTTCTGGATGCGTCAATCTTGCTTCGTATGATGTCACCAATCTGCTTGTTTGCTCATTTTTTACACTTCTGGTATCTCATTCAAATGGCCATCATATTGCTGGTATGGCTTTCGCAATGGGAACCTTGCTTCCAGGATTCTTCTTGGTATTGGTATCTTCACTGGCACTGCACGTATTTCACATTCTGGCTCCCAGCATATAGGCAACAAGGGCGCAATGCTTGAGGTAGGGGTACTTAGCTCCTTCTCAACAGTTTGGTGATTGCCCCCGCTATTTTTCAGCGGTTTGTGGACAATATATTTGCAGATTTACTGTTCTCTTCAGTGGTAGTCTACATAGTAGACATTTTGATCTGCTCATCCAATCTATCTGAACACCAGAAACATGTCTGTGAAGTGTTGGTTCACTTACGCAACCATCAGCTGTTGGTTAAACCTGAAAAATGAACCTTTGAGTCACCCTCAGTTTCATATTTGGGTTTCCTCCTTTCTAAAGGCAGAGTCCAGATGGATCGTGGAAAGCTCCAGGCTGTTCTGTAACGGCAGACACCAAAGAATAATAAGGATATCCAACGTTTCCTAGGAGTGGAAAACTGTTATAGGAGGTTTATCCCCAGATTCTCGGATATGGTTGTGCCCATCACTTCCTTGCTAAAGAAAGGAAGGAAGTTTGAGTGGGATAAGGAAGCCGATTCTGCTTTCCATTTGCTCAAACAAACCTTTACTCTGCACCAGTGCTAGTTCAACCAAACCAAACACTTAAGTTTGTCGTGTAGACAGATGATAGGGGGGCAGTATGAGCTGCTATTTTACAGGCAGGAGAAGACGTCTTGAACACCCAGTGGCTTACTATTCCCAGACCCTCACCCTTAGTGAAAGAAATTACTCTGTTCTTGAGAAAGAATTACTGGCCATTCGACAAGCTTGTGAAGAGTGGAGACATTTACTCCAGGGAGCAGCACATCCTTTTCTGGTGCGTACCGACCACAGCAACTTGCGGGTTTACAAAAGATGGAATACTGCAACTCACGACACGCTTGTTGGGCATATTTTTTCTCCCAGTTCGACTTTGACATCACACACCTCCCTGGCACAGAAAACACCCTTGCTGATGCCCTGTCTCGGAGTTTGGGAGCTGATACCAGCCTTTACCAATGACATGAAGGGTTGTTAGCCAGCAAACAGATTCTGGGCAAGGTAAGCACCTTCGTACAGGAAGTGAGACATGCGACTTGTTGTACGTCTATACCCTGTGAACGGAAACACTCCATGGAAAGAAGAGAGGGTCTGTACTTTCATGAAGGAGCTTTATTCTTACCTTCTGTGGAGTTATGAACACAAGCCATCTCATGGTGTCATGACGTCCCCACTGCTGGGCACAAAGGCCAGAAGGCAACCATGGATCTAGTTGCTAAGCATTTCTGGTGGCCGACTATGAACATGGATGTGAAGTCCTACATTTCAGTTTGTCCCCTCTGTTCGGTGAATTCTACCCTGAAACCCATTGAGCTGCTTCAGCAGGCGGATCCACCCTGAAGACCGTGGGAACACCTATCCATGGTCCAGAAGGCACTAGATAAAATTGTGCGAGTTGAAGACAAAGTGTGGGCAGGAACACAAAGTACAATAGTCCACCATTGTCAAAGAATCAAGGAACATGACAGGGAGACAGCCCAAAAGCAGCAAACGGACAAGGCAAAACTAGTGGAAAAGAAACTAAATAATGTTATCACCCAAGCACCTGTGACGGCATTGGCTCAGGGGAAAAGCACAGGAGACACTCAACAAATTGTAAGTGCCACAATTGATGCACTATGGAGAGAAGGACAGGGACAATGGGGTGGGGGGACAGTACCGCAACCCACAGTGGAAGTATGAATGAGCACCAAGGGGAAGAGGAGGATTTCGAGGAGCAAGAGCAGGAGGCTTTGGGTGGATAGGGTCCCGGGAAGGAGGATTGGGAATATCACAGTGCTGGTATTGCAGGAGTTGGGGGCATTTCACAAGGGAATGCAGGAACAGGCATGCCATGGGATTTAATTATGGGCCATCACCTCCAGGGCAGGGATTTCAAAGGCCTCAAGGAATGGGAGACCAGCAGTTTGGGCAAGGGAGTCAAAATCAGTTCCCTTATGGGGATGACAGGCAAGGGCAATGTCGGCAACAACCACAGCAGGGTGAGGGAACACAGTTCAATCGGATGGCAGGGGGAACAGGCGCCCCATTCCAAGGAGTTACAATGGCAAGGGCAGCCCTTTTTCATTCCCCGTGACAAATACGTATTCTGATTAGGACAGCCCACAGAGAGCACTCACGTGTCCAATCCTATTGACAACCGCACATCCTGAAGAGGAGCCCTTGGTGGAGGTAGAAATAGGAAACAAGCAATTTATATTTATGGTAGATTCAGGTGCAACTAAATCATGCATTATGGAGGGGAATTTCCATTATCTGGTAAAACTCTTGACATGCAGGGATTATCTGGGGCTATTTCTATGGTTACATACACTGAGGAGCTGGATATAAAAGTGGGAGGGAAGGTAGTATGAGCCCCCTTGTTATATTCACAGAGTTCCCTGTTAACCTGTTGGGTAGGGATCTGCTCAGTAAACTAAATGTAACTATATCATTCACAGATCAAGGGGTAGTTTGTTCCACTCCAGGTATGTGTGTAGCTCAAGCAATGGTAATAATCAATGCAATGGCAAGGGAGTCCGTAGTCTGTGGAATACCTGTGGTCCTAGACATATTTGTCTATGGTGTCAAGGTACTAGCAAAAGCAGTGCCTCAAATTGCAACAAAATGTTGGTGAGTGTCCACAGATTATATTTTCTGACCCATGGTGCCACCTGAGATGGTGGCAGGGACAATATTGTCATTAGATTTGCAATCACTAGTCGTGTAAGACAAAAGAGTAGTCCTCATTAGAACAGACCAGGATGGGTGTGAGTAGCATGCACTACTATGTGTAGACACGACAGTACAACTGAAGGAAATGACTGATGAGGAGTTATTTGAGGACAGCGAGCAAAATGGGGAGACAGTTTTGGAAATCTGCACCCCCTGTGATATCATGGTGCAGTATAGGAAGGTACAGTACCCCCTAATGGCAGTGGTGACCCGTCTTTATTTTTTGAGGAGGGCATGCATATGTGCCAGCACAATTATGGACTGTTAATCCACATGATGTTGGATTACTGAGATATGTGACCCCAGTACAGATTACATTGAAGTCAAGAGCAGTACTCCTGAGGGTGTGGCAGAGGAAGGGATAAAAGGCACTATTCAGTCTCTATTAGAGCAAGGGATCATTGTGCCATCCACTTCCGTGTGTAATACGGCCATATACCCAGTCAAGAAAGCAACAAGGGGTAGTTGGCGGATGATCCAGGTTCTACATTCTCTTAATGACGTGGTGTAGAAGGAGTTTCCTGTAGTTCCAAATCTGGCGACAATCTCTATGTAGCATTCCCAAGACAGCAACATACTTCACAGTGGTGGATCTGAAGAATGCGTTCTTCTCAATCCCACTTCACCCTGATTCATGGTATTTCACTGCATTTACGCATGGTCAACAGCACTTTGAGTACACGAGATTGCCTCAAGGGTACTGTGAAAGTCCAAGTATTTTCAATAGAGTATTGCATGCCGACTTGGTAAATATTCAGGTGCTAGCAAAATCATCCAGTATGTCATTTTTCATGGTACAACACTGTTGGATGGTCTCGCCAGTTGTGGTCTCCTTACGTTGAAAGTCTGAGTAGTGGAAGAGGGCCCTGGAGGGACATGGGAGTGATGTACGATAGTCTGTGGTTGAGGAGCAGGGGATTTGTCATGGTGTGCCACTGCAAATGCTGCCAGCATCCGTGTGGTTTGGGTGCATTGGTGTGATGTTGGGTTTGGGCCAGTGTTTCTGTGCGCATATTGACAGTATAGAGTGGGAGAGGGCTTCAAGAGGAGGAAGGGAAGAGACAAGTTTTGAGGGCCTTTCTGAATGCCAGGTGATTGCCAACATTGCGGATGTGTAGGGGTAGAGAGTTCCAGATGATCTGTGCTTGGACGGAGAAGGAGGATCCGCCCAGTCTGGTGCAGTTGTAATGTGGGACAACTAGAAGGAATGAGTGTCCTTGTGGGCTGGTAGTGATTGACTTTGTCTTGGAGGATTTCCGGGCCAGTGTTGTGGATGGCACGGTGAGTGATGCACATGGCTTTAAAGGTAGTGCGTCACCCGATAGGGAGCCTATGGAGGACCTTTAGTTTAGGGCTGATGAGTTCTCTCATAGGGAGGCTAATGAGCAGGTGGATCACAGTATGTTGAATTCTTTGCAGTTTCCTTAGCTGAAACACTGGTGCTCCTAGGTAAAGGCAGTTTGCATAGTCTAAGCGGGAGAGGATGATGGCGATGATGGCGGAGAAACAGTGAGGACAGGCGAGATATAGGAAGATATGCCTGCAGATGCATAGGTGGAAGAAACAGGTTCTCGATACAGAATTGATGTGTTGAGAGAGGGATAAATCTGTGTCTAGTGTGCATCCGAGGTTTTTCACCATGGCAGAGGCAGCTGTTGCCGGGGGGAGCACTAGAGATTGGGTCCAGGGAATAGGTTGGGGAAGGGGCACTGTTTTCCTGCAGAGTAACATTCTGGTTTTCACAGGATTGAGAATGAGGTGGTTGGTCATCATCCAATAGTTAATAGTCAATATCCAAGAGGCATGATGACAGATCTGGACGGTTGGGGGCCAGCTATTTTGGGATTATAAGGATGATCTGGGTGTCGTCTGCGTAGTTGTAGCAGTTGAGATTGTGGGAATGGATGAGTGTGGGGATTGGGTTCAGATAGATGTTTAAGAGGAGGTAGAGATAGGGATGCTCCTTGTGGGACTTCTTTTGATACTGGGAGTGAAAGGGTGGAGGAGCATGATTTGTGAGCGATTAGAGATTAAAGAGGAAATCCAAATGAGGGCAGTATCTTTGATTCCTAAAGAGTGTAGCCTGTCTTGGAGAATGGTGTGGTCGATTGTATTGAGGGAGGCAGAGAGGTCAAGGAGAATGAATACAGAGCAATCTTCTGCATCCACTGTTCTTTTTAGCTTGTGTCAGACAGACACTAGGGAGGACTCCGTTCCTCTGAGCGGTCTGAATCCAGATTGGGCCACGTCCAGGAGCTAGTTGGCGTCAGTGAAATGGCTAAACTACGTCGATGCTTTGTTGTCAATGGGTTTGGCCATGAAGCAGGTTTTGGAGATGTGCCGGTAGTTCTGGAGAAGGAGTGGGTCGAGCGTAGGTTTTTTGAGGAGGGTTCTGATGTAGGAGTTTTTTTAAGGCTTCCGGGAAGGTTCCCGATGTTAGGTAGTGGTTGAGGATTGAGAGTGTGATACTGCCTGCACAGGCTGAGGCGAGGATGTTTTTGAGGAGGGTGGCCAGGATGGGGTCCTCTGGGAGCCTGATGGGTGGCTTTGTGCTAGGAGCGAGAGGAACTCCTGGTGTCAGATTGGAGAGAAGTAGGCAAAGGTTTGTGTTGGGATGGGGTTTGGACGGGGTGGGCCATGGGTGGGTAATTGGTGATGGCATTATTTCTAATTTAGAGATGATGGCGGAGTGTCTGTGGATAGCGACTTTGTGGACGGGTTCTGATAAGTTACCTTAAATGACATGCTTATGAAACCCAAATACACAAATACAGAATACATGTGTTGCAGAATCTTTTGCAGAATCATAGAAGAACATATTAGAAGAACATATCACAATCCACATAGGCATGAAATCAAACACAATTAATCTTTGTAACACTCCATTTATATTGCCAATACTGAGCTCTTAGGCTACAACAGCTGGGCATCCCTGGGCTTTACATTTGAGGACAGTCAGGGGGTAACCATTGTGCTGATATATTAACTGACTAAACACTACACACACAATTGTATGCAAAATCATACTATTTAGAAAAACACATAAACAGCTACTTTATTGGGACAAACACCGACTGAAAATCCATCCCTGGAATAATTAATGAAATTAGTAAAATAACACATGTATATTATAAACTGTTAAAACACGTTCAAAGCTTACAGAAATGTTAAAAGTAAGCAAATAAATGTTTGACGCTTTCTAGCAAGTTGAATATCTAACCATGTTTGTCACAATGCTTATTTATCCGAGAAATAATTAGACTGCTTTTCATTTCTTATGTAAACATCACATTTCTGAAAATGTATAGGTGAGTGAATAAGGTTGATGCTCATTTTTTAGAGAGCACTAAAATTGTGCAAATGAGACGTGTATAACTATTTGACAGCAAGCTTCAAACCTAGAAGATTCCTTACGAGACCAGGCAGATGTCTATGTTAATGAATGCCCTAACAGTGCAAGAGTATTAACTTACATTTCCCTGAGGCCATAAACTCTCTATTGTACTAGTATTACAGGCAAAACATTCCTGTCTTAAATATTCTTGTGTTCTACTTGGTGGGCTGATGCCGAAAGGGCCTGGGGTTTCCCCTGGACACCGGTGAGTTCTTGAACATTGGTCAAAACATTACAATTCAAATTGTAAAGAGAACTTTAAGAAGTGCACACATTGCAACTCTGCTGCACAAATTATCTTGGGACCAAGTTAAGAATTGCATCAAATGGAGATATCATAGAAACACTGCTCCACCTCAAGGCAATTGTGCTGACGACATCAAGCTTCTGAAAGCAACAGCTCACTTTTCCCTACATGCCTCTCTGTATTCCCTCGATCATTCTCATCTGCACCTCATTGTTCTTGATGTTCCTCCATATTAGGTGTACCCACTTCTTTAAAGTGTGATGAATTCTTTGTGACTTGCGCTGCTCCACAATATGCTATGACCATTGTTTCTTCTTTGGCTGTTATGGTGAGTGACTGACGGTCAAGCAAAAGTTGGAACGTTCCTTAAGGCATCTAGTTCTATAGCAACACACTGTTCCCAACATCCATTATCCTCTCTCAGGCATTCCTGCACATGCGTTTGCTGCATTTGCGCTCCTCACACCTGGCAGCGCATTTGTGGGCATCTAGCTCCCCTAGTCCCAACCAGGGATGGTAGAAATGGTGGTCCTCAGTGCTCTTCCGTGGAGTAAGCTGCCAGAAGCCACACCAGTGGACATTTGAGGCATCATGCAATATTTCCTTGCGAAGAAAAAATGTACTCTTTTCGGGGGTCAACACATTCAGAAGCTGTTTGCAATGTCTTGTTGAGGATGCACTTGAACTACTCTGCATCTCGATTGGTTTATGGTCAGAAAGGGGTGATTGGCTAGTGCTGGATGTTGAAGTCTTCGAAACATTGTTTTATTTCTTCCCCTTGAAATGGCAACCATTGTCTGTTTCCATGAAGACCGTCAATCTGTGAGTGGCAAACATCTTTTCCAATTTCGGGGTCAAGCTGGATACAGCCATGGAGTCTACGATTTCTACCTTTGGTTAGAGGGAATATTCATCAATCATTACAAGAGTATATTGCCCATTGGGAAGCAATCCAAAGTCAGCATTGACATTCTCCAAGGTCTTGACACCCCTTGGCAAGAACCTAATGGTTACCGAAGATGGGGAGACATTGGTTGCCAGGCACAGGGTGCATCAAGTGATGATGGCTTCTACTGCTTGTGCCAGTTTAGGAACCACTCTTTCTAATCAGAAGTGGGTGCTAATCATGCACACCCCCTGGAGACTGGGGTGCATGTGATGCACCACTTAGTTCAGCAGGGACGAAGGGATCACCATGTGTGACCCACATAGCAGAAGCCATTGTCAGAGATGGATAGCTAGTACTTTCAAAAGAAGAGACTCTTCAGGTCGTGCTGAGCGGCTTCTTTTCATTGCTGCTGTGCCTGGAGGCAGTGGAGTAACTTTGCTGAAAATGTTGGGGGAACATGACAACTGAAAGAAAGGGGCGGGTGGAGGAAGGGCGGATGGTGGCTTTGAGGGTTGACTCCAAACTACTACACCACAAGAGTCCATTGCAGATGCTCTGTTATAACTTTCATAAGACAGGTGGTGTATCTTTAAACTTCAATTCTAAAGACACGCCAGTTTACTGAAAGTGAAATAGAAGAACCATGCATTGTGGAGCCAGTTAGTGCACACTTTGATCATGATCTGAAGGTATCCAGGGATTTTACCAAATACATTACAGAGAATGCTTTCTTTTTTTACCGAAAACATGAACAAGGAAAAAAGTTCTGACATTTGGTAAAAAGGTATGTGGGGGGTGGGTCAAAGGGGTAAAACGGGTAGGGATGGGGTTGTCAGATTGGAGAGAAGTAGGCAAAGGTTTGTGTTGGGATGGGGTTTGGACGGGGTGGGCCATGGGTGGGTAATTGGTGATGGCATTATTTCTAATTTAGAGATGATGGCGGAGTGTCTGTGGATAGCGACTTTGTGGACGGGTTCTGATAAGACATTGCATAGGGATTCGGAGTTGGGATGGTGGGGGGAGTTCAATAGAGCAACCCGGAGATTTGAATTCCGTTATCTTTTAGGGATAGTAAAATAGTATTTATCAAAGTCTGATCCTCTGTCTCTAACCAAGCGAAATATGATACATATAAGCTCCTTCCTTACCTCATATATTACCTTAAATGACATGCTTATGAAACCCAAATACACAAATACAGAATACATGTGTTGCAGAATCTTTTGCAGAATCATAGAAGAACATATTAGAAGAACATATCACAATCCACATAGGCATGAAATCAAACACAATTAATCTTTGTAACACTCCATTTATATTGCCAATACTGAGCTCTTAGGCTACAACAGCTGGGCATCCCTGGGCTTTACATTTGAGGACAGTCAGGGGGTAACCATTGTGCTGATATATTAACTGACTAAACACTACACACACAATTGTATGCAAAATCATACTATTTAGAAAAACACATAAACAGCTACTTTATTGGGACAAACACCGACTGAAAATCCATCCCTGGAATAATTAATGAAATTAGTAAAATAACACATGTATATTATAAACTGTTAAAACACGTTCAAAGCTTACAGAAATGTTAAAAGTAAGCAAATAAATGTTTGACGCTTTCTAGCAAGTTGAATATCTAACCATGTTTGTCACAATGCTTATTTATCCGAGAAATAATTAGACTGCTTTTCATTTCTTATGTAAACATCACATTTCTGAAAATGTATAGGTGAGTGAATAAGGTTGATGCTCATTTTTTAGAGAGCACTAAAATTGTGCAAATGAGACGTGTATAACTATTTGACAGCAAGCTTCAAACCTAGAAGATTCCTTACGAGACCAGGCAGATGTCTATGTTAATGAATGCCCTAACAGTGCAAGAGTATTAACTTACATTTCCCTGAGGCCATAAACTCTCTATTGTACTAGTATTACAGGCAAAACATTCCTGTCTTAAATATTCTTGTGTTCTACTTGGTGGGCTGATGCCGAAAGGGCCTGGGGTTTCCCCTGGACACCGGTGAGTTCTTGAACATTGGTCAAAACATTACAATTCAAATTGTAAAGAGAACTTTAAGAAGTGCACACATTGCAACTCTGCTGCACAAATTATCTTGGGACCAAGTTAAGAATTGCATCAAATGGAGATATCATAGAAACACTGCTCCACCTCAAGGCAATTGTGCTGACGACATCAAGCTTCTGAAAGCAACAGCTCACTTTTCCCTACATGCCTCTCTGTATTCCCTCGATCATTCTCATCTGCACCTCATTGTTCTTGATGTTCCTCCATATTAGGTGTACCCACTTCTTTAAAGTGTGATGAATTCTTTGTGACTTGCGCTGCTCCACAATATGCTATGACCATTGTTTCTTCTTTGGCTGTTATGGTGAGTGACTGACGGTCAAGCAAAAGTTGGAACGTTCCTTAAGGCATCTAGTTCTATAGCAACACACTGTTCCCAACATCCATTATCCTCTCTCAGGCATTCCTGCACATGCGTTTGCTGCATTTGCGCTCCTCACACCTGGCAGCGCATTTGTGGGCATCTAGCTCCCCTAGTCCCAACCAGGGATGGTAGAAATGGTGGTCCTCAGTGCTCTTCCGTGGAGTAAGCTGCCAGAAGCCACACCAGTGGACATTTGAGGCATCATGCAATATTTCCTTGCGAAGAAAAAATGTACTCTTTTCGGGGGTCAACACATTCAGAAGCTGTTTGCAATGTCTTGTTGAGGATGCACTTGAACTACTCTGCATCTCGATTGGTTTATGGTCAGAAAGGGGTGATTGGCTAGTGCTGGATGTTGAAGTCTTCGAAACATTGTTTTATTTCTTCCCCTTGAAATGGCAACCATTGTCTGTTTCCATGAAGACCGTCAATCTGTGAGTGGCAAACATCTTTTCCAATTTCGGGGTCAAGCTGGATACAGCCATGGAGTCTACGATTTCTACCTTTGGTTAGAGGGAATATTCATCAATCATTACAAGAGTATATTGCCCATTGGGAAGCAATCCAAAGTCAGCATTGACATTCTCCAAGGTCTTGACACCCCTTGGCAAGAACCTAATGGTTACCGAAGATGGGGAGACATTGGTTGCCAGGCACAGGGTGCATCAAGTGATGATGGCTTCTACTGCTTGTGCCAGTTTAGGAACCACTCTTTCTAATCAGAAGTGGGTGCTAATCATGCACACCCCCTGGAGACTGGGGTGCATGTGATGCACCACTTAGTTCAGCAGGGACGAAGGGATCACCATGTGTGACCCACATAGCAGAAGCCATTGTCAGAGATGGATAGCTAGTACTTTCAAAAGAAGAGACTCTTCAGGTCGTGCTGAGCGGCTTCTTTTCATTGCTGCTGTGCCTGGAGGCAGTGGAGTAACTTTGCTGAAAATGTTGGGGGAACATGACAACTGAAAGAAAGGGGCGGGTGGAGGAAGGGCGGATGGTGGCTTTGAGGGTTGACTCCAAACTACTACACCACAAGAGTCCATTGCAGATGCTCTGTTATAACTTTCATAAGACAGGTGGTGTATCTTTAAACTTCAATTCTAAAGACACGCCAGTTTACTGAAAGTGAAATAGAAGAACCATGCATTGTGGAGCCAGTTAGTGCACACTTTGATCATGATCTGAAGGTATCCAGGGATTTTACCAAATACATTACAGAGAATGCTTTCTTTTTTTACCGAAAACATGAACAAGGAAAAAAGTTCTGACATTTGGTAAAAAGGTATGTGGGGGGTGGGTCAAAGGGGTAAAACGGGTAGGGATGGGGTTGGGGTGGGCTTAGGCTTATGCAAAAATAAGGGGTTTGGGGGGGTCAGTTTTTTTTCATTGTTTTGGGTTCTGTAAAAAAGCATTCCCTGTAATAAAATAACATTTTGACAATACCCGCACCCCTCCTGAGACCTAGTCTTGACCGCCGCCAATACTACCTTAATTGGTCTGGTTTGTCCAGAAGGTTACTCTGTTCCAAGAAACTAGGCTGTCCTTCTGAACCTCTGCCCACCAGGTCAGAGTTCAGAAACCCATCTTAAATTGGTGTACAGGGGTGGGATAGGATC
The DNA here is from genome assembly GCF_040938575.1 of Ambystoma mexicanum. Lineage (NCBI taxonomy): Eukaryota > Metazoa > Chordata > Amphibia > Caudata > Ambystomatidae > Ambystoma > Ambystoma mexicanum. The sequence continues at coordinate 927,675,861 of NC_090927.1, read as the reverse complement.
GAAGGTACCCAGTATTGTGCACTGGTAAAGGTACCCAGATTACACTTACCCAGGACACACAGTGACCTTAGTAGTAACTTAACTGTAAAGGCTAATGAGCTATCTTAAAACACGGAAGTAATAACTAACATAACCTTTTAATGCTTACAAATCAGAGACACTGAGAATGTTGCATATGGAGAGAGGCTTATCCGCTCAAGGTACCAAGTGTAACATGATCCAAATGTTCATGGATTGGCAAGAGGCTCAGCTCGATGCCATCACCTCAGATGAGAGTGCAGAAGGTGGTGGGGCTGCTCTCACTGACAGCTCTAGCAGAGCTGTTGCTGCACTTGTCCATGGGGTCCATTAAGACAGGGATGATGTGGAGTCCCACGTTTTATCTGTTGGCTCTGATGCTGAAGCCATGCTTGAATTCAAGAAGCAAGAACTGCAGATTAAGCAGAAGGAGCTTGAGTTCAACATGGCAAAGCTGAGAGTTGAGCAGGCAGAAAACAAAAGGACAGGGATCACCAGTTGGAACTGGCCAAGAATCAGGATGCAACTGGCTCCTCTAAGGGATCTGGACACGGGTCTGCGTCCTCCTCTCATCCACGGTTTCCTAAAGATCTGCTCAGTATGTATGATGAAAAGAGTTACATAATGTACTGGTTAACTGCATTTGAGTATGCATGTGAAGTGCAAGAGGTTTTGGATGCTGACAAGATTGCATGGCTGCTCTGCTGACTACCCCATTCTGGCTGCAGTGCTATTATGGAGATGTCAAAGACTGACCGAGTAAACTTTGCAAAATTGAAGCAAACTCTCATCATAAAGTTTGGGAGGACTCCTACTCAATACTTAAAAGAGATTTAGAGAGTACAAAAAGAAAGAAGGTAACATTTGTTTGTCCTTTGTTACTGATTCCCTGAAAAACTTGACTGGCTGGGCTGAAGGCTATAAGGTCATCACCTTTGAGGGTATATGTTTGGTCGTGCTTGAACATATTTTTGCATCTTGTTCCCCTGAGCTTAAGCAACACTTGTCTGATTTAAAGGAGATAGATCCTAAGAAACTGGCCAGCGCAGTAGTGTTGTGGGTGTCACACCGATTGAGCCCAGAAGGACAACATTACTCATGGTAAGCAGGAAGGAGGGGAAAAAGAACAAATATAAGGAGGGTGGGAGATCTGATAGAACTCTCTCCCAAAAGAGCCACAAAAAGAAAAACAAGTGTAAGTGGCAAGAGAATGTGCAGGGTAGTGGGAGTTATACTCCCAGACAGAATACAGTGGATCCTGTGTGTCTTGTTCACCACTCTGGGCCCATGGGAAAGGTCTCCCTCTATGGGAGTAGGGATGACATCCTCAGATTCGTCATAATGGGCATAGAGGATCTTTCCTTCTCCACAGATTTTCTGGGTAAGTGTAAGTCTACACACTCACACGTACACTTGATCTGGCCACTTGGATTTTCATGCCACTGCTATCTGCGATACCCAGGGGCCGCTCCATACATCTTCACGATGATTCCAACCTCTTCCAACACCATGGGCTGCAGGTAAAATGGGATTTGCTAGTGGTTGAGAGACACTGATTGCACAGTCTTGGCACACTTGGAACATTTGCCTTAACCTCACAAATGGTGGACTTTGGAAAGAACTGCTTTCCCAACAGGGTCCAATAAAATCTTCTTGAAGGATTGATGTCCAGACATGATTAAAAGAAGTGGTGGGAGACCGCTTCTTTAAAAGGCAAAATCCACCAGGTGATTGGAATAAAGCAAGCATCCTTTAGGGTCCAACCCCTGTTCTTGAAATAAGTGGACTTTGCCTTCTGACATCCCACCCAAAGTGTTTGTGCTACAGGAAGTGGAGGGAAGAGGAAAGAAAGATAGAGGCAGAGAGAAACATCATGCTGGAACCATCCTCCCAGTAGAGTAACTTTGCTGAAAAGGTTCAGGGGGCCATGACAACTAAAGTAAAGGTGGGGGGTGTAGGAAGGGCAGAGGGTGACTCTGAGGTATAACACTGAACCTGTTATCATTTTCATAAGACTGGTGGTGTGTCTTTAAAATTCAATTCTAAAGATGCAGAAGTCTTCTGAAAGTTATAACACCAAATTGGGCCTCATTACGAGGCTGGCAGCCGCGGAATGAACGGTGCCAGTAAGGTACCAGCACCGTTCATTTGGGGCCGCCAAATTACGAGTTTGCTCACGGGTGGCGGTATGAACGCCTGGGCCCGACAGACGTGCATACCGCCACCTGCGAGCAGACCAGGATGCTAACAACGGACCTGTCATTAACGGGTCCATTATTAGAATCTTCCCTATTCCCATTGAGCCATATGGGGCTCGAATGGGAATGGGGTGTACAAGGTCTGGGTCCCGAGAAAAGGGAATTACCAGGCTCGCAAAAGTCGGGTGGCCCGGTAATTCCCTTTTTTCGGGATCCAGACCCGGACACGAGTTTGGAGGCAGCCATGCCACTAAGAATGGCATGGCTACCTCCAAACTCGTAATGAGGCCCATTGTGTCTTTATAATTCACTACATCGGCAACAGTACAATAAACATAACCCCCTCTACCTAAAGAGGGCCTGCAAGCCTGCTGGAGGGCACTGGTGTTTGATTATTGTCACAGGGCATTCAATCAAACAAGCATATAGACATAATCCAAAATGGATGCCTGCAAGATTTTAAAACAGCATATTAAGTTGCTTATTCTACATTTCAAAATGACTTGCAGCATGTTTCATTTAATATTTTTAGATGTAGCTACAGTTTAAACCAATATAAACATGGAGAGCACCTCTGTTTATTTGTATTTTATTTTATTTAGATAGCGCTTAAACTCCAAAGTGCTTAACAAGTAAATTAATAGATTAATTTTCATCGCCATAACATCCCTTAATGCAGTGATTGCAATTGCGAGGAGAACAGTTTTACAATCCATGATCTAGCTCTCGTGCTGAGGTCTTTCAAGAGGTAGTGCCTGGTGATGTCCCTCCAACCCAGTCCTTCAAGGAAAGAGTTGCTAAAGAAAAGAGGTGATGGCTGGAAGGTTTAAAATTAATATTAACCTCTAGCATTGCTGCGGGCAACCCCCAGACCATCATTCGTCACCTGCCAAGCCACTACAAAAGGGGAAAGACCATATGCAAATCAGGCTTGGACCAACCCAAAAGGGGAAGTCCAGCCCAAACTGCTTGGTCACATCCCTTCTGCAGAAGACCACACGCATCCCCAGATATGTTTCGGCCTCATTGGGCCTCATCATTGAGGAGTAGCTGGGGTTTTTAGGCTGAGCAGGGAGGAGACCTGCAAGAGTTTCTGATTGATGATGCCAGTACAAAAAGTCATATCAGACAGTAGCACAGCAAGAGAGGGCTAGACTTCCTGCCCCAAAATGCCAGTCTAGCCAAGAAATAGCACATACCATGCTTGCTTTATCAAGATACCCAGAAATAAGACATGCCACAGTAAGAAAGAGCTAGACTTGCTGCCCCAAAATGCCAGTCTAACCAAGTAATATAACATATAGTACATATACATACGTGCTTCATAGCTCAGCTGTCCAGTATAAAACGTCATGCCACAGCAAGATTTATGGCTAGACTGGATGCACCACAATTCCAGTCTAGTTTATGCTTGCCTTCTCGTCGTAATTGTCAACACTATGAAGGCCGAGCAGTGGTGAGTAACTGCCAACATTTCAAGGGTGTGGCAGAGCTGCCAGGCTTTCAGCTTGTGTATGTTTGACAATTTAATGTATGCAATGGGCTTATAGTGGCATCTACATGTGTTTTGAATGACATGTTAAGTGACACTGAAGGGGCTTGTGCCGAAGAAGCTTTATGGCAAAAGTTGAACCTAGTGTGCTGAACAGCTGAGAGCAGCTGGTGTTCTGGGTGTAACTAGGGTAGGGGTAGAGAACAGGGCTACAGAAGATCCAGAGCTATAGATCCAGGTATTCTATTGCCCCTGCTCCGCCACATGTCCTATTTGTGACATTTATTTTGGTTTGCTGTAATGCAATAGCGTGCATACAAACGTGTGAGTGTCACACTAGATGTGTGACACAAACAGGCCCATATGTGAGATGCCCAATGAGTGCCACAAGCTGTCCCACCTAGGTCATCTAGGGCAGGGAGGAAGGATGCATGAGGTACAGAGTCACATGAGCTGTACTTCCCTTCCAGATGGAAGCGGGCCCACACACACACATCGCTCAGGCATCCCCTGGAAAGACAGCTTAGCACAGACCCCTTGAGAGTGTTTGTTACGGGATATGGTCTTTGCAGGCTGGAAGTACAGGATAGCAACGATTAAATACGAGTTGTAATCACATACGACAATAAGGGTCTATGAGGGAGACTGTCTGTAGCAGCCTTCAGCATACAGTTATGTATATAGTTATAGTTACATACAATGTCTAATTGGTTGCATCTGGAGCATTGGCTTACATATTATAGGAGTTTTAAATGGGCCAAAACTATGTGGACCGTGGCCTGCCAGAGCCCATGCCAGTGGATTGGGTCACCCAAAGATCTAACTCATCGCCCAATATGTAAGGTGGGCCACAGTGAAAGGTGTATGGATGATGTGGGGCACTGTTCCAGGTACTTCCGACTCCTTTGAAGGAGGGGCGAGCAGCAAGAGCAGCGCTCCACCAGATAGATCTACATAGGAGAAATTTGGGTACGGAATGTGCAAAGAAAGTGTGAAGTTCTCTTAAGTGTCTGTGCTTGATTCTGAATATACAGTTCCTCTAGTTTGAAATATCATCTGCCTGGAGTGTGGCTGTTTGAGGTAATTCAACTGAGCCAGGCACCCATCTCCTGTTAACACATGCTTTCATTGCAGGTTGCCTAATATGATTTTCTTTTGCCGCAGCTGGTCCTGAAAGGGGGTAGTATGGAGCACTCCCTCCCTGGCCTGGTGGTAAAGGGTCCATCAGTGGGTGAGGGAAAAATCACTGGGGCTCCATTTTCCTGCTTGTAATGTTTTTATTGTCTAATGTGCTCATTTCTATGTGCTGCACAGGACATTGTTGACAGCTTGGTAAGATAGCTCAGACAGCTACTGCCTAGGCTGCAGAGACCTAGATGTATCCTTTAGGTCACATGTTAGAATTGATATTAACTGAAAATAGAATGGCCACTTAAAAAAATAATGCATCGAAAAGGTAACTGAATTATATTTGTAAATTCACTAACAAAAACACATTGTTAAAGGGATGTTATGGTTAAGTTGCACAACTACAAACCTATCCCCTTTAATGAAAAAAATATGCTAAAGGAAAGGTCTGGTTACAGTGGCCTACTAAAAACCTATCACCTTCAGTGCAAACACGTTGGTGAAGGGGCGTTATGCGTCAGGTGCCCTAAGAACAACCTAGCATCTTCAGTACAAAAACCTTTTTTTCCGGAACGTTCCAGCTGCTTTGCACTAACAACAACATATCCATATTATGCGTACAAGTAAAACTGAAAAACCCCAGAAATTCACCAGTTCTGGTAAACTAAGCAACCATAACTCATGCCACCACTGTGCACTGATAAGACTAACATCCATGACATCAAAGATGACATCACAAATGTCATTGATGACATTACTGATGACATCACATGTCCATTTACCTTTCATGAAAAGCCTCCACAAGGGATTGTCAATATAATGATGGGAGGAAACTATCAGAGGTCATTGGGAGAACTGTCATGAGATACATAATTCATTACCCAGTGCTTTGCTGTAAACACCATTGCAAAACAGAGTTCTTTCCAGTATAGGAAACAATTCATGAAGAAACGTAGGCATTGTCTGCAGCAGGCACCATACAGGTGCAATAAGCAATTTTTTGCCATGTTGGATAGCAAAATGATGCATGCTTTAGTGTCAGAGTTTTGCGTACTGTTAATCATGTAATAAGTAGCTAATGATGCCTCACTTACTACAAATTTGCACTGCTACACACACAAAATAAAGAGACCGCAACGGACACAAATAAGCCCATATACAGGGAAAGTAAAATAGGCAAATCAGCAGCAGTATTACCAGAAAGTGTTCATAGTCTAACTGCTTATCTTCATGCACACAAATGATTTCTGTGTTTCTGGCCCACTTCTTCCCTTTTCTATATGTATCATATGGTGTGACTGAACCCTTAGGAACGTAGAGAAGGGTAGGGTCTACAAACATAGTGCCTTTTCAATGTTCACTTCCTGCCTGTCAGTGAAGAAAACCACCTGCCCTACATATATCTGTGAGCAAAAAAGAGGGAATCAGACATGTGATGTCATCAATGCCATTTGTGATGTCATCTTTGATGTCATGGGTGTTAGTCTTAGCAGTGCACAGTGGTGGTGCAAGTTATGGTTGCTTAGCTTACCATAACTGGTGCATTTCTGGGGTTTTTCGGTTTTACTTGTAAGCATAGTATGGCTAGGTTGTTGTTAGTGCAAAGTAGCTGTAATGTTCTGAAACAAAGGTTTTTGCACTGAAGTTGCTAGGTTGTTCTTAGGGCAACTGAAGCAAAACGTCCCTTCACCAACGTGTTTGCACTGAAGGTGATAGGTTTTTAGTAGGCCACTGTAATCAGACCCTTCCTTTAGCATAGTTTTTTCAGTTAAGGGGATAGGTTTGTAGTAGTGCAACATAACCATAACGTCCCTTTGGCAACGTTTTTTGTTAGTGAATTTGATAGGTTTTTGGTAGGGCACTGTAACCGGAACGTTGCTTTAACATAGAGTTTCCTGTAAAGATGATAGCTGTTTGGTACTGCAACAGAACCATAACGTCCCATTAACAACGGTTTGTCACTGATTCCTTGGCTGCCCTCATGATGAATGTGTGGAAAGGCCAAATTCTCTGGTATATGTATTAATTTGCGCTACCCCTTCCTTTTCCCAATAGTGTTGGTGTATCTTAACAATTACAGATGTACATGGTAAGTGTTGGTGAGTGTTTGAGTGGTTTCTCTTTTGTGTTAACATTGCATGGTGAATCTGCGTCGCCCAGTACTGGCCGAGACGACTGCAGGTGAGCAGTATGGACGTTTCCTAGGGAGACTGCACCTGGCCGGCGTATGTGCAAGCACAATGCAAGTATCCGTAGGACTCCATTAGTGGCCGCATTTCCGTATCTTCTAATGCACTTTTAAATAATTGTGGGATCGCACGTGTATCCGTGGCACAGCTATACCCTTGTGTAGGGCATCCTCTGTGTGCTGGTAAGACCGCCCCTGTCACCAGCCCTACGGATTCATACAGTAGGCTACTGCATTGCAAGTACTCCTGCCGACTATGTGGGTGGCTGTGTAAACCTACCAGTGTATGGCTGCAGCACGCCTGGCTGTATGAGACCCACTGGTAAACAATGAACAGCAACTTGCAGTGTAACGTGGGTGTGTTAAATGTCCCATTAATTTGATTGATGTGCTGCTTGCCTTTCCATGACCCGTGAAACAGACACACAGTCTCTGCACTGAGCACTGTGACGGAAAGTGTCAAGAGGTCGCCTGTGGGTCGTACAGTTGAAGAAAACATGCAACTGCAGGTGGGACAGTTTGTAGTGAGTCTGCAAAATGGCAATGCTGGTGCGGCTTGGTCACGCACATACTAGTGCATGTAAAGCCAAATAAGCAAACAGCAGAATGTTCAGAGCGCAAACAATGTCAGTGGTGGTTAGAAAAGTACTGTAGCTGCATGGGTTGCACTGAATAATTGTCTTCTTGCTCCAAGCAATGAAGCTGTGTTTCGTGTTCTTGTAAACATTCTTGTATTCCAGAATATATGCATCTCCGTGAATGCTACTCCTATGACTAATGGCATAGCATGAAGTGTTTGTACTGTATGTGACAGCAACTGAAATGGAAGCACAAGGGACCAGTAGGCAGTCTACCACCCTTCCACCAATGCAGTAAGGTAATTTCATGTACAACATTTTCCACATCTGCTGAGGCCAACAACAGTGGCACTCCTGTAGGGCAGCAGAGCTCTAAAACATCTTTGCAGACCATATGCTGCGCTACAGACTCTTACCCGGTAAAGGGCATTGTATTGTGCATATACTGCAACATGCTTCTCTACAGAGGGAAGGTACTTGCAACTGTGTGGGAAGGGTCCGTCCGGCAGCATGACAGTGACTGGCGCCTATGTAGGTGAGGGCCACCCAATAATTCTGTCTCTCGGCACGTCCCCTATGGTAGCCATACAGGTTCTGCCCCTTCCGTACCAGGCCTTTCCTGCCGTTCCTTCTGTGGTGTGTGTTAGAAGACCAAAATAAATGGGAATTAACTGGGAAAGGAAAAAAGGGAAATAAATAAAGCACCTTTCAGAGATGAATAATGGAATTGCCAATGAACGGATGCAGGGCGGGAGGCGTGGCACTGTGCAAAACACTGTAGTTGAATGGGTTGGAAAGGGGTTCGCTGAAGAAAGAGGTTTATTTATGTGTTGCAGAGCGTTTGAAGAGTTTCAGTGTGCAACATATACTACAAAAATTCTTCCACTACTTTCAAGAAGGGCACCAAGGCAATTTGGATGGGGTGTGCAGAAATCGGGATGGCAGGCATAGTAAGATGAACGTTACTGTTGGGGAAAACTGTTTGTGCTGCGAAACGTCATATCCCTATGTGTGAAGTACACCATTGGCACATGTCGTAGAAAGGCACAAATACACTTCTTCGCAATGTACCACGCTTTCTCCATTTGCAGACCAAATGAAAAATAACGCAGCCACATCGGTGTCTGCATAATGCGATAGAAAGTTATGCAGGATAGACCTGGGCAACTGCCTCCTTCATCGCAAACGGCACTGAAACTCATGCAACATGCTGTGCAATTTTCCCTCCACAATGAACAACAATAATGTCGGCATTATTGCGCTTCACCCAAGTGTCACACAAACAAACCAAAATCAGTCACTTCATTGTAGGTACTCCATAGCAAAACACATCCACATGATAGGTTCCAAAATGAGCATCCACTGCACAGTGTTTTCCATTCACTTTCAATCAATGTATTTCGAACTCCTCCAAAACCTGCATGCTGTGGCTCGTGAAACACACAGCCATAACCGCATCCTCTGCATTTATGTCGACAAATACACCATGTACCACAGTTTGTGCATACACACCAGACCCAAAAACCTTATTGACCAATCCCGTAGCCTCTACAGGCCCATTTCTATGGCCGTCATCTGCAAAAGGGGCATACGTAACACGTGCCTTTCTGGCAAACCCCTCACTTGGGGACTGTTTGCTGTATCCCTAACAGTTCCACCATCAACAGATGGCTGCACTTATCCTTGCACTTGCCACCATTGGGCCGTATTTTCACTTCTTGTCATCTTTTCTTCTTCCCATGTACTGCACTTTTTCCTCCCCTTCCCATGCACTTGGGCGATCTGAGTGCCAAATGGCCTAGTAGTAAGTTTGTAGTACTGTGTCTGAAAAGATGTGTTTTTTTTGTCCTGTTTTTGGTATGTACGTGCTTGCATACCATTTTTTTTCGATGCATTTCTGTTTTCTTTTCCTCCTGACATTTTTACTGACTGAAGGTGAACGCTTCTCTTACATTTCTACAGGATTCGCTGCAACCCTTAGTGAATAGTGGCAAACAAAACAGCATTGCCAACGGAGGTCAACAAATTGCCATTTCCTTGAAACCAATGCAAATTTCGGTCATTAATGCTGTCATAGTCAGTGCAGAACATCCCAGAACTGCACATGAAGTCACACATGATTCTGTTTATGAAACACCACCCAACCTCTGGCTGTGGACAAATTACACCGGCATGGTCCCATACTCCTCTTGGTGGTATGGCTGAGAAAATCAATTTGGCAGTGGGAAAAATCTGCATCACTGCTGTCATCAACTTCTTGAGGTGACGGAGCAAAGGTGAGCACGACATGTACCCCAAATGTAGTCCTCCATAATGCACGCTGACTATATCAACAGTACCGACAGAGACAACACATGTACAAAGAGAACCATGTTAAAGTCTGTAATACTACTATACTATTAAAGCTGTTGTTACCAAAGGTTTCAACACGCTCACCTTGACAAGTCGGAGACTCCAATATGGAAGAGACAAATGCGGCTGTGAAGGTTCCCCTGAATCAATCCTGGCCCCCCCAACCTAGAAATGGAATAAGCAGGGGTGAGGGCAGGACCGCCAGGGAAACCCTCTAATGGGAAGAAAACCCTGGTCGAATCTGGAGTCTCGAGGATCTGGAGGGTGTGGAAGTGGAGATGTTCCAGGAGCGTGGTAGAGAAATTATGTCACCCGGGAGGCTTCTTCTGGATGCACAAAAGGAAAACAAGGAGAGAGTCAGAAAGGAGATGAGAGTTGGATGGTGAGTAAAGGGCGGAAGGGAGGTCCTCTCACCATTGAAGATTCTAGAAGGGCTTAGACGTTACGTGATGGGCACTCGGAAGAATTGCAGGTGACCGACTGGGGCCCTACAAGAACAGACAGGTAAGTGCTCTGATCGGAACTAAGAAAGGGGAGCTCAAAGGAAACGGGGCTTACCCTACCAGGTTTCTGAGAGGAAACGAAAGCCGGCGAGACTTCTCTCGAAACGGCTGGGTTAAACTGAATTAGCCGGGCTGGTCTGCACTCAAAGGGATAAGGAGCTGAGTAGAGCAACTGTTGAAAATGTCTAAGAGATATAGAATTAGAAGAGTGAGAAAGGGTTAGCATGAAATATTCAGCAAATTAGACAAGGGATACAATAACGAATTCACGGAGCGTCAATAGCAGAAGCGATGCGATGATCCGTAGGTTTCGAATCAGGAAATAGGGTCACGTGAGCGGTCTGCGGCGTCTCGAAGAGGCCTGGAAAGACTGGACCGCTGCTGTCCGCTTGAAGATCCCTATGGGCGTCCATCCTGGAACTGCCTCTCCAAAGGCTACCGCACAAGCAGGTACGTTTACCGCACAAGTGGGTACGGGACCATAGCGACCATCTACAGCCATGTGTAACAAACCATGGCACCGAAACCCCACTCATAGACTCTGGCCCAAAAAGCCTCCACTCCTTCAGCTGAAAGTTAACCGCAAAGTCTCTTTCCACAGCATACCTGTGCAGATCTTGCACAAAGGTTTCACTCACGATGAGCATTCTGCGTCTCTCCATCCCTACCAACCTCACTGCATCGACTTTTGGGGAATGATACCACTGCCCCTTCCTGTCAACCACACCCTTGTCACCTAATTGGGTAAATTGGGTAAATCGCACAGTTCCATTTCCATGCCCATCATCCTTAAAAGGGCAGGATGTGGCACGATGCCTTTCCACCTACAGTCTAGGCCTTGCCCACACCCACCACAACATTACAAAGCAGGCGGACATGTATGCATGAGCCACAATTCAGAAAGGCAACATAGGCACCAGCACTTCTACCCAACCTCTGCACCCTAAAGCAGGAATGCAAGCACACATGTTCCATTTACTGTAATGCACAAACATACCACAGTGTTTGGCACCACTACCCACTTCCATTCAGAAACCATTGTAATAATGGCAACCAAACAACACAATCTTCACAACATTGGTCCTGCTCTCCACACTCTACTATGTGCATACAAGCAATACTGCATAGTGCACTGCAACACTTACTAATCTGCGCAATGCACACTACGCAAGCACATATAAGAACCAGTTGCACTGTAACCTCTTCCATATGTACCCTATTCCATAAGTGCACCCAGTGGACACACTACATGACTAGTCACTGCAGCATCTCCACCCATACACCAACAACTGTAGGCTGTTCTACCAATCACCACACCCATGCACCCAACAATGTGTGCAATGCAGCCAACCACACACACAATGCAACAATGTGGCACCGAATTTCAAACAGCGGACATACCTTTTCAACCAGTGGACATACTTTTCTGTGCAAGGGCTGCAGCCATGCATTAAAGGGGTTATGGACTTACCACACACAGCACACCATAGTACACCCTATCTGTAAATGTTCATGCCTTGTGTAATGCACTCCCCTTCTGCAAATGTGCCTGCCACCACTCATCACAGAAAGACATTGCTGTTGCAGCTGGCATGCCATAATGAAGGCTGCCTGCAATGACCACACAAGATTGTTGCCTGTTGAGGTATCCACACATTGGCAGAGCATGCACGGATAGCGCTGGCACACCACCGTCTTCTTCTAATGAGATATATCACATGAAGCATTTCTCACTCCTGCACCCTTTCCATCCCTTTTTCCCACCACCAGATGCTGTACACTATGTTTTTCAGGCTCTTTCGCAGCCGCATTGTCCTCCGATACATGCCGCCATCATGGAACACTTTTGACACACATCCCGTCACCGCACACTGCATTGCAACCAAAATTTTAACTGTGCGGCGAACAGGGAAATGGGACGCCAGAGCGGAGCCAGATATGACTAATTTTAGTGCACACACTGGTACGTACAAGAGGCCCACCAATGCACACAATAGCTTAGAGCCTTGCCACACACACCACAACACTATCCTCTGATACCCCATGGTGGCATTTCCCAAAAATGTTGACGCACTGCACGCTTCCCTCCAGCCAACCACCGGCCACGTCCAATGTGCGCCAACATCATGGCATACTGCAGGCCAATGAGACTTCGGTCCACGGAGTGAACAGGGAAATGTGTCTGAGGAGTGGACCCAGATATCACTAATTTTTTGTGATGTACATTTCAGTTCTTTGCAACAAAAGTACTGGTCGGATTTCCACCGAACACACAAAAGCACGCTTTCTGACCCAAGCCCCCGCCACAAATTTGGTGAAAATCCATCCAGCCGTTCGGCCTGTAGCCATGCACAAAGTTTTTCCCCATTCAGTCTATGGAAAGTCCATATACTTTTTTGTCAAAGTTTGGTGAAGAGTCCTCCAGAGGTAGCGAAGTTATAAGCCGCCGAAAAAGTGGTCTTCCTATGGGTTTCTATATATATTTATTATAATATTTGCTATGTGCCACAGTGTTCACAGTATTCTTGGCACGCAGGCATGTGTTTTTAGAATCAAGAGGATGGAACATGCTACTTAAATAATATAAATGACTACGGGCATGTAGCTCGTCTGAAGTTCTTCCAGTGTTGACAGAAAGCCGGGGTACTCTGTACTGCAGGATACTTTCTGGGTGCCATGCAATTGAAATCTCAGCACTCCCGGTAGTGGTTATCGATTTATTCTGAATCTGTAACTTGGAAAAGAGCAACAACATAAGGGCCAGAGATAAAAAGGCCTTCTGTGGATGCGTGTTCGCAGAATACACTCCTTGTACTTCTGAAAATAGTATAATGGTCCGCGGGTGTTTGCTCTTGCATCTGTGTTCGCGACTCGCTGGTGGAGCTCCAACAGGAAAGAGCAGCTGACTACAGAGTCCACGTTGTGAAGTCAGACAAACATCTGGGAGTTGAGCTCCCTGGCTTCACTTGATTTCACTGTATGGGATGGTCAGTTTGCCCCAGGACACTGCTGTAGATATGGCTGGAGCCGCAGAAGGGGAGGATCTCCTTTCCCCCCCCTCTTTCTCAACAAATCGGTCCTCCTGTTGAACCTGCAAGGCACCTCTGACTTAAAGGCAAAACGCAAATTTACAGCGGGCCAAAGAAAAGGGGGGGTTGACAAGCAAAGCTCTGGAAAGTGGAGTTTATTTTGGGGCTCTAACGTGGACGGAGCACTCACCCAACTGATTGCAGAAATAATTTGTGATCCGGTGAGAGGCACATGGGGAGCCAGTACCTCAGATCCTCAGCACTCAGAGCCTTTAAGGGCGGTTTCTCCCTCGACCACCTGGGATTACCCCAGGACCTGTTTTGAACCGCCTGCCCGCTTCCACCCAGTCCAACTTATTCCCTGATGAACATCAGCCCGATGTTAACCTGCTAACCCATGGAGGGGGTCTTGATCACGTGGCAACTGCTAATCTTCTTGATACCTTTGGCAATGGCATAGCCAAACTTACCAGAGGTTGTGACCCATCGGCCTCATCTCTGGCGCCAGCCCCACCCTATTCACCTTCTGGTCTGCTACCAAACACTGGCCCTGTTACTAAGTGTCTGATCTCAGACCCCTGGATGGCACAGGCTGCTGCTGAGGCAACTCATCTTCCACCTCTTTCACCAGGGGTGGACTGGCCTTTAGGGAACTCTGGAGATTTCCCGGTGGGCCTCTGCACCCTGGGCCTCTTTTCTGTGGTATTTCCAAATTTTCTCATAGGAAAAGCATTGGGCTTGCTGAAAATGTGTCATATAGGGCCACTTTGAACTTTATTTCCAGGGCCTCTTTTGGTTCGCAGTAATTATTTCCAGTGCCTCTTTTAGTTCCCAGTCCAGCCCTGTCTTTCACACCCCCCGGCAGTGGATCCAATGGAAATCGTCTCGGATGGATCTTGCGAGGGAAAGCAGTTCAATCCTCCCTGCAGTACTAGGAGCGAGTCCATGTCAGCAGTACTCTCAGGGGCTAGCTCCTTCCTATGTTTGAGCCCACTCTGGGTATCCAAACCACTTACCCAAGGAAATCACTGCCCGCCAATCTCATTTCCTACAGCACCTATCACTATGTCAGGTTGCTCCTGTCAACACATACTCTCTGAGTTGGCTGATATTAAAAACCTATTATTGGTTCTGATTAAGGGGGTGACAGGTACCAAGGGTCAGGTGTGGAGGGGGCCCACCAGGGGATGGGCCTGGGTCCAGCTGTTGACAAAGGGACATACCCCCATGTCCTTGTCCCCCCTTGTCTTTGGAGCCCTGATTATCCCAACTAGGAAGAGACAACCAGAAGCGGACCGACCCCCAATTTTAAACATACCGAGAGAGTCCATTTAGAGCCCATTCCTGGGAGTTGAGCCCCCACCATTGGTGAGCCTTGCCCAAGGGTCCCAGGAAACAAGTGCTCAGGGGGGAGGGCAAGCAATGCATCAAACCCTGTCTTGGGAGGTCTCTGCATAGGTACTATGCACATGAAGGACTTAGAAGCTCTATGGTGTTCCTTCATCTTGTCCATAGGGTCCCAAAATTACCTATTGATGGTAGAGATGCCCTTTCCAACAAATTCCTTCACTGGTTGCGCTCTGTAGGGGACTGTATTTTTGTGTCTAATGTCGCTATGCTGGAGTGCACTAGACTGGCCAAGGAATTGTCTGCCGATTTTGACTCTGTCAAACTGGTCTATAGGGATGATCACATGGCAAGGGATGTTTTGGAAAAATTGAATTGCCATGGGCGGACCCGAAGAAGTGGGATCACAGTAAGCTCTTCCCCAAACTCTGACCTTGCGGCCCTTCCTGGTGATTCCAATAGTAACAGACTTCTTTCTGGGGTTAATCTTACTCCCTTGGGCCTGAGGCAAATAGGGAGTTAAAAGGGGCATGGGGTTGATGGTTGCATTGCCGTTAGCTTGAATCTTTGATAAATATCTGCCTGGTGTCACTCAAAGAGGCATGGCAGAAGAGTACATGTTCTCGTTCGCCTGTTATTGAGGTCATGCAGTGCATTTTCCATTACAGTGACTGTCTTTCAATATAATTTCAGACAGATATGACCATATTTCTTTGTAGTTACACGTGTGCCCAATCATGAACCTCCTCCATTCAATCGCAAACGAGCAGGCGGCTCCAGCTTCTGCGTCAAAGTTCCAACTCTGAGGAACTCACTCCCCAACCAGATCAAAAATGAACCCTCACACCTTACTTTTAGAAAATTCAGGAAAACTGGGCTGTTTGACAAATATCACTAAGTTCTCCAGTTGTTGTTATCTGTAACTTTTCTACTACATTGACTGTGCCTACCTACCTATTATGTACAAGCGCCGTGATACCTCAGGGCTTGGGCGCTACACAAATGTAATACATAAATACAAGTATTTGAGGAGGCACTCTGGGACCTCTCTAAAGTCAGTGCTTTGCTCACATCATGTTCTGTTGCTTTCTTTCTATCCGAATCAGTGCACTCTCCGAACTGGTTGTAAAAGCGACGATGGGACCAGCCCAAAATACACATGACAACATTATTTTCTGAAAACACATTGCAATGTGTGTTTATTGTGAGGTGTGCTGACCCTGGTGTCAAAAGGATATTAACATGTTCGTTACCGCCCGCAATTTAAAGAAAACATTATTTTTTGGTAGGCTTCTAAACATTGCACATTCTGTGTTTTTTGCAGAAATCCGTTTGTTCGTGACAGCTGCATGCAGGTCTTTTGTTGCCCTGAATGTCGGAAAATTACAACGTGGAAAATTATCGCTGTGAAGCTCAGTAGAGGAGGCAAAGTGGGTGAATGGACCACACAGTATCAGTATTGCAAACGTTCATTTACTCTCACACGCGACATAAAAATGGCAATTATGTTAATCTGTATTTAATTTGAACAATAATGATAACAGGTTGCGCTCGTTACATTTCTGTCACGCTGATTTCCGCTGTACCAGGTTGCGGATTTTGAAGCATTTTGAAACCTTAATATTCACAAATAATTTAAATGAGAAAACAGTGTTTTCTTCATAGTTATCAAATGTGTTCATGAGGGTGGTACATTGTTATTGTTCTATTGATGTTCCTCGTGTATTTACTCTAATATGTTTAGTTATCATTTAAAAAAAATGTATTTCAAGTGAATAATACCTAAAACCAAACATAACACAATACTTAATGGATTTGATAGGTTACTTGATTTTGATGGGTTATTTATAACGCGCTTAATATTCAGAGGTTTCTAAGCCTGGACACAGGATCGAACATGTTCCATGTCGTCTTGCTTCCAAGGTGAGCACGTTGCCCTTGAGCTATCCTCCCGACACGTTGCCATTGAGCTATCCTCTCGTGATGAAAATACATTTAGTTTAATTACTGCAGCATTTATTTCGGAAGACAGAGATTCAGGGAGCTCACTCATATCACTTTGCTTTTTGTTCTTTTTTATCCTGTTTGCTAGCAATTCTTGCTACGAGCAGCCCAGGGAATGTGCCAGAACAAGACAAAAAACATCTTGCTCGAGCGCTGCTCCACCTGCTGGGCCAGGGGCCATGACTGTACCAGATCCTGTGTCTCAACGAGCAGACCGCCTTCAAGACTAGAGTGCTGCCTAGTCTTCTCAAAAGCAGCCTGCTCGTTGAAGTGGAAGTTCCTCATGCCTGCTATAACCCCAAGCGCTCGCACAGAAATCTACCCACCAGAGCTGAGGCTGCATTGTCCCACTTAATGCACACACGACTAACTGAACTCACTCTTCAACGTGCTTTTTCGGCACTGGAGACTGCATACAGAAACTGCAAAAGCCTCACAAACAGCGTTGCACTTCTCCTTCTTCTTCTTCTTCTAAATTACTGAATGCGTAGGTGGACCCACGCCTTCTTCTTCTTCTTCTTCTTCTTCTCAATTATCGGAGGCGTGGGCGGACCTACGCAGGCGCTTCCCCATCCTAAAGGATGATGTGCACCAGACCCACCAATCAATACTTAGCACACATAAACTCACAACTCCTCCCACCGCCCCGTCTGCCCCACAAAATCCAACATCACACTGCTCCTCCTCCTGCCTCTCACCCCGTCACCTCCCAGCAAAGCCCTCCCACTCAGCTCAGCCACACCCAGCGCAGTCAACCGAACGCTCATCAATTCTCTCTCTTCAACATGTCTCTCACACCTAAGCAAAAAATGTCCCACAGTCTCAGGCACCCCACACATCGCACAGTCCCTTGACTCACGCTTCCCCACTCGAAACAGACAGTCATTCAGCCCCACATGCCCTATCCTCAACCGATTCAGCATCACCTCCTCCCCCCTCCTCCATTCCAGACTCCCTGCATCCACCTTCACCGACACTTTCCCACGAACACCAAACATCCACCTGCCCTTTACCCCACTCACCCACCTCTCCTGCCACTCATCCATAACCCGTCTCACCATCCCAGCCCTCACCTCGTCCACACTCAAAGGCAACCTCACATCAACCGCTCCCCTCTTCATACCCTCACCTGCCGCCAGATCAACCAACTCATTACCCAAAATGCCACTTTGACTGGGGACCCACGCCAACTCCAAATCCATTCCCCCACGCACACACCGATCAATCTTCCTCCTGATATCCAAAATCACATCCTTGCTATCACCATCCCCTGCCACAATCGCCTGCAACCCACTCAATGAATCCGAGAACACCACCACCTTCTCATACCCCAACTCGCACACCCTATCAATCGACAATGCAATCGCCACCAACTCAACCGTACAGATCGACACATCATTTGTCAATCGTCCCACTTTATACTCCCCAGTGCTTTCCAGATAATACGCCATACCCACTCTCCCTGACACAGGATCTTTCGAACCATCCGTGAACACCTTGCATCCTTCCTTTCCTGCCACATACGCCTGACCCAAAGCTTTGATCTCGCCCTGCAATCCTCTCTTCTTCGACACCAGATTCGCTAACCAAAAACACACCTTTGGAGAACCCATCATCCACCTCGCCCATCTCTCCAAATCCGTACCCGTCACAGTCATCAAATCGCCCACACCCCACTGCACTCCCTTCTCCCACATGTGAAACCAAAAGTGCCCCCCTTCCTCCTCCACCGGTCCCTATAATAGTCAAACCTCCAATTATACTTCAAACATTCACGCACCGGATGAGCCACACTCTTCGCACTGCACTTCACCCACCATCTCATATTCAACGCATCCCTCCTCAACCCCAACGGCATCTCCCCCACAAGCACCTGAACTGCATTCACTGGAGAGGACCTCATCACACCCGAACACACCCTCAATGCCCTCGTCTGCACCCTATCCAACCGCAACTTCTGACTCGCCGTGAAACTCACTGACACCTGGCATCCAAAATCCATCACACTCAGAATCAACCCCTTATACAACATTCGTAGACACTTCTGCTGCGCACCCCACTCTTTCCCAGTCACCGCCCGCAGCAAATTCAACCTACGTTTACACTTCTCCACCATACCATTCACCTGCAAATTCCAGTTTAACTTCCAATCCAAGATCACCCCCAAGTACCGAAACTCTTCCACGCTGTTCACCCTCTCACCTTTCAAAACTAAGTGCAACCCTTGCTGCACTATTCCCCTTGAGAAATCCATACTCACACTTTTATCCACAGACACCGAAAAGCCCCATTTCCCACACCACTCCTCCATACGCACTATCGCAGCTTGCAGCCAACGCTGTACCAACAACAAACTCCACCCTCTTACCCATACCACACCATCATCTGCGAAGAAATCCACCTGACACCCGAAACCCGCAAAGCTCAAATCAACCCATCCGCCATCACATTAAACAGCATCGCACTAATCACACTCCCCTGCGGCATCCCATTCTCCATCTTCCAAACCTCAGACATCACCCCCCTCACTCTCACCTGAAAGGTCCTGTCAGCCAAAAACGCCTTAATCCACCGAAACATCCTCCCCTTCACACCCATCTCCAACAGTCTCACCAGCAACCCATTCTTCCACACCATATAATACGCCTTCTCCAAATCCAAAAAGAATGCCCCCACCATCTCCCCATCACACAACGCCTCCTCCACTCCAGTCACCAACCTCACTAACGGATCTGCCACCGACCGATTCTTCCTGAACCCACTCTGAAAATCACTCAAACACCTATTTGACTCCAAATAAAACCCCAAACGCTCAACTACCATCCGTTCCATAACTTTACACAACGCAATAGTCAGCGCAATCGGTCTATACGACTTACACTCCGTCAGGACCTTGCCACTCTTCAAAATCGCCACCACAATCGCTCTCTTCCACAATTATCGAAAGATGCCCTGCAATTTACAGACATCTCTTTGTTAGGGTGAATATTGTGAGGAATCAAAACATAAGAGTCCATTGTTCGCTTAAAAGTGTTTCTTACTGAATCACTGTAAGACATGTTTAACATTTAAAATTGTGGATATTATGATGTTCCCATAATGCTCTTTGCTTTTATGCAAATCGCCAGGATTGAGTTCTATGTTGCACAATTTGGCTGGGACCATGGGCCCGCCCTTCAAAGAAGTGACAATTCTCCCAGCAATTTTTTTCTATTTCCAGCACTGGCTATGAGTAGGAGTTATTAGGATACGCAGGCTTGGCGCTGGCCTTCTATGACTTACTGATTATTGCCCTATTGGGTATGCTCTTTGGGATGGTTAGCAGTGCTGCAGTTCTTCCCCACTGGCAGTTTGAGCTGTGTTGGCAATCTCTGACACTGTACCTTACTCAGCTCAGCGGCAGCATTCTAGTTTCTGTTTCCGTGTTCAGCCTGTGTTGGCCCTTTCTCCTTCCCTCTTTTCCTGCCACACCCGCAGCATAAATTAGGCCAGCATTCAACCTATCCCGTCACCCGAACCTATTCCTGCTAATAGTCTGTTGGTTCTTCGTGGATGTGGATACAGAGAGTTTTTGCCTTGGCCCTCTGCAATGGCGTTGCTAGACGGAGGATCTGGGGGGGCTGGACCCCTCCTCTGAAATCCTGCCCCCTCTTAACCCCCCCTACGTCAGCTGGGCTACTCACTCTGCACTGTCTGCAGTGCTGTGTTCACCCGTACGGCACACACAGGGCCGCAATCAACAATGAAGAACTGTTAAGTTCCCTCTGCCATCAAGACCAGCCCCTCCACTTAGAATGTAGCACAAAAAACAGTGAATGGGGTCATTAGTGACTTAATGGTTTTGTGCCTGCATTTGATGGGAGGGGAGGTGCAGTGGGGTTTGGTAGTTGGTGTGCACAAAAGCTTCTTTGCAGAAGTGCTTGTGACGTCACACATTCCTTTTCAAAGGCGGCCCCTCTCCTTTTGTCTGTGGCCCCCCTACGTTTGTCTTTGGCCCCCTCTGTGCCCCCCTAAATTTGATTCCAGGTGACACTACTGGCCTCAGGCACCCAAGGCTCCAGTGGGTTAGTGAAAACCCGGTCCAATTGATAACCTCACCACAGCAACTGCCAAAGTCAAACCTGAAGCCTGAGAGTGGCAGAATGAGGGTGTCTTTGCTTTGGGTATTTGGTCCTGCGTTGTTTTCTCGCTTTACCTTTTGTGAACTTTGTGCTTACTGCTCCAATTATTGCAGCGAGGATGGTGCAAGCAAGGTCTCCACTTCCCCCTAGTGGAGACTGTTGTGTTCATATATGCAGCGTGAGCCAGTAAAGTTCTTCGGTAAGTCGTTTATTGGGAAAGACCCTAGCGATCTGCAACTCACTGCTCAGCTTTCTGCTATCTCATTTCACAAACCAAACATCAACAGTGATAAACAGCTCGTTCTGGAAACCACTGTGAGCAGGCTCCATAATGTGTCAAGTGTTGCATAATATAACATATCCCTTTATAATACAAATACAAAGGTGTACACGAGCCACTGTGGCCTACAGATGGGTGTACGCTAAATACTGGGGGAAATAGACACCGACACATGCTGTAATAACAATAGGGAAGGGGAAAAGATGA
This sequence comes from Ambystoma mexicanum, assembly GCF_040938575.1. Taxonomy (NCBI): domain Eukaryota; kingdom Metazoa; phylum Chordata; class Amphibia; order Caudata; family Ambystomatidae; genus Ambystoma; species Ambystoma mexicanum. The sequence continues at coordinate 927,654,416 of NC_090927.1, read as the reverse complement.
GACTATCAATAATATACAAAGTTTCTTTTCTTAAATTGTGGAATATCCTCTCTTCTTCTTAGAGTCAGAGTTCTCCCTCAAAGCGACCCTACAGTACTTGCATCAACTGTGATTATACTCACTGCAGTGGTTTTGAAAATGTTTAGAGCTGGATTTTTATTGACAATTAGTTTAATTTCATCCATTTTCTTCTGGTAGGAATTCAACCATTCAAATATCACATGCTTGCATTTTCTCAATGAAGTGTGTGATGAACTTTGAGTAGTATTCCACCATTCCCAAAAAAGAATGCAATTGTTCTTCATTGTTAAGTGACATTATTTTTGATACGATCTCTGATGCGACTCACCCCCCCGTGCAAACCATCATCCCGCAGTGGCCCTTTCCCCAGATGGTTCACTCCTGAGTTGAAGACCACTAAACGACATTACAAATACCTAGAAGGCAATTGGCAGAAAGAGAAAACCCACGAGAGCAGGACCACCTTGGCCTGACACCTATATCGGTACAAGGCCGAAATCCAGAAAGCAAAAAAAGCCCACTACAACACCCGAATCCTAGACTGCAAAAACCCAAGCAAAGAACTCCACAAAATCATCTCCGAATTCACCAATCCAGCTTGTAATGCAACCGTCCCGACCCCGTCACAATCACTGTGCGACTCACTCTCCCTCCACTTTTACACCACGGCTATTGAAAGGACAAAAACTCTAAACACCAAACTGGGTCTTCTACAGCCACTTGACAACCCTCCGCCCGTACCGGCCAGCCCATCAGCTGAGACCTCTAGGCAACCAACATTCGAATCCTTTAATCTAATATCACCAGAACAATTTCTCAAACTTCTATCTGCCCGCAAACCATCTGGATCACCACTGGACCCTTGCCCAGCCACAACCCTTAAAGACATTTTTGCTTCCACCTGCGCAGGAGAACATGCAAGATCTATCATAAATGCCTACCTTTCTTCTGGTATCTTTCCCGAAGCATTCAAAACGGTGCACGTCAAACCTCTAATTAAAAAACCTTTGCTCGACCCTCTCGAGCCAAAAAACTACCGCCCAATCTCAAACACAAGGTTCCTTGCCAAACTCATTGACCGAACCGTCTACTCTCAACTAAATGCCTTTGTCGAAGCCAACAATCTCCTAGACCCCGCCCAATCAGGTTTCAGAACACGTCACGGAACTGAAACCACCCTAACCTCGATCTGGGACGACCTTAAAATGACAGCAGACTCCACGGAATGCGCCACACTAATCCTTCTCGACCTATCCGCTGCCTTTGACACGATCAATCACTCAATCCTCCTAGACCATCTCCACTCCCTAGGAATCCGTGGAACCGCTCTTAAATTGATAGCCTCATTCCTCAAAGACAGGCACCAAATAACGACACTCTCCAGCTTTACCTCCCAAGCTCAACCAGTTGACACGGGAGTCCCTCAAGGAGCATGTCTATCCGCCCTCCTGTTGAATCTCTACCTGATCACCCTCCCACCAATAATTCGTTCACACAACATCCTATGTTACAACTACGCCGACAACACTCAACTAATTCTAAAATTCCTGAACTCGGGTCCCAACTCCCGACCTGACCTGGCATCTTGCCTCCTTAACATAGAACTCTGGATTACCCAAAGCCACCTCTTGTTAAACCCCTCCAAAACAGAAATCATGGTTTGCGGCAACTCCGATCTTCTTCCGTACCCACTACCCTGGCCACCTGCCATGGGCAACTCACCAACACCCACCAACACAGTGAAAAATCTTGGATGCACCCTGGATTCTGGCCTAACACTCTCGCGCCAAGTCAACAATGTCTCAAAGTCCTGCCACTACCATCTGAAAACCCTTAGGCGCATCTTTCCATACCTCTCATTTCCCAACAGAGTCTCTGCGGTCCAATCAATCGTTATATCCAGACTGGACTACGGAAACCCCCTATACCTCGGAATCCATTCCTACCAACTGAATAAACTCCAAAGAGCACAAAACGCGGCGGCCAAAATGCTACTTGCGCTCGGTCCAAGAGACCATGTATCACCAGCCCTTAAGACACTGCACTGGCTTCCAGTAGCTAGTAGGGTGGCTTTCAAACCTTATGCCTCTCCCATCGAGCACTGCATAAAACTGGACCTCAATATCTTCAAGACAAACTAATACCTTGTCATCCCACTCGCACCCTTAGATCAAGCTCAGCCGGCCTCCTAGTAATTCCTAAAACAAACTCAGTCAGGTTAGGCGGATCTTCATTCTCAGCCCTGGCTCCAAACCTATGGAACTCGCTCCCACCCCACACTTAGCGTCCTTCCGCAAACTACTGAAAACCTGGCTCTTCCCCTAAAGCCAACCGGTTTCCAAACTAGCATCATCACAATAACACTGACCCAACAAACTACCTGAAGCGAGAAATTGATAGCTAAATAAACTCGAATGTAAACTAGAAAGACAAACAGAGTTAAACGAGTAAAGTAGATCAAAACAGTGAAGTGGATAATAGGAATAAATCATTGGGAAACTAAGGAGATCTGAACCGATGAAATGGACATAATGAATGAGGAGGGAACATAGTGAATGACATTGATGAAATAGTTAGACTGGATGAAGCACATAGAACAGATGAATACACTAAGTAGAATGGTGCATGAGTGGAAGAACAGTCGACTAGAAAGATCATATGAGTATGGAGATCGGATGAAACAGATGAACATACTAAAGCCAATGAGTTTGTAGAGTGGTTGGGTGTGTAGAACGGCCGACCGTATAGAGTTGATGAGTACGTGTAGAATTGACGAGTACGCAAATACAGAGAAGCGAACAGAACACAGGAGGGCGAAGAACTGATGACTATACTGAAGTGACGAACGTATAGACTGGATGAACGTTTGGCCAGACGAACGTGTGAGAGCGAACGAGCATGGAGAGAGGATGAGCATGGGGATCGGATGAGCGTGGAGAACGGATGAGCGTGGAGAGCGGATGAGCGTGGAGAGTCGGATGAGCGTAGAGAACGGATGAGCGTAGAGAGCGGATGAGCGTGGAGGATGGATAAGCGTGGAGATTGGATGAGCGTGGAGAGCGGATGAGCATGTAGAGCAGATGAGAGTGGAGAGCGCATGAGTGTGGATAGTGCATGAGAGTGGAGAGCGGATGAGTGTGAAGAGCAGATGAGTGTGGAGAGTGGATGAGTGTGGGGAGCGGATGAGTGTGGAGAGCCGATGAGTGCGGAGAACGGATGAGTGCGGAGAGCGGGTGTGTGCAGAGAGCGGTTGAGTACAGAGAGCGGGTGAGTGCAGAGAGCGGGTGAGTGCAGAGAGTGGGTGAGTGCGGAAAGTGGATGAGTGCGGAGAGCGGGTGACTACGGAGAGCGGATGAGTGCGGAAAGCGGATGAGTGTGGAGAACGGATGAGTGTGGAGAGCGGATGAGTGTGGAGAATGGATGAGTGTGGAGAGCGGATGAGTGTGGAGAGCGGTTGAGTGTGGAGAGCGGATGAGTGTGGAGCGCGGATGAGTGTGGAGAGCGTTTGAGTGTGGAGAGCGGATGAGTGTGGAGCAACGGTCGAGTACATAGAGCGGACGAGTAGGTGGAGCGGACGTGTTCGTGGAGCGGACGTATGTGTGGAGCGGATGAGCAGGTGGAGTGGATGATTGTGCGGAAAAGGTGAGTCTGTGGTGCAGATGAGTGTGTGGACCGGATGAGTGTGTGGAGCGGACGAGTGTGTGGCGCGGATGAATGTGTGAAGTGGATGAATGTGTGGTGCGGATGGGAATGTGGAACAGACGTGGGTGTGGAGCAGACGAGAGAGTGGAGCAGACGAGAGAGTGGAGCGGAAGAATGTGTGGAGCGGACAAATGTGTGGAGCGGACGAATGTGTGGAGCTGACGACTGCATGTGGAGCAGACGAGTGTGTGGAACGGATGAGTGTGTATGGAGAGAATGAGTGTATGTGGAATGAATGAATGTATATGGAGCGGATTAAGGTATGTGGTGCTGATGAGTGTGTGGAGCGGATGAGTGTACGGAGCAGATGAGTGTGTGGAGCGGATGAACGCATGGAGCGGATGGATTTGTAGAGCGGATGAGTATGCTGAACGGAGGAGTATGCTGAATGGATGAGTACATAGAGCAGATGAATAGTATGTTGAGCGGATTAGTGTATAAACCGGATGAGTGTGTAGACCAGATGAGTGTGTAGATCAGATGAGCGTACTGAGCAGATGAGCGTACAGAAAGGATATGTGTACAGAGTGGACGGGTATACAGAGCGGAAGTGTGCGCAGGGTAGGACAGGAGTGCACGCGTATGGATCACATGAGAGCATGCGTGGGGCACACTGGAGAATGAAGGATAGACTAGAGCACGCAAGGTGAACCAGAGTGCGTGAGTATGTCGAGCAGACATGAATGTTGTAGGACAATCTTAAACGCCTGAAATGAACAAAAATGCATAGAACGGACCTGTCCGCACGGAATTGCGTGACGTACATAATATGCTTTGGAAGGTAGGTAGCCATGAAATGACTATATCCCAATGCTTTGGAATGCAGGGAAGATTTGAAAGAGCATACATCATACCACACCCCACGCTTACTCTCTCCTTTACACCACCACTCAACTAGAACACAGAGATACTATGATACCATTCGGTATAACTGTTCTCATATCAACATATCCCGCTCACTCCACATCACTCTAAGTAAACATTGCTGGTTTCACACCCCCCAGCCAGGCGTTCTCCTCAGGCCTAATGCAGCCACACTCAGTCTGGATAATTCCGGCCAGAGCGAACCCATACTCCTGATCTCTCAACCACCACACCTACCGCTAAGAAGCAGCTACCACATGAATTCCAGACCAGTTGCACACATACCTGGTGTGCACTCGCACTTTTTGGACTCTCTCTACTCTCTCTACTGACCCGAACTTCGGTTCCCAAGGGCGTTCAACCTACCAGCGCCTTCAGATCATACCAATGGTATATAAGGCGCTATATAAATGCAAAATAACATAACATAACATAATATATGGTCTCTAAAAGTTCCTTTTTAAGTTTGCTGCCTTCCGAGTTGATGACGTATCCTACATACAACATTTCACTGACTTTGATCCTGCATTTTTCTATTGTCAGTGACATAGGGGCAACTCTTTTTCTTTGATGACCTGTAGTACTCCGAGTAGTTTAACATCATGCTCTTCTTTGCAAATTGCTGATATTAAGATGCGATATTGGATGTAGTAAACCCCTTCTTGTGCCCCGAACAATTTGTGCATGTGCCTTTGAAAGACTGCTGCTGCTAGCCCAAAAGGCATGCATTTGAACCTGAATTCTTCAATGTTATTACAAACAACATTAATGTTTTAGCATCTTCATCAAGCTCATTCTGGTAGAAGGCCTATGACAAATCCAGAGTTGTGAAGAGCTTTGCTAATTTCGTGGTTGTTAGAATTTCCCCAGTGTTTGGTAACGAGGGGCCTGTCGATCCAAATGTTCGCATTTAAGTCTCCCAGGTCTACACACATCGCGATTGTATTATTAGGTTTCCATACAAAAACAATCATTGCCAGCCACTCAGATGACTCTATGGGCTCTACTATGTCCTCTTTGCACAACTTCTTTAACTCATTCTGTAGGTTGCTGCGTGTGCCAATAGGAATATTCTTAACTTTATGTACCATGGCTTTTGCTCCCCTTTTTAAGACAATGCAATGGCAAAATGCTTTGAGTTTCCCAATTTTATCCTTGAATACGCTCGGAAATGCTTTGATTAAACCTTCTTTCGAGGATAACTCCTGTGTGCTGATGCACAATATCAGGTTCTCTTCCCCAGGTTGTATTTTGATTTGAAGAGCAGATTGTTCTTCCCACCCCACTATAGATGATCCGTTCTCTGCCACAAATAATTTGCAGAAAGTATCCCTGCCCTTAAATTTCAGATTTACCCATTTATATCCTCTAATCACTATGAGGCTTTTGCTATACCACTTTTCTCTGATGTTAGTTGGTCTCAGAGCCTCCAAAATTCCACTTATCTCATTGGTTAAAGTGTGAACATCCACAATGGTATATGAAGACCTTGTATCGGCCATCATTTCTAATTAAATTTTATTTATCACCATTGATACCCATGGCCCTTTTTTGTAGATGGCATTGACTGTCAGTTTATAGTCTACATAATCACTCTTGTTTGTCATAGTTAGTAAACTGTTGGGACCACTAATTTCTTCTAATGCTCTAATGGAACTCTTACTCTTGTTTTTATTATTCCTGCAAACCCTACCATAGTCTTGAATCAAACCACATTGAAATCACTCTGTGTTTATGGCGGGGCACTCCTCTCCATTATATTCTCTGAATTTCCGCACCTGCAACATCTGGATTCTGATTTGAGTACTTAGATTAAATGTTTTACTTTCTGTATTTTTCTCATTGGAGCAAGTTTTTTTTTCTTCAGGTTGCGATCAAAGCCCTTCCTTTTTTTTCTATATCCTCTTTATTATTGTCAGTTCCTGTTTCTATTTGAACTCTTTTTACTTCCTGACATGCTGAGTCTTGTTGAACAACTTTCATGCACTTTCTCCCTAATTCCAATGTCCTTGCTAACTCCATGGCATGTTCTAAGGTGGGGTCCTTGGCTTGCTACAATTTTTGTTGAATATGTGGGTCGACTGTGTTTAGCATTAGTTAATTCCCTCAGGTATTCTTCTGTCACACCTGTCAACTTGCATGTCACAATCAAGCCTCGCCATGCGGTCATATAGTTGTCTACCGATTCTCCTTTAAGTTGTTCCCAGAAATAAAATCTCTCCAAGACTACATTGGTCTTGATACCAAATGATTTTCCAACTTTACCAGTGCAGCATTGCATATTCTTGTTGCTGCGCTTTTTGCTGAGTCTTCAGAACCATCTGGATTATTAGTACCCCGGCGAGGGTCAACCAGACTATAACACACATTCTGATTGGCCCTTGCCGGGGCATTACCCGACTGGGAATCCCTCGGCAGGGATTCCACTCCTTTGTCCCCAGCTGGGGGGCCTGGCAGCCCCTCAGCCAATGAGGAGGCTCGAAGCGGGGCCATCCCCACGCCGAGCCTCCACACAGTTGGAAGCCGCCATGTCCTCTGCCGGTGATACAGGTATGTGTTTTTTTTCTCCCCCCTCCCTGCCCTCCAACCCCACTTACCTTATGATTTCTCCTTTTTTCGGTAGTGAACGCGCTGGGAACACTTCTGTTCCCAGCGTGTCTGCTCCCGATGGCCACCATGGCAAAGGAAAACGGACTCCGTTTTCCCTTTCCCGGCAGCCATTTCCTTAGACATTTGTTTTCCTTTTCTGTTCCGAAACACTTCTGCGTTTCACAACAGAAAAGAATGCTATTAGTACCCCAGTCTTGCAGGCCGGGATACTAATAGCAATATTCTCTGAGCCCCGGGGCCTTCGTTAAGGCCCTCGCTTCGCTATAGCTATAGGCCCCAGGGCATTACCTGACTCGGTAATGCCCCCACGGCTCGGGGCATGTTACTTAAGTAATATCTGGATATGTGTGGAAAATCCTCCAAAATTCAGTCCCTAAACAATTTTGCAATGATGCTTCTTTTAGGTCATAGTTAAACTTTGCGTCGCCTATGGCTCGTAGGTAAACTTGGAATTAATCTGTTCATTGTTGCAGGGCACTGGAGTGTCACCGGAGTTGCAGGAAATGGGCATAGAGCTGGAATGTTTTGCAAGACTGAACATTATAATGGCTTTGACTTTAAAAAAAATGTTGTATTTACAATGTAATCTTTAGTTACAGTAAGCAATGGATTTCAGGATTCAGTTAATCTCCAATCAGTCTCTTTCTCTTGTGATGCTAGGAACATACTATAGTGTTCAGGATCCTATTCATTATCCCTTTTCAACAGTGTCTTCCAGCCCTATGTGATGTGACAATGTGGATACAGAGCAGTTCAGTGTCCGCCTCCCTCTGTGATGTCACAATGTCATAATTGCGTTGTCAGAAACCCTGCCTGGCATGTTGCATGTAACAGCGGCAGGTTCTTTCCTCTAGTGCTAATGAACCATCAGAAGTCTCACAACACAGTTCTTGGAGTATTGTGCATGTATCTCTCGTTCTGTGCCTCTTTCTCAATTTCTTTAGTGTTTTCCTGTCGCTCAGTGTTTTTCCACTTCTCACTTATCTGAGGCTGCTGGCAGTCTGTGCAGAGACTTGCACAAAACAAAAGACGCAATTCTTATGATTTCCTGTGCAAACCATGCGTTAATAGATGCATATGCTTATATCATACAGAAAGTGACAGACTGTAACTAACCTGATCAGAAGCGGAATTGGCAGAGCAGTGAAAAGCTTTGCCAACAACCCTTGCAGCCCCCTTCCTTACAATGTAGAATGGAGAAAGCAGTGGTCATAGGGAAACCCTCTGCGGAAGAAAACCCTACTTGTTGGTTTCAGCAAGAGCACAGAGCGTACAGAGAGTTCCAAAAGGGGGAATTGTATGCACGAGGCAGACAAGCCAATCTGCAGAGTTCCACTCAGAGTCTATAGAGAACAAGGAAGGATCAGAGTGAGGGACATCTAATCAAGATCCCTTGTTAGTACAATTACAGGAAGATGTTTGAATTTACGAGGGTCTTGAAAAGGAGTAGCGATGCACCAAGGAGTTCCTGCAGGCTGCATATAATTTGTTCTGATGCTGAAGAAATGAGGAAACAGTAAGAAGGCAGCAGCCAAGCCAGAAACTAGACTGGCACATGGCACAACAGGTGCCATCTTGGAAGAAGGAACCAACACACTATGAACCCTTCTTCATCTGTGCCAAATGGAGTGCTGGCGAAACCAAGGTGTAACAGTATGCCCCCTCACAAGAGAAGAATGACCAGGCTTGTTAGGATGGAGCCTATGAAACAAGCAAACCAGCCTGGGTGCATGAACCAAAGAAGCAGGTTGCCAGCTCCTGTCAGAAGGAGAATAGCCCTTTCAGTCCACGAAGTACTGAAGGCGTCTGCCATGGTAACGGGAGCCACAAATACCAGACACCTCATACTCAGGGCCAGAGACAGTGTCCACCAGAGGGGAACGAGGAGTGGAGCAGTGAAGAAATCGATCAGGCACATCAGGCTTCAGCTGGGACATGTGAAATACAGGATGGATCCTGGACCAATAAGGAGGAAGTTGAAGCAAAAAAGCTGCCGGTCCTCTGGCGGCCAGAACCTTAAATGGGCCAGAGTATTTGGGTGAAAGCTAAGAAGGAACCAAATAACATGGCAAAGGTGGGAAGCAAGCCATCCCAAGTCGCCTGATGCGATGATCGGAGCAGGCATGCGATGTCGGTCAACAGACTGTATGACTCGGTCCTGTGTGTCCTTCAGAGTAATGTCAGCCAACATGTGGCTCTGTTTCACATCCAAGATCAAGTGGTCCACATCCGGGAAGCAGGTGGAGGAAGGTGTCCCTGTTGGAAAACAAGAAGGCTGGAACTCGTAGGTAGCCATCAAATGACTATATCCCATGGTGGAATTCCTTGCACGGTTATACGTGAACTCATCCAAGGGAAACAATTTCACCCAGTAATCTTGAGCGACAGAAACAGAACAGTGCAAATACCCCTCCAAAGTCTGATTCAACTGTTCCAGCTGGCCTTTAGTCTGAGGATGGAAACCAGAGCTCAAGGCTCTTTCAATTTGTAGTACAGAACAGATCTGATGCCAATAACGCGAGGTATACTTAGGACCACAGTCAGAAACAATGTGTCAGGCAAACTATGTCCTGAAAAGATGGTGTCAATGAATATCCTTGCCATCTGAGGAGCAGACGGTACTTTAGGCAAAGCATGAAAGTGAGCAAGCTTGGTGAAGTAGTCAATGGTAATGATCAAAGTAGTAGCCCCCTCAGAAAGAGGTAAATCTACCACAAGGTGCATGGAAATTACCTGCCAGAACTTGGTAGCAACCGGCATATGAACCAAAGGAGCTTTCCTCTGCACTTTAGTCTGCAAACATGTGGAACAAGCTGAGATGTAATCACGAATGTCTTGCACCAAAGTGGGCCACCAGAAATGCCTCTGAATCAACTCAAGGGTGTTAGCAACACGCGATGGCCTGCTGCTACATAATCTTGACACATGCGTAACGGATCATGCTGGGGAGCAGTCGTAGGAATGTACCCTTGGCCACTGAGGAAATAATAACCCTCTTATAAAAACAGACCAAAATCGATGACAATGAATGGGCATAACTCAGCATTGGCTGCTGTCTCGCTGACCACAGAGGGCAGAAAGGCAGAGGCAGCTTGGATGAACAACACCTTAGTAAAAAGATGTTCAGTGTGAAACCGAGGAGTAAAACAAGTTTCCTTCCTAGACAAAGCGTCAGCCTGGATATTAGCCCTGCCTGGAATAAAGGTGAAAGTAACATTATGAGGTGAGAAGAATTTGGCCCATCAAACTTGACGGCTGTTCCTGGTCTCAGCATACTGAAGGCTCTTTAAGTTCTGGCTATCCATCATGGCCACCACCAGAAACTTAGCACCCAACAAAAGATGCCTCCACTCCTGAAAGGCTCTTTTAACAGCCAAGAGTTATTTTTCCAGGACAGAGTAGTTCAGTTCAGAGGAAAAATGGTCTTGAAAGATAGGCCACAGGGCATTCATGTCCAAGATCCGAGATTTGTAGCAGGCAGCCCTAAAAGTGTAATGAGAGGCATCAGTCTCCACAATGAATCCCTTGCTTTGATCAGGTGATTTCAGGTAGGGGCTGATGTGAACAGGGCTTTAGGTTTAGAGAAGGCATGTTGAGCCATGCTGTTTCAAGTAAAAGAAACACTCTTTTTCATTAAAGCCTTCAGGGGAAAGAAACATAGGGAATAATGGGGAATGAACTTCCTGTAAAAGTTGGTGAAACCCAGAAACCTTAGCAATTCTTTCACCGTGGACAGAGGAAGCCAATTCAGGGCTGCTGATACCTTCCCTGGATCTATGGCGGTACCCTTAGCTGACAGAGCATAGCCAAGGTAAGTCACCTCAGGCCGGTCAAATTCGCATTTCTCCAACATGCAAAAAAGATGTTGATTTCTTAATCTGGAAAACACTGTTCGAACATGAAGAGCATGCTCAGCAGGGTAATGAGAAAACACAAAAATATCTTCAAGATATACAATAACCGAATGAAGTAACAGATCTGAAAAATTGTGGTCCATGAACCGTTGTAAAATAGCAAGGGCATTGGACAAGCCAAAGGGCCTGACCCTATACTCAAAATGTCCAAAGGGGGTGCGCAAAGCTGCTTTCCACTCATCCCCTGATCTAATATGGATGAGATGGTAAGCACCCTGGAGATCTAACTTAGTATAGATGGAAGCACCCATAACTGTCTCCAGTATGTCAGGAATCAGGGCCATGGGGTACCGGTCTGGTATTGTTATCTTGTTGAGGCTACGAAAGTCAATACAAGGACGCAATTCGTCAGTGTTCTTCTTAGAAATAAGAAATAATGAGGCTACTGCTGGGGAAGTCGATTCAGCAAACAATGCATTCTCTAGATTGTTGAGCAAATATTCTTTCAATAATGCTTTCTCTTTCTCTGAAAGGATGGACATCCTAAAATAGGGTATCTGGTGATCTGGTAGAATATTGATGGCAATGTCGTCCCTATGCTGAGGCGTTAACTCAGAAAAGTTCTGTGGGTGGTAAACACCTCTTGGTATTCCCCATCAGGTTCAGTCAAGACTGAGAGGTTATCAATCATAGTGTTGGTTGTGGAGACCATAGCAGAAGGTAAAGAGGAAAGGAGACCTACTTACCCCTCTGAGAGACAATGTGATACACTATATTCGGACCCCCAAAACAAGCATCCCGTAGTCCAGTTTTTGTAAGGATTATGTGCTCTTAACCAAGGCAGTCCTAAGATTAAGAGATAATGTGTGGCCTTTATAATATCAAAAGATACTAGTTCCTTGTGTGAAGAGACGTGCATCAATACGGAAGTGGTGTGTTCAGTTATCCGACCTGATACTAATGGAGAACCATCAATACCTTCCACCCCACCTGGGATGGAAATCGCCTTGGATGTTCGAGGGATACTGTTCCTACTGGCCATTGGTTGTCAATGAAGATGCCTTCTGCCCCGCATTCAATCAATGCAGGTACGTTATGTATCTTACGAGTGGGTAAAATGATCTTGATGTTGAGGATTACCATAGAGGACTCCATAAAAGAGTTAGTAGGCAGTGTAGATTAAGGCACAGAATCATGAGTTGGGAAGCATCCTCCCCTTTCTGGATCCTACAATTGGGCTGAAGCACTTCCCTGTCGGCTGGGAGCTGCTGTAGGACAATCCTGGACTAAATGTTTCTTTGACCCACAGTACATGCATAAACCCAATGATCTACTGTGGTTTCTTTCATTGGAAGACAAAGAACCCTCCAACTGCATGGGTTCCTCAGGTTCTACCATCCTAGAGGTAACACAGGGTAGATCATCTAATGATTTTGGAGGCCTGCTGCGCTTCTTTCCAAATGGCGTTCTTGCAGATGATAATCTAGTTGCATTGTGAGTGAAATCATCTCTGCAAAGTTGACACAGCGAGGGAATATCGAAAGTTCATTTTGAAGTTCCTCAGAGAGACTTCTTTGAAATAGAGTAATCAGGGCATCATCTGAGCAATTGTGTCTGTAGCCAACTGTTTACATTTGGTAATGTTGGTCTTGCGACCCTTGTTTGAAGCCTACGAGATGCTCCTATGAAGACACAGTGATCTTGTGCATCCCAAACATTGCCTTAAAGTTGTGAATAAAACCTTGGTAGGAATTCAAGATTGCATTATATGTGGTAACCAAAGGGGGTGGCACACGCAAGGGCTGCCACTGACAAATGTGAAATCATATACCCTACTTTGTCCCGATCAGAATGAAAATAGGTGTCCTTGAATGCAAACTGCATGGTACAGGCATCCAAAAACACCTTCAGTTTATGAGCATTGACGTCAAATTTACCAGCAGATAGGCATCCAGGGGGTACCTCAGGATTCCGTGAGAGAAACCCTAACTGTTGATGTAAGGCTAAATTCTCTTGTTTCAGAGTTTGCACCTCCTGGGTTAAGGATTGTACTGCAGTCACCAATTGCTACATCCAATCCATAGATGCACTCTGTGAAGTGGGCATCGCTAATTGTTATAATTACCTCTGAAAACCATGTGTTAATAAATGCATATGCTTATGTCATGCATAAAGTGACAGACTGTAACTAACCTGATCAGAAGCAGAATTCATGGAGCAGTGAAAAGCTTCCCCAACACCTGCTCCCCTTCCTTACAATGCATAATAGGTAGAGCAGTGGTCATAGGGAAACCCTCTGGGAAGAAAACCCTACTTGTCAGTCTCAGCAATACTTCTATAGAAAGATGATCCTCTTCGATTGACCTCAGGCTTCCACTGTACTCTCCGTGCCGTCCTATGTAGTCCGTAGCGCAGAGCCCCAATGTGGAATGTCTAGCGTGTCACGCTGAGTAGAAAGAGACATACTGGGTTTAATGAGGGGCTATAGTATCAGGATAAGTGAAAGCTTAAGAGCGCAGAACATACCAAGGATTCCTACAGTGGGAATTGTATGTGCGAGGCAAACAAGCCGATTTGCAGAGTTCCGCTCAGAGTCTAAAGAGAACAAGGAAGGATCAGAGTGAGGGACAGCAAATGAAGATCTCTTGGTACTAGAATGACAGGAAGAGAGTTGAACTTGCGAGCGTCTTGAAAGTGAGTAGCGACACACTTAGGAGTTATCGCAAACTGCATATAACTTGTTCTGATGCTGGAGAAACAAGGAAAAACAATGAGGCAGCAGCCAAGTCAGAAACTAGATCAGCACACGGCACAACAGGTGCCATGTTAGAAGAAGAAACCAACCCACTATGATCCCTTCTCCATCTGTGCCAAATGGAGCGCTAGCGAAAACATGGTGTAACAGTGATGGTTGGAAGGTTTGGAATTAATCCTAACCTCTGGCATTGCTCTGGGCAACCCTACAGACCATCATCCTTTGCCTGCCAAGCCATTACAAAAAGGGGAAAGTTCATAAGCAAATCAGGATTGGTCCCACCCCAAAAGGGGCAGTCCAGCCAAACTGCTTGAACACATCCCTTCTGCACGAGACCACAAGCATCTCCAAACATGTTTCGTCCTTGTTGGGCCTCATCAGTGAAGAGTAGATAAAAGTTCTGGCTTGTGCCCTAGAGAATCAGAAATGGTATCCTAATTGGGAAAAGCAGCACCTTGGTGACGCTTCCCCTGGCCACTATTGTAGCTCAGGTGCTGATGACCTACCAAATTGTCAAGGTTGGTGAAGCCAATGCCAACCAATCCCTAGACCCAGCAGGCACGGGACCCTCGTCTGGGCATACCCGTCCCACTTGGGGTGACACATGGAAAAAATAGGTGATGGCTGGAAGGTTTGGAATGAATCCTAACCTCTGGCATTGCTCTGGTCAACCCTCCAGATCATCAATCTTCACCTGCCAAGCCATTACAAAAGGGGAAAGACATATGCAAATCAGGCTTGGTCCCACCACAAAAGGGGCAGTCCAGCCCAAACTGTTTGGTCACATGCCTTCTGCACGAGACCACGAGCATCCCCAAACATCCCTCTGTGATGTCATAATGTCATCCTTGGGTTTTTGGGACTCCTGCCTGGCATGTTGCATGTGCCAGCGGAAGGTTCTTTCCTCTAGTGCTAACAAACCATCACAGCACAGTCTGTGAAGTATCGTGGACGAATCTCTGGTTGTGTCACTCTTTCCCCCTTTTGTGTGCGTTTTCCTGTCTCACTTACTTTCGGCTGGTGGCAGTCTGTGCAGAGAGTGAAACGTCAATTGACTGGAATCTGGATAATGCTCACTGCCCCGATTTGCACCTTGTTTTGGCAATGCCCCAATATGTTGTGTTCACATATGCAGCATGAGCCAGTAAAGTACCATGGTACGTTTTTTATTGGTTGAGACCCCAGCGAGCTGCAACTCGCCGGTCAGCATCCTGCTATTCATCCCACAAACAAAGCATCAACAGATCTAAGCATCTCGTTCTGGAACCCACCCGGGGCAAGTTCCAGAACGTGCCGGCTGTTACATAATGTAACAGAGCCCTTGCTGTCGTCTAGCCAACATTTTACTTCAGGGTGGGTCTGCACCATATAAACCGGGTCCTCTTGCAGGGTCTCCAGTCATGCTTCATAAACTATAGCAAACATATTGATTTTATTGTCGCGTTTCTTTTTTTTTCACGCCCACGACCAGATCATCGTTTTAACATTAACATTGAAGGCTTTCTTCATTGCATTGCAAATAACAACATCACCTAGCTGAATGGTAGGATGAAATGCAGCAAAACCATGCCACAGTTCAAACACATTCCTGCAATTTTCACGATAATGTCGGGAGATTTACAGATATATTTGAAACAGGTCCTATTGCATAAATCCTCTTAATTGACCTCTCCTTCCCTTGTTCACCCTGACGTCCCCTCTCTGTATTCCCCTATTTTTTTGCACAGGCCATGGGGCCTGATTCATAGAGAGTTTCCCAAAGGGATTGCATCATTAAAAAACGCATGTGTGAATCAGGTCCTTAGTTGCATGGAGCTAGATTAGTGATAGATAAATTCCATATATGCACAGTTAAATATTTGTTCTTTGTTATGGATTTTCAAAATTCTAAACCTAATAATGCAGACAAACCACTAACGAATTTTCACACCCAACTATTTTGTTAACACTGTTTGTTTTGTAAATTCTGTAAAAATAAACTCAAAGAAGTTTTCAAGTCATCAGTACCGGCATTGCTTAAGTACCGGCATTGCTTGCACGTGTCATTATGCATTCCGGTACAGTTTACCAGTCAAGTTTGTTATCATCGTAAATGCACGATTTATGGAAAAGAGACAGTCCTTAATATACAAATCCTAAAACTACAGAATATGGTGGATAATAAGAAGAGTACTGCACTTTACCAGAAAAGTGTTGTTGGGAGCCGGCTTCACCCGCTTCCCGTGAGGGATGTTTCCATTTCCATGTTCCATGCACCCGTTTTTCATGCAACGATGAATTTGCATGTCTACACAACTTTTCATCAGGTGAAGCATGACTGCTCCCTGCCGTTCTTTACACGTGAAGTTGAGCTTTCATGCATTTATCCATAGTAAATGAATTGGCCGTAAAAAAACTGAGGAGAACCATCTGTATATATTCAAGAGCAGTTTAGCGACACAGACATATGTTTCTTGCAATGTTATATTTTCGAAAAAGGCAAATGAATGCATCATTCATTGTGTCACCCCTGCCCCGGCTCCATATCATAGAAACAAAAGGAGTGCATCTCTTATGGCATCCGCTCCCTCTCCGCTGCCATACCGGAGATATGAGTGAAGCTATTCAATACCGTAGCCCTACCAACCTCACCCTGGATCAGTCAAAGAAGAAATGAGCTTGTAAGCTCTAGCAGACCTGGACATGCGGTAACCAAGGATGATGAGAACAAGAGGAAGTGATGTCATTACACACGCAGACACACTCAAAGATACACGAACAATAGTTTAAACTTGCATTTACATGAAGAATGTTACCTACACCAATAGACACTAGAACACATATCATGATCAATATGTATGGTGAAAAACAAGGCAAAAGGAAATACATGCAAAGCTTGCTTAATCTAGAAACGCAACAGTGACGAGTCGCCAATTTAGAGAATATGGGCAGCACAGTCACGTTCAAGTGAATAGGAAGCATCGA
The DNA here is from genome assembly GCF_040938575.1 of Ambystoma mexicanum. Lineage (NCBI taxonomy): Eukaryota > Metazoa > Chordata > Amphibia > Caudata > Ambystomatidae > Ambystoma > Ambystoma mexicanum. The sequence continues at coordinate 927,637,646 of NC_090927.1, read as the reverse complement.
AGAAACATCAAAGCTGCAAAGGGACCCAACTCCCTGAATCAGCTGAAAATTCATGCCAGAACAGTCCAGACAATAGCCGCACAACCTTTGCCAAGGTCACCCTGGAAAGGGAGGTTTGGATTGGCACCAAAGAGAACAGAAGATAAATGTTCCCAAGCATTAGATGTATTTTTCTTAGATTAAGTAAAGAAACAAACAGGCCTTGAAGGCCAGGTGCTCATTAATCAAGGCTTAATATTGAAAAGACAGTAGCTCGAACATGGCTTACTCAAAAATGGCTCCAGTGGTCAGTAAGGGCAAAAGACACCTGCATCAATAAGGGATAACATTCTAGTAAATGCTGAGCAGAATGAGCCAAGGTTACTGTGGAAAGAGAGGTTAGGCTTGGCACCAAAGAAAACAGAAGATAATAGTTACCAAGCATAACACACATTTCTCTTAGATTAAGTAAAGAAACACACAGCCCATGAAGGCCAATCAAGGCTTAATATTTATAAGAAAGTAGCTCAAATAAGTCTGCATTGGTCACTACGGGTAAAGACACCTGCACTAATAAGGGCTAAAACCCTAGTAAATGCTGAGCAGAATAATCCAAAATGTGGTCTCTACACATGTGACTTATAGTTGGAGAAGAATAACTATTCATTAGCTTCAGGGACAGACAGGCTGAGGCCTTCACTCCTCCTGAGTTCTCAGGACAAAAGTACCAGAAAATGCCAAGTTCAATGCTAAAGGTCCTGATGTGTGGGCTAGAGAATCAGAAATGCTATCCCTCTGTCCACTATTGTTTCTCATGTCAGTTAGACATTACCAACCGCGAGTCATTCTTAAAAAGATGGAGGCATTCTTAAAAAGATAGGAGGAGTGATTTTGATGCCTGTGCACCAGCCTTGTGGAATTCACATCCCGCGGACCTCAGAGAGTGTGTCTCAATTGTTCTTAAAAAAAAAAAACATCTGAAGACATTCCTCTTTGATAGAGAATAAGGTTAAATGTCTTGTTTCTTTTTCTCTCTACAAACTGGCTCGCCCTTTCTTGTTTCTTGCTTGAGTGTCTTGTGAGTGCTATGAGGCCTTTGGCCAAGGGGCACAATATAAATATTAAATAGCTAGATAGATAGATAGATAGATAGATAGATAGATAGATAGATAGATAGATAGATAGATAGAGATAGATAGATAGATAGATAGATAGATAGATAGATAGATAGATGTACTGATGACCTGCCAAATTGTCAAGGGTGTTGAAGCCAATGTCAACCAATCCCCATCATCCATTAATGCCATCATATAATTGTTACACTGGACAATGAAGAAGTGTAGAGATGAAATGTATTCACTGCTATCATTTTAGAGGTGGTCTCAGGTGGAGCCATCAGAGCATTACCAATGGAAAGACTAATCCTAATGGATTGTATACATAGAAGATTCCCTTATCCAATCCCTCCACCCCATAGGTTTTTGTAATCAAGAATGTAATGTGATGTCAGTTGTGAAGTATTTCTTACTTTTAAACTGATGTCAAGCATGAGTAGAACTGAGAGCATAGAGACGAATCGTGTTTGCTGTTGTCCCTGTTTTATTTGGATTATTAATAAAACAGGCCTTTGTCATTTACTTTGACTCTTCAGTTTTCGGTGCAGGTTTTCCCTGCGTATGTGGTCTGCTCAGGGCTGGGTCATTATACACCACCATAACAATATGAAAGAGTAGACAAGAGAAAGCGCCAAAACCAACCAGACTGGCCTCAGGGTCAATTATTGAGTGTTCAGCCAGAGATGTTGCTTTTTGATGATGAACAGAAAACCTCAGCCCTCCTCCTCCTTTCTGTTCTTTCTTTATGGCTTGAGAGATGCTGGGAATTTTACCCGTGCGGACAAATTTGGGTAGAATTGAATCAATCAATTTAAATAAAGATTGTGGCCAAGGGACCAAGCACATGGTGAGTGGAATGCGGACAAACGGCGTGGACACAATTCCGATTGAGCCCAGCCTGCCTGGACACAGACATGCAGCAGAAACTGCGTATTATAATATATGGAGTTCCACAACACAGTTTAACACGTGTTTTGTGCTTGAAACAAACATGTATGCACCCTCATCAGCGGACATAAACTGATCTAAACACAGCTGAGCAGCTGTGTTCAGAGCTGCTGGTTAGACCCTGGGGCAGTGAGGATGGGAATTGCCTCTCATGTCACCCCCTGTCTATGGCACTGATTTATTAAACACAATGCAAAGCAGGTGCTGGATTTGCGGAACTGGGATTGTAACTGAGGGGAAAGCTGCGACAGTGATAGCTGCTGCACCCATCAGGGGTACGGCGCCCACCTTGGACCCAGGGGTTGGAGCTGAAGGGTGTAAAGTGAGGTATAATTTGTAAACCGAACGTGTTTATGTTTATGTTTATTACATTTATATAGCGCTTTAACCCAAAGCACTTTACAATGAAACAACTGGTACAATGGAGGGAGAAACATATACACAATAATTATACAAACCAGTGTAACAGTGTGTAGAACAGTTTCCTTAGATGGAGGAGGAGAGGGAAGGGTGTGGAGGAAGGGAGTGGGGGTAGTCGGGGAGAGGGATCAAATTCAGTTGTCTGATTTAGGTTCCACGGTGTGAGAAGAAGGGGGGAAGTGGGAGGTAAGAAGGGGATGGGGGGACTGGGGAGAGGGGAGGAGAGAGAAGGAAGGAAGTCAAGGGGGGAGTGGAGAAGGAGGGCTTTCAATGCAGAGCGGAAGGAGGAGTAGGTGGGGATGGAGCGGATGGAGGGAGGTAAGGAGTTCCAGTGTAGGGGGACCAATAGCTGAAAGGAACGGAAACGAGAAGAGGCACATGGTGAAGGGGGTACTGCAAGTACGAAATGATCGGCGGAGCGGAGAGAGCGGGAAGGAGTGTAGAAAGAAAGGAGAGAGGAGAGGTAGGGGGGGACAAGGTCATGGAGAGATTTGAATACCAGACAGAGGAGTTGAAACTTGAGTTGGGAGAGGAAGGGAAGTCAGGGAGAGTGAGGAGGAAATAGAGTCGCGAGGACCTAGGAGACAGAGACTACGGATAGAGGACTGGTAGATGGATTTGAGGGGGGTCAGATGAGAGGCAAGGAGACCAAAGAGGAGAGAAGAGCAGTAGAAGAGATGGGAGAAGATGAGAGAGGAGATTAAGAGTTTAGAAGCGTGGAAGGTGAGGGAGGACCTGATTTTACGAATGTTTTAAAGTTGAAGTCGGCAGGCGCGAGAGGTGTGAGAAATGTGGTGGGAGAAGGAAAGAGAGGAGTCGAAGTGGAGACCGAGATTGCGAGCGTGGCTAGAGATGGGAAGAGTAGAAGGGGGAAAGTTGATTGAATGAGGAAAAGGGGAGAGTGTGTTAGAAGGAAAGAAAAGGACTTCCGTCTTGTCAGTATTAAGGGAGAGAAAGTGAGAAGACATCCAGTTTTTAATGGCCTTAAGGCAGGAAGATAAGGAGTGGTGGATATTAGGAGTGAAGGAGGAGAAGGAGAAGTAGAGTTTGGTGTCATCAGCGTAGTAGTGGTGAGAAAGCCGAAAGAGGAGATAACAGAGGAGAGAAGGGCTGTATTCCCTTGTGTTCCCTCTTACAAAAGTGCTTCAGGCTTCTCTGATAAACCTTGAATATATCTGTTTTGAAGGTCTTTTCTACGTCTGAGGGAAATGTTCCAGCTTCAAAACACAAAGGCAGCAGTGTTGAAACTCGGGGATGACCCTGTAAGACTATCGGGTAAGTGAAATCTGCTTGTCTATCGGAAAAGCCTTAAAGGTCCCAGTTCTGGAAACCGAGAGTGGTGTCTTCTGCAGCCCAATCTGCACGGAATACGTCTACGGTCCCAGGAAAATGGTCAGTTATCAACCATTGCAATCATTTGGTGCATTCTAATTCTTCCCTCAATGGAGTTATTCAAATGAGCACAGATAATGCTCCCCCTATAGCATCATTATGTGACCCAGGGTATTAAACAGGTGTATCTGTGGCATGAGGCATACTTAGTGAGCGGGAAGGGGGAGGTTGCTCTATTGATGACAATAGTCAAGGAAACCATACAATGTGATGCAGCAAGCGGGGTACAGGCTGAACCACAGCATTCAGAGATGCATGCCGTGCAGAAGATACTGAAAGTTGTGAAAGTAGTAGTATGCTGGGTACTTTGCAATCTCCTCCTCATAATCTTCCAATGATGACACCCTCGACTCTTAACATTAGTAGCAGCAATCTGGAAGAAGCCAGCCTGATGCAATTTGGGCACTCCATGCTAGTGGCGCTGAAAGCCATTCCAGGTTTCCGGTGTGATAGTAGTGGAATGGGTCCCCAGTGTGCATTGTGGAAAAAGATGTCATCCATAATCCGGTGAGGGTGGGAAATGGGAAAGGGAGAGATGTGAGCTGACTGGAGAGTGTAGAGGGGGAGGTGGATTCGGAAGCAGTGGCAAAGGTTGCAGAGGTAAGGACACCAGAGAGTTGAGGTGTGGGAGAGAGGTTCTGGGGGTGTCCCCCTCATAAGCAGGAAAGGGACCTGCAGGTGGGTGGGTGCACAGCAAGACTCCATTCCACCCCATTTGCACCCCCTCTGCACAAAGGGAGTTGCAGAATGGATACATTTCAAAAAGGCCATGTATGGTCCTGCAAATCCTCTTTGGTTCATTTCATGACGGGAGAAATACTCTATTACCTTTTGCATACTAAAAAAAAGGGGGACCTTGTGACAGGTTTCCTCATGAGCTAATCAAACGCATGGCACTCCTGAACAAGTGGTAAAGTATTAACCACTTGATCGTTCCAATTTGGTTTCAGAAAAAATGATAAAACCTACTTTTTTAAAGAAGACTGTCCTGATGAAAGTGGCTTGACTAACACTATTGCTACTGAAACAGGTGGACAGTGGTTGCTACAACTGGGAGGCACAATTTAGCCTACCTCTTTCCTTGAGCAACTTTTTTACCTTCCGCAGACTCCGTTAAGCCTATTTTTCACAAAACGGAGATCTAGGATTGGTGTGTCTTCATGTTGTTTGTTTTTTTTTGTGTCTTTTTAACCTGAGTCCGCCATGGTTACACAGACAGTCTGAGGGTCATTAAATCACTGTATAACCCTTTAGATGTCTGGTTTTGGACCTTAGGTGTTCCTTTTTTTAAAATATATCTTTTCTCTTCCAATTAGACTCTATCTATTGGAGGAGTGTGGTACAGGAGGAACAAGGCTGAATGTATTTTACACATAATTTGACAACAAATTTTTCCTACTTCTTATATTGTCCCTTTTAGATAAGCGGCACACCAGCACCACCTAGTATTGACTCTAGACTAGGAAGGGATAGTAAGAAAATCGCTCTATCCTTTCCTGTCCTTTTTCACAGCCTTGCTACTTTGTCTGACCATAGAGGTTTTTTGGATTTAGCATGCGCTGTAACTAAATTGCGTGTAAGTGACTCCAATCAAGCAATCCCACTAAGTCAGTGCCTTGACTGGGATGCCCAAGGGAAGCCCTTATTTATATATTTTTATGGCAAGTTATAATCTGGATGATGAACCCTTGTATAACACCCCTCTCTTAGAATCCCCCTGACCCCACTGAGCCAAGAAGTAGATTTGTTTTGCAAATTTAAAAGGTTTATTTGAAAAATTAAACAATATATATATATATATATATATATATATATATATATATATATATATATATCACACTTTTATAATAAATTAATCATTGATATCACACTTATGAATAAAATGTTGATCAACAATGGGAAATCTGACACTAGCACACCTCTTTACAATCAATGAGGAGTTGGTATAGGATGGATAAGGCAGCGAAAGTACTTTTATGGTTTCAAGGGAAAAGCAATGAGGAATGAAATGCAGTACAGAAATAACTTGATATGATTTTAGCAAAAGATAATATAATCACTTTTTCTCTGGCAATTCACCCCCCCATGCAATGTAAGACATGGAAGGAGGAGCACACAGTTCTCAGGAATGCAATCAAATACAATACTAAATTCAGTTCCCCCCCAGCAAGCTTAAAGGAAAAATGGTAGAAGTTTGAAACACAGGCACCAAACTACTTTGAATGTGATGACAATGAAGTGAGAAATGTGCTAAAAATGCTTTTAATTCCCTATAGACGGTTCAGGGTGGGTGATATCTAGTTTATATTAGTTCAGGCTCACTTTAGCAATGCTCTATGAGTAACTAGCAGGTTAAAACAAATTTTAGCAAAGGAAAGCGAGGAGCTGCTGATTTTTACACATGGCTGAAATTGTGCAAAATGTCAAATCGTGGCAAATTTAATTGAGTGCGTCGAGCGTGATTGCGGAGGCCCTATAAGGAGTAGCAAGTCGGTTCTAGGTTCGTTGGAAAGCCTAGAATCTTAGCTTTATGATGACAGTTAAAAGGTAGTTTTTCGGATTTGAAATTTTAAAGCAAAGAATGACAGATGACAGTTTTCAGGATTAAAGATGACAGAATGACATGATTCTAGGAGGCAGTTCTAATAGGCTAAAATAGTTTGGATTAGATTATTTTAAACTAAGAGATTGGTTTTTCACAGTGAGTACTCACACTATATTTTTGAAATAAGCCGTCAAGGTCTGGTCAGGTTGGACGGAACTTCCGGCGGGTGGTTCTGAAGTCCTGGCTATCTGGGTCAGCTCTGCTCGCTGGGTCTGTCAAGCACCGGTTCTGCTCACAACAGTCTGGTTCGTGGTTCTCTCTGGTTCCGGATACAGCACTGCTTTCTGGATACTGCTACAGGTTCTTGCAAATGTTCTTGGCAAAAAATTCAAACAGCTCGCCCGGCTGTTGAATAGTTTGGTTGGTTTTGAGGCCTGCTGAAGAGGATTCAGCTTGTGGATTCAGGCCTCTCTGCTACAAATTCTGGAGTTAATTTCTGCTCTCTGGAGATTGATGGATTTGAAGTCTGGATCTCTGGATGTGAAGTCTGAAGTCTCCCGGCAAAGCGTCCCGCAAGAAAGTGGAAAGTGAATGTCCCTAACTGTCCTGCACTGTCTGCTTTTATGTGTTTAGAAAGTGGGTGTGTGCGTGGCATCACTGAGCCTGCCCCTCTCTACTTGTCATTGGCCCAATTCTCCCCTCTCCCATGATTGGGGGAAGGAAATGGATTGTCATCATGATGAGGTCTGTTTATGGGTCAGAGGATCCTCCCCTGGTCAATTTGCCTGCAAATCTATATTTGATTCAAATACATATTTCCCAGATACACAAGTGGTTGACATTACATGTACATATTACAGATGAATTAAGACAGGTCTCTGTTCATGCCCCATGTTCCTGCGAGCTGGGATTCAGAAATGACAACATTTTGCGCTTTTTGGTCGGTTTACCAATATCGGACATTAACCAAAAATTACACAAATGTGCGCAATGAGTATGGACATTAATTGACGAAGTGTCCGATTTTTAACCTGCAGACATTTGGAGTAAGACCCTATTTTCCGCTAGCAACCCCCCAGAATACACCACAGGGTCCTAACACCTCTTAAAATGTACACGGAAAAATCCCAAGAATAATGATATTATTTATATAATTTTGACCAGTCCGCACTATGAGTTATCTATCTTTTTAAAATTATGCCCTGGTCAAAAAGGGGTGTGGCTTCCCACATCACATGGTGGAATAACTGGTTTATCCACTTCCCCCAAGCTCAGTTTGCTAGCAGAGGCACCGCCCCCCCGTTTCTCCCAAGAGGAAGCCATTTTACGACCCCCCCAATATAACATTTGCCTGAGTCCAGGACAGGGCTTTGTTCAACTTCCTGCAGTCCCCAGGTGCCCCTCCCCTAACCCAATCAGAGAGGTGTCATCTCCTTTTGGCAGGGGCAGCAGGATGCAGCTAGGCCTGGGAAGAGTGGCTGAGCCGGTTTCTCCTGTCGGGGGTAGTTGTCAGGCAGAATTCAGCTAAATGTCACTTTAGTTCCCAGTTTTCTACATTTAAATCCAATTTACATGCAGCTATTTTTTTATATATACATTAAATAATTACTTCCTTCAAGTCATTTCAGAATATAGTTTTACATTGTATCCACCTCTTAGCAAGTCTTTCCTTTGCCTGGTTTGGGTTCATCTGTTCAGTTTTACACAAAAGTCTGGTGGTTTTAAAACGCCGGCTTTCTGATGGTATTGCATCCATTTTTGACATTAAGAAAATGAATTCCCCACAGTTCTGGGTTGCTTTTGGCAGCATTCCCTCAGCATTGCCATTCCCAATGGTTTCAGGCTACTGTGTGTGTAGCCCAATGGTGGTTTTAGGCAGTGCCCTCCTGTGCACAAAACATAGGCAAAAATGGGTGGCAGCCTATTATTCATGTTTTCCCTGTGCCCTTTCTGGGGAGTTCTGGCCATCATGATGTTTTCAATGCCAGTAACGCACAGTTTTATGGTAGGGCTTGGATGCATGGGTTTAAACATCCCACAAGCCCCCCCTCTTGCGATGGCCATTCTGATCTTTCACCGATGGAACTCGCAAGATCTGGGATGTTCGCCTCATCTTCTTCCAATTACGTAGATGGCACAGTTCAGCATCTTTTCCTCCCTCCAGTCTATCAATCAGTTCTCCTTGCTGGTTCTGGTGGGAGGATTGGGCGGTACCCCGGGCCCCTCGGATCTTTGCTCCCGGTCCCCGGTCGTCCTCCTTGGCCAGTCTCCAGGTTTTCTTTCTCCTAGGACGACAAAACAAAAGCGGCAATACCTATTCATAGACATTTTTCCACCACTATTGATATAGTGGGGTGACATATAGATTTTATAAATCACGAGAATAGATCATAGCATTCTTAGTTTGAAAAACAAGATATCATCATGAAACATTTTTTTTCCCAATCATAATATTTTAGAGACTATATGTGGGATATTTTAGGATGGGAACTGAATTAATCTGGAGCGGTCCCCTCTGGTATTGCAGAGGACTCCTCCAGTTGCTGCAGAGTGTGCCTGGGATGGCAACACTTTAGCTGATTTATATGTACCCACTTATCTTCCCCTTCCGCCAGACTACCTTTGGGGATGCGGATCTTATACGCTACAGGGGAGATCTTGTCTATAATTTCAAATGGTCACTTCCATGTAGGCAAACATTTTCGCTGTTTGGCCTGGTTCCTTTGGAAATTGTATAGATAGACCCGGTCTCCCACAGTATATTCCTTCCTGGTGGTCTTCAGGTCATAGTGGGTTTTCATGCTATCAGCTGATCTTTCTAGATTCCGCTGAGCATAGGCAAAAGCATGCTGAAGGTGTTTCCTTAAATTCTCCACATACTCATGAGTTGTGGAGGCATTTATCAGTGTCTGCTCTTGGGTCCTGTAGAGCAAATGCTGGGGACGCACCATCTTGCGTCCGGTCATCAACTCAAATGGTGGCATTTTAGTTGCAGATGAAGGGGTAGATCTGATGGCCATTAGGACCAGAGGTAATCGGATATCCCAACTTGGCCCAGAATCTGCCACAAACTTTTTTAATATGCTCACAATGGTTCGGTTGTATCTCTCTACTGCTCCAGAAGAAGCTGGCCTGTAAGCAATATGTAGCTTCCTTTTGACCCCAAGTATCTCCCACATCTTTGTCATTACTTCACTGGTGACGTGGCTACCCCTGTCTGACTCAATCCTTTGAGGTAGACCAAAACGGGAAAAGATGTGGTTAATCATCAGAGCAGCTGCTGTTTCTGCCTTGCAGTTTGGGGCCGGGAGACATTCCACCCACTTGGCAAACAAGCATGTAACGGTCAACATGTACTTGTTTCCTCTAGACGAGCGAATTACAGGGCCTACAAAGTCGATTTGCAAATCTGACCATGGCAGTGTCATCCCCCTCTTTTGGAGAGGCGCACAGTGTGTGAGGGATGATGGCTGAAACTGTGCACACACAAGACAACCCTTCAAGTATTGGTCGAGGTCCTGCCCCATGTGTGGCCAGTATGCAATCTCTCTTAAGATCTCAAGTGTTGTGTGAAACCCCCTATGACCGGCGGTGGCCGCATCATGGGCGTGACTTAACATCAGGCTTCGGAATGAGGTAGGAACCACCCACTGATCATGGCCAGCTTGGGATTTCCTTACCAACAAACCGTCTTGGATTCGGAACCTTTTTGGACATTTCATCAACACTCTTAGGTCCTCTTTCCCAATGTAATCGGTATTCATCAGGGGAAAGTTCTCAGGGTCCTCAATGTGTTGGTAAAACTTACCAATTATTGGATCCCCTTTCTGAGCTGTAATCAAGTCAGCATCAGGGGTCTCCTTACTCCATTGTGTAGTTGAAAGATCATTGTGAGCGTTTGTCTGGGACCTAGTGATAGCAGTGACCTGGATTTCCCCCAACAGGGAGTCTTTTTCTATTAGATCCCCTGGGATGGCCCCGGTTTTGGCCAGCTGATCAGCTAAGTCATTTCCAGTTTTGTCTTGTCCCTCTACTTTGGAATCACCCTTGATCTTTTTCCAGTAGATGGTCATCCCATTCGAGGTGACCAGGTCATCAATGTTTTGAATTAACTTCCCATGTTTCAAAGGTTTGTTATTAGCACATAGCATGCCTCTGGTTTTCCAGTTAACCAGGTGCTCCATGAACCCGTTCATTACATAATCCGAATCTGTGATTATGACCAGTTCGTGGAGTTGATGTTGGACAGCAGTGAGGATGGCCTGATGCACAGCCATCAATTCTGCCACCTGACTACTTCGGGGACCAATTTTGTATCCAGCGGAGGGTTCTGGAAACTCCTTCACCCATGCATTCCCTACGCCGGCCAGCAGTTCTTTCTCCCCGTTGTTGTCAACATGGTAAGAGCATCCATCCACATAGACAGTGGGCATTCCCTCACACTTGTCTTCTTCAAAGACTTTGTGTGGGGAATTAAGGTATGCCTCCATGTTGTCCTTGATTTTTAGACTTTCGTCCTCGAGACAGTTTTCTCTGGCACAATCATGCAAGTCAGTCAGACCTTGCGCGAGGGGACTCTTCTTGTTTTGGCCATATCTGACCTCTACAGGAAAGCCTTGCATTGACAGAATCCAGGAAGTAATTCGGGAATTACTCACATTTCCGGCCCGGATTCTGTCACTTTGGAGGTATTGCAGAGGCTGGTGTGGAGTCTCCACTATGATGTGTTCCCCCTGGATGAACGGGCGGTAATTCTTCAATGCCCACACCGTTGCCAGGAGTGCCTTCTCACAATCGTTGAATTTTTCCTCCACAGAGGATAAAGTTTTGCTCGCATAGGAGATTACTTTATTGACCTTGTCATGCTTTTGGTATAATACTGCCGTCAAGCACGTATTAGAGAACCCTGTCTCCAGGAAGAACTCCTTGTTTCTAACAGGGTAAGCTAGGCAAGGCGCTTGTGAGAGGCTTCTCTTGAGCTGTCTTACTGCCTCGAATTGTTCTGGACCCCATTCCCACTTGACCACCCCCTTCAGAAGATGAATCAGGGGTCTGGTGATCTCTGCGTAGCCCTCAATGAACTTTCTGCTGTAATTAGTCAGTCCAAGGAGGCTCCTTAGTTCCCGCAGAGTTGTGGGATCCTTCAGTTTCTGGAGCGCTTCCACTTTCTTTTCCTGGGGACAGAGACCCTGAGGAGTAATCTCATGCCCCAAGAAATTAACACGGGTTCTACACCACTGTTCTTTCTGAAAGGAAAGTTTTGCTCCAGCGGCCCTCAACTGTGTCAGAACATAACGGATCTCTGCTATGTGTTCCTCCACAGATGAACCTTTGATGAGGACATCATCTACATAAGCCAGGTTACCCCTCGCACCAGGTCGGGCATGGCCTTATGTAGGAAAATGTTGAATTAATTGCCGGAGTTGAGGTATCCGAAGGGGGTCCGGGTCCATGTGTACTGCTGGCCCCCAAAGGTAAAAGCCAGTTTGCATTGGTCCTCCCTACTGACAGGCACGGTCCAGTATCCATTGGTCAGGTCTATTGCAGTGAACACCTGCGACCCCTGGATCTGGGCCAGCCCTTGGTCAATGTAGGGCAGAGGCCACCGGGAAGTATGGACCCGTTTGTTGAGCTCCCTAAGGTCGGCGCAGAGTCTCCACTGGCCGTTTGGCTTCAATATTCCCAGCAAAAGATTATTGAAAGTGCTGTGAACTGGACGGTTTATTCCCCAGGACTCAAGGTTCTTGATTATTTCAGTAAGGGACTCCATGGATGCGAGAGGCAAGCGATATTTCTTCACAAACACTGGAGTCATGCCAGGGTCCGTGGGAATTGTTGTCGTGTGGATGTCGGTGAGACTACAGTCATATGAGTCTACCAGAAAGAGATCTTGGAAATCCAAGAAAACTTGTTTCAACTTTTGCTTCTGTTCCAGAGTCACGCAGGCATCAGCTAGATTGACTCTCTCTTCCACCATCTGCCTGAAGCCTGGAAAGACTTCTGGTTTGGCTATCTCAGCGGCCTCCTCCAGCTGGGTGGAGAAGTCCCTGGTCAGAGTGCTGATTTGGACTGGAGGCTTCAGATGGGAAAGGCAGCATTCATGGACCTGGAAAATCACCTCATCCCTCCTGAAGTCACAAGTCACATCTTCCTTACCATAAGGGCAAGAAGTGTACACCAGGAAGTTCCCCCCATGCCGGGTGAAAATCCTGTCTGGTGTTGTATTGTCCACACTGTCACTGTCAAAACAGTCCTTGGGGATTGGTCCTAACAGTTCATTTCCTAAATCAATGCAGAAATGTCAGTCATCGACCGCCATTCCAATAATGGTGCCTGCGTCTAGAGTAATACTCTGTAAGTCGCTGTTATCCACCTCTATTGGAATGGTGTCATGTTCTATGTTGACTAATGGTGTTGGGTTTACCCCTAACCCTTGTTGTTGGAGAGAAGCATTTAGATGAATATAAGCATCAGGGTTTTTCAATTTTTGTCCTCTTTTAACTTTCACTTCCAGGGAGAATTGTCGGGTCCTTTCTGGGATGGTGACCTCCTCTTTAATCTGAATTTCAACTGCATAAGGTAGCAATTGAGCTGACCTAAATGCTTTTTCTGGATCATCAAAGACCATCGGATTATCCGCTAATCGGGACCAAGCTTTGAAGTTTATTAGGTCCAAACTAATGGCAAAGCGATTGAGAATGTCACTGCCTAAGTAAAAGGCGGCAGTGACGTCTCGCACGACCCAACAATTATGGACTATGCTCTTGTTGCCAATGGAGATTTTGAGCATACACCTGCTTGGCAGGAGATGTTTGGAACTAGGTGCTTCCAGGTCCATTTCCCATTTGTCTATCAGTTTAAATGTGGGAATGGCTTGATCTTTTTGGAGTTGGCGGAACATGGCTTCGCTGATGAAGCTCTTACCGTTGTTCACACACACCCGAGCGAGAACAGAATCCTTCCCATCATTTAACTGAACAGGGATGAACAACTGCTCTTCAATTTGATGAATATCAGCCAGGCTCTGCGCTGATTTCACATCTTTCTGGACTATAGGAGTGGGAGTGTCTGATTGTGGATTGGTAAAGTATTTCAGAGTATTTCCTTCCAGTATGGAATACCACCTTAAACTGGAAGGAAGGTTGATTTTCAGAAATAGAGAGGACCCCCCATCACCAGTCTGTTGTCCTACTGCTATTACTGTCACGTCTGGAATTTGGTTGTTCTGGAAGTGAAATTCTACATGGTCAGATTTTTGTTCAACCATGTGGCAGGTGCCGTTTAAACTAACATGGTTGACACTCTGTTTTAATTTTATTGGTCAGCTAGTCTGGGTCCAGAGGACCTTGTTCACGCAATCTATTAGGGGTGACAACCTTCTCAGGAGGTCATTCCCTAGTAAACAAGGGGTGCCCTCTGGAGTCACTACTATGACCGGGTGTTTCACCTTGTGTCGCCCAATTTTTATGTCCAAATCTGCAGTCCCCTCGATAGGAATTTCCTCCCGTCAAAATTCTGCAGTTGTCCAGGAAGAGAGGTGAGAGGAATACGGTAATTCTCCCCCCTTCCTGCATTTAGTTAATCAAAGGCCCTTTTGGACAGAAGGGTAGCTTGGGATCCAGTGTCCACCAGTGCCAAAATTGTACCCTGCCCCTGTACTTGTACCAGGGCATAATATCTTCCCTCCTTCTCCTCAAGGGGGCACAGATAATGCACATTTTTGGACAACTGGTGGGCTAACTTTCTGGTTATGGACATGGCGAGAGAAGAGATTTGGGCAGAATTCTGTGAAGAGCCTGGGGAATCTGAAAGAAAAAGTTGTCAACTGGAAATGGTTTCGGGTTCTGGGCCGCCCCCCCCCCCTTTTTGGAGGCAGTCATCAGGATGGGTTTGACCCATGGGATTTTGGTATTGTCGGTTCTGGGATGAGATGATGGGCGGCGGTAGCTCAGTCTCCACATCTCCCCAGTCTGAATTGGCATCCCTTGGGACCCATTTTTCCTTGGGAGGAGTTCCCCCATTTCTGAATGAGAAGATCCTTTTCCCAGCATCCTCTGAGGATCCCTCTCCCTCAAATGGGAAGACCTGTACCTCCTCCACAAAGTGGGTCTTTTTGGGTCTTTTATTTCTCCTACCTCCTCTGTGCTCCTTGGGTGGCAGACTTTCAGGGGTAGGAGATTTTGTTTCCAGTTCCTGGTTTTCCAGGGGCTGTTTACAAGTTGGGAAGGAAGCTTCCTCCAAGGCTTTACACCCCTCTTCCCCTTGTGCCTCCTCCCTGGGAACAGGTGGGTTATCGGGGTGCTGCCCCCGTCATTGTTCTGGAGCACCAGGTCCAGAGTTTGGGGCATTCTGCGGTGGCATGCTCATCTGAGGGTTCTGTTGAGCCCTCAGTATGTGACCCAGATCCCGTGCCATATTTTAGACCTGGCACTCAAGTTGTGAAACCCGCTCAGGCTGATACGGGGCTCTATTTTCTCCCCTGGGCTGATCCCGGGAAGGGTTGCTATCCCTTCTCTGGTAATACCCCAGATTGGGAAGATTTGGGTACCCCTCCACTCTTGGCCTCCCCTCTCCCGGATTAGGTGGTCTGGGCTCAGGGAATTGGGGAAAGAAGGATGGATGGTTTTGGGGTTGGACGTTGGGTGGATACCTGGGAAAAAAGTTCTGCCCAGGATTTGGTGAATTTCTGCCCTCCTGGGGGAAGTTAGGAGGGAAGTTCCCTGGGTCAGGTGCTTGGTTGTATCCCCCCCCTTGGGCTGGAGGAGTCCACACATAACTCAGGATGGGTCGGTTTCCCTTGTAGCGGGGACTTACATAATCAGGGGAGCGGGGGACCCCATTTGTGGGACTACCTCCTCGACCCCCTGTCTGTGACTGGCCCGAGGGCCTTCTGGGCTGTGAATTATTTGGTGCAGGCAGGTTTTTAGGCCCCCCATCTCCAAATCTAAAACGGGGGCAACCTTTACCTCTGCCACTTTGGCAGCAGCAGGCGTGCTGTTGGTTTTGGGGTTTTTCTGCGCATTACTTTTATTTTCTTTGGGCTTCTGCACCTCATAGATCCGGGTAGCCTGTTAAAATGACCCCGTCTAGTGACCTCTTCTCGTAAAAATCTCTCACTAGCTGGGTCATGATGTATTTGGGCAAGGCATGGAAAAAAGTATTGATAAATTCTCTGCTGTCCGTGCGCACCCTTCTGGTGGTCTGCGCAAAGGCATGCTTCAATTCTTGCACAAATTCTTGTGGGGCCTGATCCTCCTCACATTGCAAATTGTAAACTGTCTTGCGAGCCTCTTGGGGATTTCTATGTACATAAAAATGTTTCAAGATGGCCGCCCTATATGTGGACCATCTTCAATGGTTTTGGTCCTCCAGCCCCGCAAAGAAACTGGAGTATTATGGGGAGAATGTCCATTTGACGTACAGGATGCAGCTACTGCTGTCCTTCAAATGGAAAGTCTCCATCATTTGCTCATAGAGCTCCAAGTGTTCCCAAACAGAATACTTGGTGTTCTTATGATAAGACGTGATGACACGCCTGATTGCCTTAATCTGTTTTAAGGGGTCCTTAAGCAAGGCCCTTTTCACCTTATTGGCCTTTTTGGTTCGGGTAACCCTGGTCCATTCATCCTCTGATTCAGAAGCACTGCTCCCAGAGGTGCCCGTCTGATCTTCCAGGTTTTCCCGGATTCTGCGAGCCTGGGAATAGCTGGCAGAATGTGGGGACCTGGTCTCCTGTGTCCTGTAACGCTCAGAGGAGTCTTCAGATCCCTCCTTGCTGCCAGGATTTGATGGGTACCCCCCCACTGACCTAACTGGGCAGAGGTTTTTAGGATGCCCTTAGGGGGCCTAATTTCCTGGGGTTCCCCACTAAATTACACTGTACTTAGGTGCCCATACCCGGGTGCCCGCCCATCCATTCCTGGGTGGTACTGGCCTATGAGCCCCATACTTTTGGCTGGATAGTAATCTGCCATTCCTGTGGCCCTGTGCTCATGCGCGCCAGGGGACATGGGGGTGGCAGAGTCCAGGGACTGAGAGAGATGAAGGCCTCTGGTACCAGGGCTTCTGAGGTTATGCTCAGGTGTTTCCCTTTCCCAGCGAACCTCATCTCTATCAGCCCCTGCTCCCTGTTGCAATGCAAGAGCCTGAACTTTCAGTTCCTCAGTTAAGGCCTTACTAGACTCTATCAGTCTCGCCTGCATGGCTATCTGTTGCTGGAGCCTATCATTGTGCTGACAGAGAGCCTCATTCTCTCTTTGTGCCCCCTGATTGGTCCTGGAAAACAGGGCCAGTCTTTGCTGCAGGAAGGTTACCTCCTGAGTCCCATCCCTACTGGCCTGCTCCTTTCTTGCCAGAGCATCTTCCACCCTCCTGGTGTGCTCTAGCAAGTCGTGATGCTCATTTTGGAGGTCACCTAGCCCCTGAAGGGCCAGGTGATTTTCTTCAATTTTTTCTTTTAGTTGGCAGACTTCCTGGCCTAAGGTGTCCATTTCCTGACTAAGAGCCAGAATCTGTGCCGCCAGGTCGTCCCGCTGCCTTTGAAAGGCACCAGCTTTCTGGCGCTCTTCCTGAAATTCTGTCTGGGTGTCCAGATATTTCAGAATCAGTTTATTGCTCTCCTCTTTTTCTCTATCCAATTGGCTTTGCAGGGTGGCTACCTGCTTTGTGCATGCCCTGTTGAAATCTATCTGTTGCTCCAGTTTTTTCTGGCTCTGCAGTAAGGAGTCCAAACTGTCTTGGTGCGCCTTCTGCAAAGCCAGAATTCTGGTATCCTGGTCAGCCTTTTCCTGTTGCAGTACATCCATGTCCTCCTTTATTTTAATGATATACTGCCTACTATCATTTTCTGACTCCTGGCTCCTCTGCAGCCTCTGCTCAGAAGAGACCAGGTCAAATCGGGCCTTCTCTAATGCCAACAGTTGCCTACTTGCCAGATCTTGGCCTTTAGCACATTTGTCCTGTATGGCTCCCATATGTAAATATAAATATGCTGCTACCCTGGGAATCTTGTTGTGCTCATCCTTGGCCTTAGGGGCCATATTAAGTTCACTCAGGGCCACATGTAAGGGACCCTGATCTCTCCACGTATCTGACCCAGTTGTAGTGACCTGTTGGGTGATCGCCTGCAACCATACATTTTGGTCCTGTTCAGACCATTCACCTCTCACAAACAGTTTATGTAAGAGGTGCTCCCTAGCTATCTTCATATCTACCAAGGTCGTCATTCTGGAATTTGTGTTCCTTCCTGACTTACAGAAGTTTGTATTTTATTTTGCAAAACAGACCGTTTCCTTAGAGCGTTCCTTTGAGGAGTGCTTTCACAGTGTAAAACAGCGTGGTGATCTAACCGGATATGCGTATCCGGTCAGTTGACACACTGTATTAAGCTGCACAAGTGGTAAATCTAACCCAGAATATCCCGGCTACAAGCTCCCACTCTGTAAGTGACTCCAATCAAGCAATCCCACTAAGTCAATGCCTTGTCTGGGATGCCCAAGGGAAGTCCTTATTTATATATTTTTATGGCAAGTTATAATCTGGATGATGAACCCTTGTATAACACCCCTCTCTTAGAATCCCCCTGACACCACTGAGCCAAGAAGTAGATTTGTTTTGCAAATTTAAAAGGTTTATTTGAAAAATTAAACTATATATATATATATAACACTTTTATAATAAATTAATAATTGATATCACACTTATGAATATAATGTTGATCAACAATGGGAAATCTGACACTAGCACACCTCTTTACAATCAATGAGGAGTTTGTATAGGATGGATAAGGCAGCGAAAATACTTTTATGGTTTCAAGGGAAAAGCAATGAGGAATGAAATGCAGTACAGAAATAACTTGATAGGATTTTAGCAAAAGATAATATAATCACTTTTTCTCTGGCAATTCACCCCCCTCCTATGCAATGTAAGAAATGGAAGGAGGAACACACAGTTCTCAGGAATGCAATCAAATACAATACGAAATTCAGTTCCCCCCGAGCAAGCTTAGAGGAAAACAGGTAGAAGTTTGAAACACAGGCCCCAAAATGCTTTGAATGTGATGACAATGAAGTGAGAAATGTGCTAAAAATGCTTTTAATTCCCTATAGGGGGTTCAGGGTGGGTGATATCTAGTTTATATTAGTTCAGGCTCACTTTAGCAATGCTCTATGAGTAACTAGCAGGTTAAAACGAATTTTAGCAAAGGAAAGCAAGGAGCTGCTGATTTTTACACGTGGCTGAAATTGTGCAAAATGTCAAATCGCCGGAAATTTAATCGCGTGCGTCAAGAGTGATTGCGGAGGCCCTATAAGGAGTAGCAAGTTGGTTCTAGGTTCGTTGGAATGCCTAGTATCTGAGCTTTAAGGTGACAGTTAATACTCACTCCTAGCACAAACGGTTCCGGAGATACGGCCGATTTAATAAAGGTAGTTTTTCAGATTTTAAATTTTAAAGCTCAGAATGACAGATGACAGTTTTCAGGTTTAAAGATGACAGAATGACACGATTCTAGGATGCAGTTCTAATAGGCTAAAATAGTTTGGATTAGATTATTTTAAACTAAGAGATTGGTTTTGCACAGTGAGTACTCACACTATATTTTTGAAATAAGCCGTCAAGGTCTGGTCAGGTTGGACGGAACTTCTGGCGGGTGGTTCTGAAGTCCCGGCTATCTGGGTCAGCTCTGCTCTCTGGGTCTCTCAAGCACCGGTTCTGCTCACAACGGTCTGGTTTGTGGTTCTCTCTGGTTCCGGGTACAGCACTACTTTCTGGATACTACTACAGGTTCTTGCAAATGTTCTTGGCAAAAAATTCAAGTCTGGATCTCTGGATGTGAAGTCTGAAGTCTCCCGGCAAAGCGTCCCGCAAGAAAGTGGAAAGTGAATGTCCCTACCTGTCCTGCACTGTCTACTTTTATGTGTTTAGAAAGTGGGTGTGTGCGTGGCATCACTGAACCTGCCCCTCTCTACTTGTCATTGGCCCAATTCTCCCCTCTCCCATGATTGGGAGAAGGAAATGGATTGTCATCATGATGAGGTCTGTTTATGGGTCAGAGGATCCTCCCCTGGTCAATTTGCCCGCAAATCTATATTTGATTCAAATACATATTTCCCAGATACACAAGTGGTTGACATTACATGTACATATTACAGATGAATTAAGACAGGTCTCTGTTCAAGCCCCATGTTCCTGAGAGCTGGGATTCAGAAATGACAACATTTTGCGCTTTTTGGTCGGTTTACCAATATCGGACATTTACCAAGAATTACACAAATGTGTGCAAGGAGTATGGACATTAATTGATGAAGTGTCAGATTTTTAACCTGCAGACATTTGGAGTAAGACCCTATTTTCCGCTAGCAAGCCCCCAGAATACACAATAGGGTCCTAACACCTCTTAAAATGTGCATGGAAAAATCCCAAGAATAATGATATTATTTATATAATTTTGACCAGTCCGCACTATGAGTTATCTATCTTTTTAAAATTATGCCCTGGTCAAAAAGGTGTGTGGCTTCCCACATCACATGGTGGAATAACTGGTTTATCCACTTCCCCCAAGCTCAGTTTGTTAGCAGAGGCACTGCTCCTCCCAGTTTCTCCCAAGAGGAAGCCATTTTACGACCCCCCCCAATATAACATTTGCCTGAGTCCAGGACAGGGCTTTGTTCAACTTCCTGCAGTCCCCAGGTGCCCCTCCCCTAACCCAATCTGAGAGGGGAATCTCCTTTTGGCAGGGGCAGCAGGATGCAGCTAGGCCTGGGAAGAGTGGCTGAGCCGGTTTCTCCTGTCAGGGGTAGTTGTCAGGCAGAATTCAGCTAAATGTCACTTTAGTTCCCAGTTTTCTACATTTAAATCCAACTTACATGCAGCTATTTTTTTATATATACATTAAATAATTACTTCCTTCAAGTCATTTCAGAATATAGTTTTACATTGTATCCACCTCTTAGCAAGTCTTTCCTTGGCCTGGTTTGGGTTCATCTGTTCAGTTTTACACAAAGGTCTGGTGGTTTTAAAACGGCGGCTTTCTGATAGTGGTGAGCACCGGTATTGCATCCATTTTTGACATTAAGAAAATGAATTCCCCACAGTTCTGGGTTGCTTTTGCAATCAGCATTGCCATTCCCAATGGTTTCAGGCTACCGTGTGTGTAGCCCAATGGTGGTTTTAGGCAGTGCCCTCCTGTGCACACAACATAGGCAAAAATGGGTGGCAGCCTATTCTTCATGTTTTCCCTGTGCACTCTCTGGGGAGTTCTGGCCATCATGATGTTTTCAATGCCAGTAGCGCACAGTTTTATGGTAGGGCTTGGATGTATGGGTAAAAACATCCCACATGTGATACAGGTGCGTTTTGCCCTGTGTTTGTGTGAAAACTACTAATAAAGTTAGGGCATTTCCCTGTTAACTTGTAAACTTTGCCCTCCCCTTGTTTTGTCAATTTGTGAGAGAAACCAGATATTAGCATTGAAACCAACATTTCTCGTTCAATCCTTCTGTCACTTGTGTCTAGTTGGCAGACAGCTTATGCTCCCATTGCTTCCTCTAAAATATTGTTTTCTGACCTAACCAAATGTAGACAATTGACCTCAAGTGCACTCAACTGTAGAACACTCTGCCTTCTCCAACTCTTCGGCAGCAGAGATCTGAAAATACTCTTTCAACCAACATAACATCGAAGATGACAAGCTTGAATGAAAATAGAGGAATGAATAACTTTCTAATCTCTGCAACCTTAAAATCGTCCTTATAATGTTATGGAGTCAAAATGGGGGAGAACAGTGGGTCGAAGGGGTGTAGTTTGAACAACGCGGACATCGTTTGAAGGGGCAGAATCTGGTGAAGGTGCACAGTCTGGCCGAGGTGGAGTAAAGTTGGGGGCTGAGGGGGCGCACATTGGGCCTGGACTGCAGAAAGACTAAATACTGCAATGTTCCCTACTCGGCGACTGGTACTGCTAGTTCACATGGACAGCTGCTATAGGTAGCAGGATTTACCTAATGGCAGAGATTTGCTGTGTTGCACAATCCATGGTGCTACTGTCCAATGAATGTGCACATTTTGGTTCTTTTTATTACAACTTTACACCCTAATCATTACATAGTTTCAGGTGAAGGCTGTTTTATGTCCTGTTGTGGCATATTGATCTCCACGCCCCTGATTCACACACAGTTGCTTACACAAGCTGCAAGGGTCATGCTTACAAAGGTTATCTGTAATAATGGGGGTCATTTCGAGGTTGGAGGTAACCATGGAGTAAATTACTCCATGGTTGCCTCCAAAACCGCTCCGACTCCTCCATGGTGAATGGAGTAATTTCCGGTCCATTCCAGGGTTGGAGGGACCGGTAATTCCCCATTCACCTTTTGCCCTTCCCCATTCCCATTTCAGCCCCATAGGGCTCTATGGGAATGGGGAAGGAGTAAATTACGGCACCGTAAATTACGGTGCCGTAATTTACTCCAAGGTCACTTTGCGGGTCCCGTAATTTACTCCTGCTAAAAGCAGGAGGTAAAGTGGGACCCGCAAAGGGAACTCGGAATACGGAGGTAAGGGATTACCGGCATAGGCACCATTACAGGTGCCGGTAATCCCTTACCTCCAACCTCGGAATGACCCCCAATGTCTGTTATCTGGACATATCATTACTTGGTGAAATTTGCGACCAAGGAACATGGGCCAATAAACGGTTCCTCGCCTTGTCCCACTTAGG
The DNA here is from genome assembly GCF_040938575.1 of Ambystoma mexicanum. NCBI lineage: Eukaryota > Metazoa > Chordata > Amphibia > Caudata > Ambystomatidae > Ambystoma > Ambystoma mexicanum. The sequence goes on along the minus strand of NC_090927.1, from coordinate 927,615,533 downwards.
TGAAATAAATTCAAAAGCATTGATGTTGGTCACTCATCTTACCTCTTTTTACAGAACATTTCTTGGCTATTTACTCATTCTCCCCATTCTGATAAGGAAATCGAAGACCAGCATTGTTTTTGATAAACTCAGATTTGATCAACTAGCTTTTGTTGTGATCTTGATGGTCGTGTAGATGAGGATACCTCCATTCCCAAGTACCACACTGGTAAGAAAGAAATCACTACCAATGCAATCCTTGAGGCCACAGGTGTAGAGTGCCGTCAAGCTGGAACCAGGAACACCGGAAGGTCCCCCTGACCACTGTAAGGCAATGAATGATTAGGTCAAACAGTCACAATGATAACAATGCAATATTCTGGAAGAGTGCTAAAATGGCTTACCGAGATGTGCTGGTCAGAAAACCTTGAAGGGGTAAAGGAAGTAGAAGGGGTCAGAGATGGCACTCTTGGTGGAACACACCTGCAGGTCAGGTATCAAAAGGAAGATCTGTGAACAGTCCGAACAGTCCGTTTAACAATCCAGGGTCGGAAGCCAGGATTACTATCACCAAAGTCCAGAAACCAGAGTTCCAAAAGTTATGCAAAGCCAAAGGTCGTAATACCTGAAGATCAAAGTTCGCATGAGCCGTAGGAAAAATCCAAAATCAATCTGTGTAACGTTCCGTGGTCAATGTAATCCAATATCCTTAACGAGGTCCAGAACGCCGTGCAGCACTCCAAGAAGCAGCTGTGAAGCGTTAGTTCTGCGTTTTCCCTGTCCTTTTGACTGCGTGAAGTGGTCATGTGATGCCGTCATGAGGGAAACGCAGGAGCCGTGTCACGTGACCCTCCATGCTGCACGGGGAGCCTGCCGGCGATTGGACGCTTGCTGCCGGCGTTCGATCACCTGATCGGAAGTGCTCCGTGCATTTATGGATGAATGCTGTCTCCGAGCGCCCGTGGGCGAGCGCGGTCCCAGAGAGAAGCGCCATGGCAAATTCCAATGCAGGAAGGGTCGTAGGCGTCCCTGGTAGTTCTGTTGCTGAGTGCGGTGAGGATCATGGGGAACATGCCGGATGACGCGTGCAGGGCTTGAAGGGGTGGCAGATGTGTGTTTGGGAGGCTGTCTGGCAATGGTGAGCCTGGGAGGAGGCGTGACAGAGTCCCCCCCCAACGGCCCACGACCCTAGGGGCTGGATGGATGGTACGGATGAAAGCGAGCAACTAAGAGCGGAGCCCGTACATCCCGAGAAGAAACCCAAGAGCGATCCTCCGGACCATAGCCTAACCAGTCCACTAGGTACTGCAACCAACCCCTACAGAAACGGGAACCCAAGATGGCACTGACCTCAAACTCATCAGGGGATGACACCGAAACAGGAGCAGGAGGGGCAACAATACGGGTAGGTTCAGGGCAGGGTTTAAGCAAGGAAGAGTGAAACACTGGATGGATCTGCCAGGTGGCGGGAACAGAGAGGTGAAAGGCCACCGGGTTGATGATTCTGGAGATACGGTAAGGACCAACAAAACGAGGGAGCAGCTTACGGGAACCAGGAACATGCAAATGTTGGGAAGACAACCACACCCGATCCCCCACCCGGTACTCAGGAGCAACCAACCATTTCTTGTCGGCTGTATTCTTCATGGAAACCTGAGACTCCCGCAAATGTATAAGAGTCTGGGCGTGAACAGCGACAAGATCGCGGGCACAAGCATTGGCAGCAGGAGTGACTGTAGGCGTGAAATCCGGGAGAGGATGTTGGCCATAAAGGGAATAGAAAGGGGAGAAGCCAGTCGAAGAGTGTAGAGCATTATTGTAGGCGAATTCCGCCATGTGTAAGAGATTAAGCCACGTATCCTGATATTAGAGGGTAAGGCAGCGTAAGTACTGTTCTAGGGACTGGTTCACCCTTTCTTTCTGACCATCGCTCTCTGGGTGGTAAGCGGAAGAGAACCGTACATCAATGTCAAGCAATTTGGTCAAGGCCCGCCAAAAACGAGAAGTGAACTGGGTACCCCGGTCGGACACTATGACCTGTGGCAAGCCAAAGAGACAAAACATGGATTTGAAAAACAACCGTGCCAGAGCAGGTGCTGTGGGAATTCCTGTGCAGGGCATGAATCATGCCATCTTAGTGTAGGTGTCCACTACCACCCAAATGGTATCATAACCCTGTACGCGGGGTAAGTCCGTAATCAGGTCCATCGAGACCGTATGTCATGGTCTTTGAGGGATGGGTAGTGGCTGGAGAAGTCCTAGAGGGCGACCCCTGGGCGATTTACATTGGGCGCACACTGAGCAGGTATTTACGTAATTCTCTACATCCCGCCTCATCGATGGCCACCAACACCACCGTTTCAACAAATCCAGAGTATGGCGTTGTCCTGGACGACCATTGATCGCAGCGTTATGCGACCAGTTCAGAGCCTGGTTGCGTGTGTCTCTTGTGGGCAAGAACAGTTTCCCATGTATGAACGGCAAACCGTCCTGGACAATAAGGTCCCATTCATTGACTGCATGATCATTATGGATAACACAGTGGCGTATGGTGGTTAACATGGATGGCGAGGGTGTGCAGGCACAGATAACATGGCCTTCTTCTAACAACGTACTCGGGAACAAAGGAAGGGACTCCCCCCCTGGGGAGCGGGACAGAGCGTCTGCTTTACCATGACCCACCCCTGGTCTGTGCTTGATCACGAAATTGTATGCAGCAAAAAAAAGATGCCAGCGTACTTGGTGGCTGTTCATGCATTTCAGGGAAGCCAGCTCTTGTAGGTTCTTGTGGTCTGAATATACGATGGTTTGATGCTTAGCCCCCAGAAGATGATGCCGCCAAGTCTAGATAGCGTCTTTAATGGCCAATAGTTCCTTCTCTGTAACGTGTAGTGTATTTCAGATGAAGTGAACTTCTGTGAATGGTAGGCCACGGGGTGCAGTCGACCTGTGGTTGGGCAGGACTGTGAGAGTACCGCACCTAATGCAAATGATGAAGCGTCAGCTTCCAAAACAAAAGGGCGTTCCAGATCGGGATGTTGAAGAACAGGGCTGTGGTCAATCTTGCCTTCAGGGTATCAAATGCCGTTTGATGTTCCGGTGTCCAATGATAATGGACCTGAGGGCTGGTTAGTGCGGTCAACGGGGCAAAAATGGAGGAGAATCCAACGATAAAACACCGGTAAAAGTTTGCGAAACCAAGGACAGACTGCACTTGTTTGAGAGTAACAGGGACAGGCCAGTCCGTGATAGCGCAGACCTTTGATTGGTTCATGGACAGACCCCCGGGTGTTATATGGAATCCTAGGAACTCGACTTCATTGGCGTGAAACAGGCATTTTTCTGGTTTAGCGAACAGTGCATTCTTTTGGAGGCGGGACAAGACTTCTCTGATGTGAGTGACATGTTCTTCCAGGGTGGAGGAGAAAATCAGGATATCGTCTAGATATATCAACACATTTACATCTAGGATATCACTGAACACGTCGTTTATAAAATGTTGGAATGTGGCTGGGGCGTTGCAAAGCCCGAAGGGCATCACCGTATATTCAAAAAGACCTTGTCGGGTGCAAAACGCCGTCTTCCACTCGTCCCCTTCTCGCATACGGATCAGATTGTAAGCCCCACGTAAGTCTAGTTTTGTGTAGATGGATGCGTGAGATAATCTGTCCAGTAGAGTAGAGATGAGCGGAATGGGGTATCTGTTCTTAATGGTGATAGAATTCAGTCGCCGATAATCGACACAAGGGCGTAGATCACCCTCTTTCTTCGGAACAAAGAAAATGGGGCTTGCTGCTGGGGAGGAGGAGGGATGGATGTGACCTAACCGTAAGGCCTGTTGGATGTAGTCCTTCAGGGCTTGTTCTTCTGATTGGGACAGTGAGTAGATGCGGCCCCTGGGTACCGGAGCGCCCTGTATTAAGTCAATGGGGCAATCATACGGCCTGTGAGGCGGTAGACCCTCTGCTGAGGCCTTATCGAATACCGTATGAAAATCTTGGTATACTGAGGGTATCCTGGCTATGACAGCCCCAACCGTATGTGGCACGGTGGCAGTGGTTGTGGAGCCACTGTCTTCCAAGTTTAGAGAGGCCACAGCTAATAGAACGCTTGCGGGACTGGACAAAGACTCTGACTCCACCAGGCAGTAATGCTGACAGATCTCGGATTCGAAGAACACCTGTCCGTTACTCCAGTTAATCAAAGGATTGTGTTGTTTTAGCCAAGGTATCCCGAGGATGATCCCGAACTGAGGGGTAGTGATAAGATCAAAGGCCATTGTTTCTCTGTGGATACCTTGGATTACCACTTCTAGAGGAGCGGTCTGTTGCTTGATGGGGCCGGAAGCAAGGGAAGTACCATCCACGGCCTGCACTGGTTCAGGACGTTCTTTGGTGATCAATGGTAGGTTGAGCTGCTGGGCCAATGTGATGTCGATAAAACAACCAGTGGCACCTGAATCAATTACAATGTGAACCGAATGCATGCGTTCCCGGGCTGGGATCAGCATGGCCTGGACCACCACTGGTTTAACGGGACCAAAAGATATATCAGAGGGGGTTAGTGGAATGCTCGCCCGTACCTCCGGTCTCAAGGGCGAGCCTTCTGAAAACCCGTTTTTTTGTTCTTTGTCGGCGGGGACATTCCTTTACGTAGTGGCCGCTGATGCTGAAATAGAAGCAAGCATTGTCAGATCGTCTACGTTCCCGTTCAGCATGGGTGATGGGGCTACGGATCCCGCCTACTTGCATGGGTTCAGGTGTTGGGTCAGTGAAGAGGGGAGGTTGATGACTGGAAAGACCTGCTTCTGCCCTACGCTCAGTCCTTCGGGCATCCACCTGTAGGGCCAGATCTATTAGGTCTGAATAGATAGCAGGAAGGGATGGCACGACTGAGAGGGCATCTTTCATGACGCTACTCAGACCCATATAGAATACAACCGCCTTCTTGTTTTCAGGCGAAGATGTCTCCGCAGACAGTTGATTAAAGTGGGTTATATACTCTATAAGCGTCTGTCTGCCCTGAGTGAGGTCCAAAAGCTCTAAGTCCTGGGATTGCGCCCTGTATCTAGTGTCGAAGACTTTTGCCATCTCACTAACCAAGAGGTTGAAATTGTATAGGGCTGGATGGTCGCTCTCTAACAAAGGGTTCACCCATGTGGCTGCTACTCCTGACAAATGTGAGAGCAGAAAAGCGGCCTTGGTGACGGAATCAGGAAATGCCAAGGGCTGGCACAAAAAATGGAGCTTGCACTGGTTCAAGAAAGTGCGATATTTCCTAGGGTCTCCTTGGTATCTTACCGGGGCTGCCAGGGGAATGGGGCTTGGGAGTACCACGGGAGTGGGCAATGGGGGAGCTGGGGGAGCTGCGGGAGGAACAGGGTTTTGGGGAGCAGCATCCCCGAATTCGGCATCAGCGGGCAAAGGGTGTTGGATACTATGAAGGGCGTCCAATCTGTGGTGGATCGCGGTGGTAGCCGTAGCCATATCAGTCCTAAAAGCTGCGACTGCTTGCATTAGAGCAGCCACAGGGTCCCCGGCGGAAGTATCCATCTGGACGACCAAAAGCCTTCACAGTCTGTTGTGATCTTGATGGTCGTGTAGATGAGGATACCTCCGTCCCCAAGTACCACACTGGTAAGAAAGAAATCACTACCAATGCAATCCTTGAGGCCACAGGTGTAGAGTGCCGTCAAGCTGGAACCAGGAACACCGGAAGGACCCCCTGACCACTGTAGGGCAATGAATGATTAGGTCAAACAGTCACAATGATAACAATGCGATATTCTGGAAGAGTGCTAAAATGGCTTACCCAGATGTGCTAGTCAGAAAACCTTGAAGGGGTAAAGGAAGTAGAAGGGGTCAGAGATGGAACTCTTAGTGGAACACACCTGCAGGTCCGATATCAAAAGGAAGATCCGTGAACAGTCCATTTAACAATCCAGGGTCGGAAGCCAGGAAAACTATCACCAAAGTCCAGAAACCAAAGTTCCAAAAGTTATGCAAAGCCAAAGGTCGTAATACCTGAAGATCAAAGTTCGCCTGAGCCGTAGGAAAAACCCAAAATCAATCCGTGTAACGTTCCGTGGTCAATGTAATCCAATATCCTTAACGAGGTCCAAAACACCGTGCAGCATTCCAAGAAGCAGCTGTGAAGCGTTAGTTCCACGTTTCCCCTGTCCTTTTTACTGCGTGAAGTGGTCATGTGATGCAGTCATGAGGGAAACGCCGGAGCCGCGTCACGTGACCCTCGATGCTGCACGGGGAGCCTGCCGGCGATTGGACGCTTGTTGCTGGCGTTCGATCACCTGATCGGAAGTGCTCCGTGCGTTTATGGATGAACGCTGTCTCCGAGCGCCCGTGGGCGAGCGCCGTCCCGGAGAGAAGCGCCATGGCAAATTCCAATGCAGGAAGGGTCGTAGGCGTCCCTGGTAGTTCTGTTGCTGAGTGCGGTGAGGATCATGGGGAACACGCCGGATGACGCGTGCAGGGCTTGAAGGGGTGGCAGATGTGTGTTTGGGAGGCTGTCTGGCAATGGTGAGCCTGGGAGGAGGCGTGACAGCTTTGCAGAAAACATCTAGAGCCCAAACCCATTTGTACCAGTGGTTTAACAAGACCTAAATATTTCAATCAAGATAACAGGAGAATGGGGACTAGATATCATCAAACCCATCACCCCATTGATGGAACATCTTACATTGTGATTAAAACGTAGAACAAATCTCTTCTGAACGTAAGAGCATTTCTGGGTAGAATAGCTGGTTTAAACCACGTTTTAATTTAGTTTGAGCTGTGGCAAAAACGTTACTTTGCATATTGTAAAATCAGTTCTTTTATGTGTACGTTTTAACTTGTTCTTTTTCAGAAAATGTAAGGATCGGTTTGGCCTTGACTTTTAAGCTCCTTTCCCTTCCAAATAGTCCAGCATCAGGTTTCTGGACTTTGCAAGCGTTCTTCAATGCAATGAATTAACAATGTTTGTTAAATTAAAATTTCACCTAGTTTACACCCATTTATATCAGCTTTATGTTGGGGCCAGTACCAGGGACGTATACCACAGTTGAAAAAAATGAAGATCCATCACTAATTTGCCTTTTCTAGATAATGTGTGGGAAGAAATAGTGGGGCGCACAACTTCAATCTTTCCTGGATCACCAGGGCTGCCTGTCACTCATCCAATCAGGATTCCATCCAGGACAGTGCATAGGGACCACCCTGTTGAAATTCTGGAATGATTAATTGAAGATAGTTGAGGATGGAGGAGAAGTTCTCTTGGTCATGCTTGATTTCTAAGCAGCATTCAGTAGGATTGACCACAGTCAAACACTGAGGATACTCAACATAACATAACTTAAATAACATAAATTAGTGATATCTCAGTTCAGTCCGCCGACTCACTTCCTAATTCAATGTCCACGGATGCCTCTGAGACAATCAGCGATACGCGTATTGTTTGTGGACATTGTACACAGCTGCATTTTAGTCAATTGAGAAATGTGAGTTGAGTCAAAACCTTTTAAATGGACGCCATATTTGGTGCGTGAACTGCACTCATAGTCCAAGAACATTGCAGTAAAAACATATTTTCAAAAAATTACACTAACAAATGAAGAAATCTCTGGGGTGGTGAGGGGTGATGAGGATGTGATGAGATATGTCCAGAAAAAGTGAATAATCATGTGTTTTTGCTTCTCTGCTGTCCACAAACTCATGTGTACACAGAAGTCACAGGAGCATAAGGAATGTCTAAAATGTAAAACATTTTTTATAAAAGCCCAGGATTGAATAAGGGAGATCTTCCTCCAAGTAAATCAAAACAAAACAGTGATTATCTTAAATGACATCCAAAATAGATCAATCTTTAGACATGTTTTCTACTTCCCTCATTGTTTTAAGAATGAACCCTGAACAAAACCGTTGATAACCTACAAGTCCTCTTGACCCAGAAGTGACAATTGGGGTAATTCATAGAATTTCGCGCACAAGTGGTGCACGCGGCTGGCGCACAGTGTGCGCGTGTGAATGTCTGCACCAGCCGCATGCCCTAAAATCGATTTCCGTGCACAGCGTATTCATGGATTTTAGCCTCCAAAACCAGCCGTGGCGCAGAGTGGCGCAGCGAACCTGCAGCAGCGCCAGTTACGCCCCCAAGAACGCCCGCGCACTAGGAAAAGCCATCAAAATCCCCAATCCAGTGCAAAGGGCTGCGCTAACGCTTGACCAGTTTACAGGGCTGCCAAACAGCAAACACCAAGCGGGGAACGTGTATTACTGAGGTTCACGTGAAGTTTCACACGCGATTGGAGCAGGGTACATGTATAACGGGGGTGCGCAGGAAGTTTCTGTCATCCGCCGCACTGTTTGGCGTTTGTATCCACGTTGGCGGCTACGTGGTGGGAGGTCGAGCGGATGTTCCACTACATTGTTTTCCCAGCGCACTTGACCTTCTAGAGGTTTTCCAACATGGTGCTGCTGGGTAGTACTTCTTTCTCCCTCTCCCAGCGATCGCCGCATTGCAACCCTCCTTACTGCGTTTCCTCGCATCTTTGGGTCTTGACCCTAGATTTCCTGCTTTGGCCTTTCAGGCCACCTCTCTGGTCTTCGGTCCACTTCTTCTCCGGGCCGCCTTACCCATTCGATTCTCTCCTCTCTCTGCTCCGCTTTCTTTTTCCGCTCGCTCCCATCTTTTGACTTCCGCCTTTCCTTGCCGGCTGCGGCTCCCTTCCGGTGCCCGCCTCTTGCTGCTCCGCTCCCGGCTGTGTTTCTCTCCCCAGCCGCTTCGGTTCTCTGTTGATTTCCGGAGGAGGCGGTAGCTGTTTCCCCTTCCAGTGGTGCTGCCTTTTCTCCGGTTCCTCCCCTACATTGGATTCCGGCTTCGCCTGCTTTCATCTACTACCTACTGTCATGATCTCTGCTTCCAAAAGATCAGGACTTGCCCGACTCCCTTGGAAGCAGACCCATAACCCCGGTTCCGAGTGCCAGCCAGTCCCAATTGGGACCTTTTGGACCCTGTCCTGGCGCCAGTGGCACCAGGCTCATAAAGATGCCCAGTCCCAGCGCTGGAAGCGCCGGGCTCATAATGCTTGGGTGGACTTACCTGCAGCAGACCATGCTGCTTACTTACCTGCCAGTTGAACCCCTGATTCTCTTCTGTTTGGGACTACTTTTCCTGTTGGGTGGGGCAGGAGCCACTCCCTAGGTTCAGAACACTGGAACTCTTCTGGAAAGTAGGAACTCTTTTCTTAGGCGTGGCTGTGGAAGGAGACACCTAAGCACTACAGGAGGCTATTTAAACCACACCCGATGGATGAATCTTGCTTTGCGTTATTCTGCATTCTCTGCAGCAGAACGCTCATCGTGTCTTCTGCTTCTGATCCTGGGCCTAAGGGAACAAAGGCTTACCATCCTGGAATCCAGTCTTCAGCAGCACCTGTAAAGACAAAGAAAGAACAGGTTAGCACTACGGTCTTCAGTGGCAGCGCATCTCTTACCTGGTCCATCGGCTGTCACCAACGCCTCGCGCTGCATTCCGGCATCTGAAAGACAAAGGCTTACCTACTCTTCGCATGCTCCGGAGGTCTTCGCACTGCATTCCGGCATCTGAAAGACAAAAGCTTACCAGCTCTTCGCACACTCCGGAGGCCTTCGGCGCTGCATCCCGCATCTGAAAGACAAAAGAAGGTGCGTTTAAAGACATTGGGCAACTTTATTACTCACGTGCCATTACTCCTTCCCACGCCAAATCCAGTGGGTATTCCAGCACCCTTCAGCTTCTCTAAAGGTCCGAACTTGTACCTGCAAGATAAAAGGGACAGTTAGTGCGCATCGTGAAGCAGGCTATAAGCGCTTACTTACGTGCTTCCAGGCGCTTCTATTCCTCACGCTGGTTCGATCCTCAACTCTCATCAGCCCGCCATCCGCCATCGCCGGAACCCTGCAAAACAAGAGATATCATTACAAAAGACTTTTAAGACATTTGAAGTGCCCAGAACTTACCGTTCGTGCAGTTAACGACGGACAGCAGTCCTCTGAGGTCAAGAGGCCTGCACCCTTATCCAGTGAAGAAACTGGTTACGGCACCCTGCCCCGAGGCAGATGGAGAGCTCGGCGTTCACTTACCTAAGGTGAGGGTGTTAACCTTTGGGGTTCTACAGGAGAAGAGAAAGGGAAGAGGAGAGAGGCACCCAATAACCCCAGTTCATTAATCCCATATTTTCTATCTGCAGACATCTTACTCTTCGAGTCAGACATACAGTGCACAGAGGTCCAGCCCAAAGAGCCAACCGTGTGTTACACATCACCTTTGAAGATACGGCATTCACCCAGTCAAGACCGGCGCCTCTGCGGGAATCAGGTGAGCGTTACAGAACGCAAAGCCTATCGCAAAACTCCCACCCAGGCGCTATGGAAACCTCGGATACCGACCAGCTAGCCCAGTTACTTGGGGAACTAAGAGCAGAAGTGCATGCAGCCCGTCAGGAAACGAATGCTCTAAGAAGGGAACTGATTATTTCCAAGGAGCGAACCGACGATCTCGCTAGACAATTGCTACAGTCACAAGCCGGACAAACTCCGTTACCCGCATCAGGGGCAAATCTTCCTTCAACATCCTCTACGAACCCAGTGCAGATCAACCTACCTGGGAATGTACCTCTGGCTCCGCCCGAACGATTTTCTTGTGACCCAAAGAGGTTTGCAGTATTTATTAATCAGTGCCGGTTGCACTTCTTATGCCGGCCAGCAGCCTTTCCAACTGATCAAGCTAAGGTAGCTTTCGTGCTTTCGTACCTTAGTGGCAATGCGGCAGACTGGTCGATCCCTCTAGTTAATCAAGATGATCCGGTTCTCCATGATTTTCGAGCTTTTCAGCTCAGTATGGAAAAACTGTTTGCAAGACATTCACAGGGGCAGGCCTTGGACAATGAGCTCCTTTCATTGCGACAGGGTAATCAAGACCTTTTGGCTTATATTGCGTCTTTCAACAGACTGATAGTGGAAACTCGATGGCCTGAGGACAAAAGTATTACGCTGTTTTATAGAGGTCTACGTGGAGAGCTCAAAGATGTGTTTGCCCAAGTAGTGAATCCCCCGCAAGACTGTTCGGACTATATTGACTTAGTCGTTCAAATTGACCACAGACTGCAGAACAGGAAGGCCGATCGTTCCAAGTTTGATGCTCGAGTATTTTCCAAACCACCAACTCCTACCAAAGGAGTAGACTCCGGGGAACCCATGCAAATAGGGGGCCTGAAAGGACCACTAACACAAAAGGAGCGGGAAAGGAGAAAACAGCTGCAATTATGCCTCTATTGCGGAAACTCGGGGCACTTTCTTCGAGACTGTCCGGTGAAACCAGCCAAGAAGGCAGTAGGAGCTGCAGTTACCAGGGTCACAAACTCTGAGCAGGGAAACGACCTCGCCCGACAAGAATAGAGGTCCTCTTTCCGAGCGTTAAAACCAGTTCCGTGACATCGCATTTCGTGATACCTATGGTCCTCATTTGGACCCTGTCCTGGCGCCAGTGGCACCAGGCTCATAAAGATGCCCAGTCCCAGCGCTGGAAGCGCCGGGCTCATAATGCTTGGGTGGACTTACCTGCAGTTCACCATGCTGCTTACTTACCTGCCAGTTGAACCCCTGATCCTCTTCTGTTTGGGACTACTTTTCCTGTTGGGTGGGGCAGGAGCCACTCCCTAGGTTCAGAACACTGGAACTCTTCTGGAAAGCAGGAACTCTTTTCTTAGGCGTGGCTGTGGAATGAGACACCTAAGCACTACAGGAGGCTATTTAAACCACACCCGATGGATGAATCTTGCTTTGCGTTATTCTGCATTCTCTGCAGCAGAACGCTCATCGTGTCTTCTGCTTCTGATCCTGGGCCTAAGGGAACAAAGGCTTACCATCCTGGAATCCAGTCTTCAGCAGCACCTGTAAAGACAAAGAAAGAACAGGTTAGCACTACGGTCCTCAGTGGCAGCGCATCTCTTACCTGGTCCATCGGCTGTCACCAACGCCTCGCGCTGCATTCCGGCATCTGAAAGACAAAGGCTTACCTACTCTTCGCATGCTCCGGAGGTCTTCGCACTGCATTCCGGCATCTGAAAGACAAAAGCTTACCAGCTCTTCGCACGCTCCGGAGGCCTTCGGGGCTGCATCCCGCATCTGAAAGACAAAAGAAGGTGCGTTTAAAGACATTGGGCAACTTTATTACTCACGTGCCATTACTCCTTCCCACGCCGAATCCAGTGGGTATTCCAGCACCCTTCAGCTTCTCTAAAGCTCCGAACTTGTACCTGCAAGATAAAAGGAACAGTTAGTGCGCATCGTGAAGCAGGCTAAAAGCGCTTACTTACGTGCTTCCAGGCGCTTCTATTCCTCACGCTGGTTCGATCCTCAACTCTCATCAGCCCGCCATCCGCCATCGCCGGAACCCTGCAAAACAAGAGATATCATTACAAAAGACTTTTAAGACATTTGAAGTGCCCAGAACTTACCGTTCGTGCAGTTAACGACTGACAGCAGTCCTCTGAGGTCAAGAGGCCTGCACCCTTATCCAGTGAAGAAACTGGTTACGGCACCCTGCCCCGAGGCAGATGGAGAGCTCGGCGTTCACTTACCTAAGGTGAGGGTGTTAACCTTTGGGGTTCTACAGGAGAAGAGAAAGGGAAGAGGAGAGAGGCACCCAATAACCCCAGTTCATTAATCCCATATTTTCTATCTGCAGACATCTTACTCTTCGAGTCAGACATACAGTGCACAGAGGTCCAGCCCAAAGAGCCAACCGTGTGTTACACATCACCTTTGAAGATACGGCATTCACCCAGTCAAGACCGGCGCCTCTGCGGGAATCAGGTGAGCGTTACACCTACCTCAAGGACTCTGCTACCAGCTGCTTGCTCCGGACCATCTTCAGCTGCTTTTCTCATGGAAGGGTTTTTTCTGGCTGTTCAGGCTTTTTCCCTTCGCAATTGTCTGTTCGCGGGAAGGAAGTCCCAGGTTTGCTATTTATTAGCGCTCACTGTGGCTTTCACTCGAGACAGACACTCTTCACACAAGAAGGAGAAGGACTACCTCTCACACAGACAACTGCACCTGGAGGACTTGGAATCGGGTGAGGAGAGTGGGGAGGAACGGGAGTTGGCGGACACCTGCAGTCAGGACAGTTTGCAACGCCATTCAGAAAAGATGTTGGCAGAAGAGCAAATACAAGAGTTACGGAAGGCCATTCAAGGAATGTCCCAAGAACTATGTAGTATCCTATTGAGCTTATCTATTGAAAGCGAGTGGCTTTCTAGCTCGCGGCTTCCACTTCATAGAATGTTATGTACGAGGGACGTGATGAGGGAGGACGGAGGGAGGGATGTCGGAGTGAGGACGGAGGCTGCACTGGGGGGGCCCGGTTGTATTTATATTACTTTGTATGCGCAGAATAAAGAACGAGCTTTACCTCACCAAGTGCCTGTCGCATACATCAAATGGCGACGAGGATGCCGGCGCCTTGAGAGCCCACGGGTTGGTGAAGGCGAGAGCAGCAGCAGTGTTTGACTTGGATCGAAGTGCCGACGTTGCCGGCCACAGGAGATAGTCGAGAGCAGACGCTCCGAGCAGCTGCACTATCAGTGCGGGCTTGTGCTGACAGGGAGAGCAGACGCTCCGAACTAGCGCTTTGACGTTGCGCTGGTTTGTGCAGTTCGGGTCCTTAGCGGGGCCAAGGTGAGGGGCGGATGCTCCAACTGACATTCCCACGTTGGATTGCACAGAGCCCTCCCCGCCCTCGAAGAAAGCTGCGTGTCCTGTAAGTGGCACGTTAGAAAAAAGGACCCACAAGAGGACTAGTCACATGATCTGTCTGACATCCAGGCAGAATGAAGAGTAGACAATGATCCACTCCTCCTCTTCACAGTACTTTGGGGAAAGTGCTATAAGAAAATAAATTGACAAAGAGGCACACTAATTCACTAATCTAATTTTCAAGCCTAATAAGGTATACAGGAAAAATCTGCATCACAAGAAGATAGAAAAGTTAATTACTGCAGGATGATGCAAGGAATCAGCATACAACCGCCAGCAAGTTTCCTTCCAACTCCTGGTCAACCACTGGTCCTGTGGTCAGAATGGAAAGAATTCTGGTTCAATTATATTCAAGCTGTAGAACAAGAGGAACTCACTTCACGAAAAAAGAAATTACTATTGCTACACACGTTGGGGTTGGAAGGACACAGGAAGTTCAGAGAATTACCAGAATTGAATGTAGATGAAGCTGGTGACTCTGATGGACATGATAGAGCTATTAGGCAATTGGACAAGTATTATGCTCCAGAAACCAATGTGGCCATAAACAGGTACAAGTTCTATACTAGAGTACAGAAGGAACATGAGAGCATTGAAGAATATGTCTCTGCATTGAGAGTACTATCACGGACATGCCAATTTGGAAATGGCATCACGTTGGATGAGTTGATCAGAGACCAGATCATTATCCACTCGAAAGATAACATAATTCAGGACAGATTGTGGATGGTGGGCAATCCGTCCTTACCGGAAACCATTGCGATAGCAAAACGAGTATAACACACTCAATTGTGCTCGAAGGAGATGAGGAACAAGAAAGAAGAAGCTGTACAAAGTATGCAAAAACATAGCCAGAGCAGCAAGGAGATGCAAGAGAAGGAAACAGAAGAACAAGGTCAGATCAATGTAATTCGACCTAAAGACAGAGTTGGGACAAATTTTAAGAACAAAGACAAAGTTGAAGTCAATGCAGGCCGGAGTAACAGAATAAGGAGTCATGAGCAGAGAGGGAATTCATATAGAGGAAAGAATTGGGCGAGAAATGAACCCAGACCTCAAAATGAACAGAGAATTCAGTACAACCAGCAGAAGGAAGGGGACAGATGTTATAATTGTGGCAGAGTTGGTCACTATGCCTATGCAAGACAATGTCCCGCATTGGGACAAAAGTGTGGAAACTGTGGTATAAGAGGCCATTTCACAGTCACGTGTAGAAGAAGGAAGAAAGTCTCCGTCATTATGGAAGAAGAAGAGGAGTCGGATGAAGAAAAGGTGTTTCTGATACGAGAACCACCTGATGGAGAATTTAAATGCCCAAGTTGTGATGTGTTCCTAGACAACTGGAAAATTAAGGTGAATGTGGATAGTTGTTCACCATGGACAATTATTACCAAGAAAACATGGAAGAATTTAGTAATACGTGGCCTCAAGACTAAGATGGAAGCATCAGACATACTAAACCCTGGTGGGTTTGAGAGATCCAAAATCAAGATGATTGGATGGTTCTCGAGCATTGTTCAATTCAAAGACAGAAGGTCTCAAGTAAAGGTATACGTAGCAGAAAAAGGAGTAGACGTTTTGGGTTGGAGAGTTCAAGCTGGACTCAGAATCAGGTTGGATCCAAGTAATGAGGAGCAGATCCTGGTTGTCAACAAGAGTCAAGCAGGTGGGAACAAGGAAGCCAAGGAAAAGGAACAGGGCAAAGCAGTTAAATTGGGTTTGTTGAAAGACTTTTCACACAGGATTCGCCTTAGGGAAGGAGCAATGCCTGTCAGGCACACGAAATCCAGACCTATTCCGTTTGCCATTGCTGAAAAGGTTGAACATGAATTGGCTTTATTAGAAGCTGAAGGAGTTATAGAGAAAATTGAGTCATCTGAATGGATAAGCCCCATTGTGGTGGCTTTAAAAAAAATGGCAAGCCTAGGATTTGTGTAGACTTAAGAGATGTCAACAAGAACATCATAACAGATGTGTTTCCACTTCCTATAATATCTGAAATGCTGAATCGTATTGATAATGCTGATATGTTTTCTACATTAGACCTATCTAGCGCTTATCATCAGATATCTTTGACGGAAGATTGTAGAGATATTACGGCATTTGTTACACCACATGGGTTGTATCGTTACAAACGTATGCCGTTTGGACTGGCGTCTGCGGCAGCAGTATTCCAGAGAATCATGACGTATGTGTTGAAAGGTTTGAGTGGAACGCTTGTATATCAAGATGACATAATAGTGTTTGGTAAGGGATCTACGGAGCATGATAGGAGATTAAAGGAAGTGCTGAAGAGGTTAGAGGAAGTTGGGTTGAAAATTGAAGAAAGTAAATGCAAATTTGGGGTAGGGGAGGTAGAGTATTTAGGACATGCAGTGAATGGTAAGGGTTACAAACCCAAAAGAGATGCATTGGAAGCCATCAAGGAGTCTCCTGAACCTAAAAACAAGGACGAGTTAAGGTCATTTTTAGGATTGTGTGAATATTACAACAGGTTTGTAAGGAATTTTGCCAGTACAACAGAACCATTGAGGAGTCTGTTAAAGAAGGATAAAAAATGTATTTGGAGTGATGAATGTAGTGAGGCAGTTGGAAATATAAAACAAGGAATTTGTAACTCTGTAGAATTGGGAGGATTTGTTTATGGGAGGCTGACCAAGATCACAGTGGATGCTAGTGGGAGTGGTTTGGGAGCAGTGTTGACACGGATCGATGAGGAGGCTAATGAGAAAACTATCAGTCATGCTTCGAGGGCTATTTCAGAAACAGAAGGTAGATGTTCTGTAATCGAGAAGGAATTGTTGGCTTGTTCTTGGGCAGTGAATTATTTCAGAAAATATTTATGGGGAAACAAGTTTATTGTTCAAACTGACCACAAACCTTTGATAGAAGTTCTTACGGTGAAAGGGATGTGTAAAGCTTCACCGAGATTAGCTAGACTGAGTTTAAAACTACAAGATTACAATTTCTCTGTGAAGTATGTGCCAGGGAAAAGGAATATCATTGCTGATTATTTATCTAGATTACCATTGAAGAGTGATGTAGCAAGTGCAGACTCTGATGAGGAAATAGTGGCGACCATTTTTGAGGTCACGTCCAAGGAGATGTGGATGGAGGAATTGGCCAAAGATGATGAGTTGCAAGAGATAAGAAGATACACAGAGTCTGGTTGGCCTGAAAAAAAGGTTGTCAGCGAAGGGTGTAGGAGATTTTGGGAGGTTAAGGATGAATTGTCCATGGAGGATGGATTTTTGGTGAGAGGAGATAAATTAATTCCCCCACACAAGTTTTGGAGTGAGCTCATTGAGAAGGCGCACCAAGGCCATCCTGGTATCACAGGTACTAAGAATAATGTGCGTTTGAAATATTGGTGGCCAGGCATGGATATTATGATTGAGAGATTTATCAGGAATTGTTGGCCATGTCAAAACAGTGATAAAAGTTGTAAGATTGTAAAGTCCAAACCAATTAACATTGACTAAGGTGATTCACCATGGGAGATGCTAGGAATTGATATTATTGGACCATATATCAAACTTGTTGGAGAAAAAAAGTTCCTGATAGTTTTAGTAGATTATTACTCAGGTTGGGTAGAAGTCAAAGCGGTGAAGAAAATTGAGACAGGTGAGATAGTAAAATTCTTTTTTTTTTTTTTTTCTTAACTTATATTTATTAGTTTTACATAAATATTACATGAAGAAGTTAACATTGAATCTTATAACATTCCCTTCACCCCCTCCCCCGTCCCTCCCCACGGGACGGATGGAGTCATTTTGTCCGGGGATCCTGTTATGCGTTAAATATGTCTGAGATTTTTATGTTATGGGGGCACCATTGTTCCATAAAGTCTGACTGGAGGTATTGCAGGGTCCCTTCCCATTCCTTTACAAATTTGTCTCCTGTTCCTTGGAGTTTGTGGGTAATTTTCTCCATTGTTATATGGGCCCATACTTTCTGTAGCCAGGTGTAGGTCAGTGGGGTATTTTTATTTTTCCAGTTCTGTGCAATGGTGGTCCAAGCTGCAATGAGTAGTCCCATGAATGATCTCCATTGTGTTTTGTTGTATTGCCTTGCTATGTCGTCTTTGATTCCACAGAGCCACACCTCCTCCCCCATCAGCCCCACATCCGGGAATATTTTGCCCATCTCGTTTTTCACTTCTTCCCAAAAGGGTTTTATGCCTTTACAGTCATGCCATATGTGTCTCCAAGTTCCCACTTCGTCACATCCTCTCCAGCAGTGGTTGGACGTGTTGGGGTACATTGTGTGGAGCCTCTCTGGAGTGTAGTGCCACTGTGTCATTATTTTGACCCACATTTCCCTAGTTTGTGCCGAGCGGGTCATTCTGGGGATCTGTTTCCATAGGTCCTCCCATTGTTTATCCGTTGGTTCCTCCCCCAATGTTCTGCCCCATTTTATTCTGTATGACCATTTAATGCTTTCCCCTTGTGAGTTTATGTATTTTTATAAAGTTGATACCCACTTTCTCTCCCCCGTGTTGGATATGATGTATGTTTCGAACCCTGTAAGGTCCCTGGTTGCTGCCTCGGTGATTATTGGAGAGTTGAGCCAGTGTTTTAGCTGTTCATATCTGTATCTATCACTTTTAGGGATTCTCGTGGTTGCCACGCATGACTCCAGGGGGATGATTTCCTTGTCCATAAACATCTCTCCTATTTTAGTAATGCCCGTTTTCTCCCAGGTGTCATATGCCCCTTGTTCCATCCCTGGTGGAAATAGCAGGTTTTTTACAGATGGGTGTAAAGGGTCCGATCACTGTGGTCATTATGCCTTTTTTTGTTTGGCTATCCCATGCTTCTAACGTGGTCTTCATGATTTCGCTTAGCCTTAGATTTTCATGCCTGTGCTGCCTCTGTTTCCAGAGAAGTTCTACCAGTGGGGTCTTTGCTACTGCTCTGTCTTGTTTGGCCCATATCTGTTGCGGATCCTCCCCCACCCACTCCCTTAGAACTTTTAGCTGTGCTGCCTGATAGTATTTTCTAAAGTGGGGTAGCGCCATTCCTCCTTCTCTGGTTGGGGCCGTGAGGACCTTCCTGGCAATTCTCAGTGTTTTCCCTTTCCATATGAAGGACGATACCATTTTTGTTAAGGTTTTGAAGAACGTGTCTGGGACCCCCACTGGGAGAGCCTGAAAATAATATAGTACCTTTGGGAGGATGGTCATCTTGATTGATTGTATTCTACCCCACCAGGATATCTGTAGTGGGTTCATCTGTTTAATTCTCTTCGGATGTTTAAAATTAGCGACGGGTAGTTTTCCCCGTAGAATTGTTCTATTTTTGGGGGTACATTTATTCCCAAATATTTAATGCCTTTCTGTATTATCTTGAGGTCCAGTGTTTTTGCCTGCCTTTCTATGTTCGTTCTATCCCCTGCCAGGATGAGGATCTCTGATTTTTTCCTATTTATTTTTAGGCCAGAGATGTCCCATAGTTTTCTAGTTCTCTAACTGTGGCCGATAAAGTAGATTCAGGGTCCTCTAAGGTTATCAGCATATCGTCTGCATACGCAATAACTTTGTGTTGCTGACCCGCCATTTATATCCCTTTAATGTGTATTGACTCCCGTATTTTGATTAAGAGGGGTTCTAAGAAGAGAGCGTACAATAGTGGTGATAGGGGGCAACCCTGTTTCGTTCCTCTCGTTATCGTTACTTTGCCAGTAAGCTCGCCATTAATGGCTATTCTGCTGGATGGGGAATTGTAGTTTGCTCTAATACTCGCGATATATTTTTCCCCAAACCCCATGGATTCCAGAACCCTAAACAGTATGGACCACTCCACTCTATCGAAGGCCTTCTCAGCGTCTACTGACAGTAGTATCGCTGGGGTGCGGGTTATCCCTATTTTTACGATCAGGTGGGCTAGCCTCCTAGTATTATCGTGGGTTTGCCTGCCTGGAATGAAGCCTGATTGATCCTCGCTAATCAGTTTGGGGAGGAGCGGGGATAGCCTTGTTGCCAGGATTTTGGTATATATTTTTGCATCTAGGTTGATTAGGGAGATTGGTCTGTATGATGCGGGATTAGTTGGATCTTTGCCTGGTTTATGAAACACCAGCACCTTCGCTTCATTCATTGTGGGGGTCACATTACCGGTGTCTTTGAATGAGTTTAGGAGTCTTGTTAGGGTCGGGGTTAGTATGTATGCGTATTTTTTATAAAATAGGGCCGTAAACCCATCCGGGCCTGGAGCTTTGTTACTTGGGAGTCCTTTTATGGCTTTATTGACTTCTTCTTCACTGATAGGGGTCTCTAGTGACTGTTTGTCTTCTTCTGAGATTTTCGGGATCTTTAGGGCCTCTAGGTATGAAGTTTGGGCGTTTATATCGGGGTGCTCTGTGGAATAGAGCGTTTGATAATATTGCCTCATTGTTTCCCCCATGTCGTGCGTAGAAGTTTGAGTGGCACCTTTTGCATCACATATGGCCTTGATCGTTATTTCTTTTTGTTTCGCCCTTAGTTGTCGCGCCATGAGTCTGTCTGCTTTGTTCGCTCTTATATAATATCTCTGTTTCAGATAGAGTAGATTCCTTTCTGCGCCCTTTGTACGTAACATCTCTAGTTGGCCTTGTGTATGTTTCAGAGATTTTTTTAATATCTTTGTGGGTTGAGTCGTCAATTTCTCTTGGATCTCCTCAATTGTTTTTTCCAGCTCTTTTTCCCACTGATCCCTTTGTTTGTCTCTCGTGATTTTCATCGCTATCCTCCCCCTCAAGACTGCTTTAAACGTGTCCCAGACTGCGCTCATTGCGACCTCCCCCGTATCATTTTGTAAGAAGTATTCCGTTATCATTTCCCTTATGGCCTCCCCTGCCACTGGGTCATGGATCAACTCCTGCGGTAACCTCCATTTCCATAGCCCGCTCTTCCCCCCTGGGAGAGTCACGTCCAACCACAGAGGGGCATGGTCCGAGAGGGTTATAGAGCCCTTATCTAGCCCTTTTATCTTTCCCAGTAGTCCCACTGACACCCAGAGAAAGTCGATCCTGGACATAGAGTTGTGAACATGTGAGAAATAGGTGTACCCCCTCTGTTCACCCTTCAGTTCCCTCCAGACATCATTTAGAGCCATTTGGTCCATTTGCTGTTTCAGACGTTTTGATGGCGCCCCCTGTCCATGTGTGTTTCCTGTGCTCCTATCTAGCTTTGGGTTCCATGCCAGATTAAAGTCCCCCCCCAGTATCACCTCCCCTCTAGCGAAATCTTCCAGAAAGCCATCCTGTCCCTGATTGGGTGCATATATTGAGGCGAGCGTTATGCGACATCCTTCGATCTCTACGTTGGCAAAGGCGTACCTCCCTTCCTTATCAGTTATAGTGTCTAGTGTTTTTACGTCCTTTCCTTCATTTATCGCTATCAGGACTCCTGCTTTTTTCTCTGTTGTCGTTGCCTGTGCCCATATTTTATATCCTTTTATCCGCATTTTGTGCTTATCTTTAGTTTTGATATGGGTTTCCTGGAGGAGTAGTACATCCGCTTTCCCCCTTTTGAATTGTTTCTCCAGTTTCGTTCTTTTTGTTGGGTGGTTCATGCCCCTGATATTGTAGGTCATAAAGCGTATCATCCCCATTCTATTTTGTTTGTATGCCATTGCCTCCGGTCCCCTTCTATTCCCAATTCAACTCTTTGTTTCTTCCGATCCCTTCCCTTCCCTTGAACTTCCCTTCCCCCCCAACTTTGAACTTTAAACCAACCAAACTGTCCCCTGAGTAGGGCGAGGGTTCCTATTGACGCTAGGGCGTTGCGCCCTTCACTCCCTGCCCTCCATACCCTCGGGGGGTATGTTATGGGGATTCCTAAACCCCACTGAACCATTTGTCTTTACCTGGTTCCAGACCGTTGGGTCTCGACCAGGCCGCCCTCCTTGATAGTTAAATTCTTAATGCATATTTGCAGAAGGGAAGGATTTCCCAAAGTAATAATAAGTGATAATGGTTTTCAGTTCAGAAGTAGAGAAATGAAAGAATTTGCCAAGAAGGTAGGAATTGAATGGAGGTTTTCGTCATTATACCACCCACAAACCAATGGGCTAGTGGAAAGATATAACCGTGTAATTGTAGAAGCAGTAGAATTGGCGTTGACCAACAATATGCTGGTTGATGAAGTTCTTAAGGAGAGAATATGGAGTACTAGGATGTCAGTTAAAAGAGGAATGGAGGTCTCTCCTTTTGATTTAATGAGGGGGAGAGATCCCAATACGTTATTAAATCCTGAATGGGTTAATCAGAGGAAAACTTTGAATACAGGATCACAGAGTCCTGACAGACAGCAAGATATATATGATTTACATAAGACACCTACTGAGAAGTGTAGATTGAAGATAATGCCGGGAGATTTTGTGCGAATCAAGTTTGGACGGAATGTTAGGAAGGGTGACTCAAAATACAGTAGACCTGTCAAGGTGATACAAGTGTTCAGGAGAGCGGTTAGAGTGGCAGGAGGATCTGTATGGAATCTGGATAGAGTTAGTAAGTGGATGTGGAAAGGTAATAGTGCGGGACATGTGCAAGTCAAAGTGGAGAGGAGAAGGAGTGATTTATTTGGTGATGACTATATTTTAAATGGAATGGATGTGGTGAATGGTGAAGTGGTGAGACAGTCTGGTGAGGAGAATGTACAACAACAACAAGGAGTTGAAATGTCTGGTAATAGGAGTGTGCGTAGTTCAAGAGAGAGGAGGCTGCCGTTTTGGTCTAGGGATTATGACATGTGATATATATTACAAGTGCATTTAGCTGTGATGTTATTCTATTAGTCTTATCACAGCCTCATACGTAAGCATTTATGCATTTATACTATTTTGTTCTTTAGTCTTTATTTTATATTAACCTTGATTTGTTGCTGTAATGCTTTGTATGTTTTAAGTTTCATTCTCCTGTTGAATATGTTTAGGGGGGGGACGATGTAGTATCCTATTGAGCTTATCTATTGAAAGCGAGTGACTTTCTAGCTCGCGGCTTCTACTTCATAGAATGTTTATGTACGAGGGACGTGATGAGGGAGGACGGAGGGAGGGATGTCGGAGTGAGGACGGAGGCTGCACTGCAGGGCGCCGGTGGTATTTATATTACTTTGTATGCGCAGAATAAAGAACGAGCTTTACCTCACCAAGTGCCTGTCGCATACATCAAACTACAAACTGTGAAGGCAGAGAACGTAGTCTTGAAACAAATGATTACTGCCCGCGAACCTCCATCTCCTGAACTTCCTGTGATGGCTCTCTCGGCAGGAAAGTTTGATGGAACTCCTAAAAAGGATAAAGAGTTTTTGGGGACTTGTATAGTATATTTTACTTTCAGGCCCCGGTTGTTTGCTACCGATCAGACAAAAATTGGGTTCATGATTTCTAATATGACCGGCAATGCCCTGGCATGGGTTACTCCGATGGTTACCGGGGCTAATCCCATTCTGCACGATTTTGCTGGGTTTCAGACTTTGTTGAGACAGACCTTTGAGAAGCCGGAGTTGACTTATACCGCCTGTGAGGATCTACTAGATATCCGACAAGGGTCATCGGATGTTTTGTCGTACATTTCGGAGTTCAAGACATTGGCGTTGGGCGCTGGGTGGTCACAACAGGCACAATTTGCCATATTTCAGCGAGGCCTCAAGGAGGAAATTAAAGACGAACTCGCCAGAGCACCCAGACCACCTTCTTTTTTGGATTTGCTCTCTGCGGCCTTACAAATTGAGTACAGATTGCAGAAACGGCATTCGGAGCGTCGTAAACAGCAACCCGCAGTCCATCCCGCTGATCCCGCCACATCTTCCACCGTTTCCGCCTCTCCTTCCCATACTTCAGACAAGCCCATGCAGATCGGATCTACTAGGGGACCTTTATCCACTGCCGTAAGAAGAAGAAGGAAGGAGAAGGGCCTATGTGCTTGTTGTGGGTCTGATCAACATCTCCTTAAAGAATGCACCGAACTTCCTCAGAAACGACAGGGAAACGGTTTCCCTCGGTGCCAGTAGGGACCTGGTTCCGAGGGACTTCTGATCCATCCTCCAGTCCCTATGTTTCTCTTTCTATCTCGGCTCCCTGCATTCCGGAGGATTCCAGGCTTATGGTCTTACCGGCACTCATTGATGTCAACGGCAAAGATGTTGAGTGCTTGGCACTCTGGACTGTGGTTCCGCAGGGAACTTTGTAGACATATTATGGATCAAACAGATGGGTCTCCGCAGACTGCCTCGCAAAGAAGATCAGAAGGTGGAAGGAGGCGACGGTTCTCCTCTCTTCAGGACCCATTACTCACACCACAGAGGACCTCTCGGTTACCATTTTCCAACATTCCGAGGTTATTAAGTTCGACATAATTCGAGCTGCTCATTTCCCGGTTATTCTTGGCATCACATGGCTCAGAAAGCATAACCCTCATATCAACTGGGCGGACAATCAGCTAAACTTTTGTTCCTCTTACTGCAAGCTTCATTGTTTTTCCGACTGCGGCGATCCTCAGACTATTACTGGGTCGACCAAACAGCTGACCAGGGTGCATGTCCTACCCTTATACTGTTCTCTATACTCAGAGGTGTTTGTCGAAAGAAAGCCAGCGACCTTACCTCCCCATAGGCCAGAGGACTGCACCATTGACTTGGAACCTAATGCTCTGGTTCCTTTCTGTAGAATGTTCTCTTTAACTCAAACTGAAAGAAAGGTTCTGAGAGCCTACCTGGATGTCAATATACAGAACGGGCTTATTAAACCTTCCAAGTCTCTTGCCGGAGCTTCTTTGTTCTTTGTAAAAAAAAGGGACTCTACTGAATTGCGTCCATGTATTGATTACCGAGGCCTCAACAAGGTCACGATCCGTGATCGGTACCCCATGCCATTAATACATGAGATCATCGAAGCCGTGCAAGGGGCAAGTTGGTTCACCAAATTAGACCTCAGGAATGCTTATCACCTGTTACGTATCGCCAAAGGAGACGAATGGAAGACGGCTTTCCGCACTCCGTTCGGCTTATATGAGTACCGAGTCATGCCCTTTGGTTTGGTGAATGCCCCTGCTGTTTTTCAACGTTTCATGGACTGGATGTTCTCAGACTTGTTGTCAGTCTCCATGATCATATACCTGGATGACATCCTAATCTTTTCTAGCAATCTAGAGGATCACAAGGCGCATGTCCAACAGGTTCTAGAAAGGCTTAAAGATAACCAGCTCCTCGTTAAGCCAGAGAAGTGTGTTTTCGCTGCCACTTCAGTTCCTTATCTAGGGTATCACCTTTCTGAAAAAGGCATCTCTATGGATCCTGGCAAGGTGGAAGCTATTCTGGATTGGCCTTCTCCGGCTTCGATTAAAGAAGTGCAAAGGTTTCTCGAACTCTCAAATTTCTATCGCACTTTCATTTCTAACTTCTCTGAGACTGTACTCCCCATTACTCGTCTGCTCAAGAAGGTCAACAATCCCTTCCGCTGGACCATTGAAGCAGAACAGAGTTTTCATCATCTAAAGAACCTCTTTTCTACTGCTCCCATTCTGCGCCATCCCGACCAGAACAAACAGTTTATTGTAGAAACTGACGCCTCTGCCACGGCCATGATATGATATGATATGATAAGGCATTTGTAATGCGCCTATACACAAGTGTTTCAAGGCGCGACGAGGCAGGGGGGGAACAAGGGGAGACAGACAACGATCTTACTAGGCCAGGTGTCATTCAGATCGCGCAAGTGCAAGGGTAGAGGGGAAGGGAAAAGTGCATGGGGGAAAGGGAGAGGGGAAAGTGCAGTACAGGGTTATAAGCATACAGCATACAGGATAAATAACAAGGGCCAGCTGGTGGCAAGTACGAGGTAAGTGCAGACAAGTGCTGGGAAGGGGGGCTGTATGGATACAGACACAGTCCCGTAGTGCAGGGGTTGCCATGGAGGCAGTGCAGGGGAGAGTGGCTGGGCCGAGAACGGTGAATGGCCCAGTTGCAGATTCAGTGCAGTTTCAGTAGTATTAGCAGGGGAGAGGGGGAGAGAAAGCGGAGGCAAAGAGGAAGGTTTTGAGGTGCTTCCGGAACCGGAGGTGGTTCTCCTCAAGTTTCAGGGAGGTAGGAAGGCTGTTCCAGAGGGAGGCCCCTGCAGTGGAAAGAGATCTGCCCCCAACTCGTTGTTTGGAGAAGCGGCTGACCCTGAGGGAGTTGGAGGCGGATGAGCGAAGAGCTCGAGAAGGAAGATATTTAGGAAGAGAGAGTTGAAGGTATTTTGGCCCAAGGCCCCAGACGGCCTTGTGGACAATGCAGAGGGTTTTGAACTTGATCCTCGCAGTCACTGGGAGCCAGTGTAGTGATTTCAGTCCTGGAGAGATACGGTCCCTGGGCTTGAGGCCAAGGACAAGTCTTGCAGTCCTGTTCTGGATGAGTTGCAAAGGGCGGAGAGTAGAGGCGGGCAGATTAAGATAGAGGCTGTTACAGTAGTCCAGCTTAGAGAGAACCAGGGCTCTAGAGACAGTGAGCTTCTGGGGGAAGGAGAGGAAAGGAAGGATACCTCTGAGGAGGTGTAGCTGGTAGTGTGACTTCTTAGATACGTCGGATATGTGAGGAGAGAAGGAGAGTGTGGAGTTGAAGATGACCCCAAGGTTTTTTGCCTTGCAGGTAGGAGTAGGAAGAGGGCCCAGAGAGGCCGGCCAGAGAGCAGCAGGGAAGGAGGGAGTGGGAGTGCCGATGAGTAGAATCTCAGTCTTACTGGCATTAAGGCAGAGGTCGTTGGCGGCACACCATTCCTGGATAGCAGAAAGACAGTCAGAGATGAGGGAAGGAGAAGAGGAGGCCGAGGGTAGCCTGAAAATGAGTTGGGTATCATCCGCATAGCACTGAAAGTAGGGGCAGAGAGCGGCGATGTGGTGGGCGAGAAGTGCCAGATACTGGTTGAACAGCCAGGGAGAGAGGTTAGATCCCTGGGGGACACCACAGGTAGAGAAGAAGATGTCAGAGAGGAAAGACCCCAGTTGGACCTGGGAGGGTCGATTTGAGAGGAAAGAGGTCAGCCACGTCAGAGCCTGACCAGTGATACCGAGGTTATCACGGAGACGGTTGAGCAGGATGGTATGGTTGACAGTATCAAAGGCAGAAGAGAGATCAAGCAAAATGAGAACACATGGAATGTTAGAGTCAAGGTTCGAGAGCAGGTCCTCACGGATGTTCAGGAGAGCAGTTTCCGTGCTTCTGGCAGTTCTGAAGCCAGACTGATGGTCATGAAGACTACCAACACATTCAGCATGGAGATTAAGCTGGGAGATGGCCAGTTTCTCCAGGAGCTTGCCCAGGAAGGGAGTGATAGAGATTGGGCGATAGTTAGCTGGGCAGGAAGGGTCGGAAGAGGGTTTCTTAAGAAGGGGGTGCACAAGGGAGTGCTTGAGAGGGGATGGGAAGACTCCAGAGGCGAAGGAGTGATTGCAGAAGTCAGCAAGGGCAGGAGCCAAGGAGTCAATGTGGTCCTTGATAGTTTTGGAGGAACAGGGGTGGACCTGTTTTGATGAGACTTTCATAGATCGGACTTGTCTTGAAACCTCGTCAGCAGAAAAAAGGGGAAAGGAAGAGAAGGAGAGAGGAGGGGTGGCTGCAGAAGAGCCAGAGGAAGGGCAGGGAATAGAGGGGGGGAGGTTATAGGAGGATAGTGAGGACAGGATGTCCTGAGTTTTTGAAATGAAGTGAGAGGCCAGTGCCGTGCAGAGGGCCTGGGAGGGGACAGGAGAGGTAGAGACTGCAGCAGGGTTGGCCAGCTCCTTGCAGATTTTAAAGAGTTCGGCCGAATTGTTAGATGCCGCAGAGATGCGGGCTTGGATAAGGGCTCTCTTCTTGGTGAGAACGGAGAGCCGGTATTGCCTTTGGAGCAGGCGACAGGCCAGTTTGTCAGAGGATGAACATGAAGCACGCCATTTCCTCTCTGCCACCCTGCACTTGCGCTTAAGGGTGACGAGATCCGAGTCATACCAGGAGTTACATTTGGCTTTGGGCTTCAGGCGGATTCTCATGACAGGGGCAAGGATATCAAGAGTATCAGATATAGCGGAGTGGAGAGTGGAGAGGGCTGTGTCAGGGTGGGAGTCAGCCGAAGGGGGAGGAGGGGGCTGTTTTATTACAATTGTTCGAAGGACGGGAACATCCCATTGGGTACCTCTCCAAGACATTGTCTGCTAGCCAACTTAACTACTCCGTGCTAGAAAAAGAATTGTTGGCCATAAAACAAGCATGTGAGAACTGGCGACATCTACTGATGGGAGCTAGACAGACTGTCATCATCAGAACGGATCATAAAAATCTTAAGGATCTGCAGAATATGGAGTGTGTCAACTCCAGACAAGCCCGTTGGGCATACTTCTTTGCACAATATGGCTTGCAGATTACTTACTTGCCTGGTACCAACAACACGCTTGCAGATGCACTCTCTCGGAAAGGTTCTAAACATGAAGAGAAGATACACACCCCTGAACCGATGTTCCACAGGAATAAGATCCTGAGTTTGGTCAATACTTTTCTGCAAGAGGTTCGAGCTGGTGTAGTTTCGGAAGGGACTGTTCCACAGCCCAGAGGAGAAACACCCTATACCGAAAAGGAGGGTTTATTATACCATACCTATCGGCTGTACATACCTTCCGGACCATTACGTCCGAAGATCATTAGTTGGTGCCATGATTCACTCACTGCAGGTCATCGTGGGAAGTTCAACACTACTGAATTGATCGCTCGATCTTTCTTTTGGCCGGAACTCAAGAGGGATGTGGAGGAATACATACTCAGTTGTCCTGTGTGTGCTATGGCAAAACCCCTCGCCGGCAAACCCTTGGGTCTTCTTACCCAACCAGAAGTACCTACTTGTCCATGGGGATTGATTTCTATGGATTTCATTGTTGAGCTTCCCGTTTCCAACTCCTGCACATGTATCATGGTGACAGTCGACGCCATGACTAAATTGGCTCATTTTTCCCCTCTACCTGGTCTACCTACTGCTACCGAAATGGCCGAGGTGTTTGCCAAGGACATTTTTCATCTCCATGGTCTTCCTGATAAGATCATCTCTGATCGTGGCAGCCAATTCATTTCTAAGTTTTGGAAGGCTCTTTGCTCCCGCTTGGGTATGGAACGTGCCCTATCTTCTGGGTTTCACCCACAGACTAACGGTCAAACTGAGCGCCTTAATGCTACCCTGGAGCAGTACTTAAGATGCTACAGTAATCGACTTCAAGACAATTGGGTCTCGTTGCTTCCCACGGCGGAGTTTACCTATAATCACTCATCACATGCTGCCATTGGTCTCTCTCCTTTCTTCTGTACTTACGGAGTGCACCCTAGATCCCTCCTTCCATTCATACCGTCACCAACCAACTCCCCGACGGCTGAAGAGGTCCTGCAGTCAATATCTGATGCGCACATCACTGCCAGACGGTGCTTGGAGGAGAGTCGCTGATATAACAAGTCTCAAGCGGATAAACATTGTAAACCTTGCCCTGATTGGAAGGAGGGGGACAAGGTTTGGCTGTCCACCAGATTCTTGCCACGATGGGTTTATCCTTCTAAACTTTCTCCTCGTTTTTTGGGCCCTTTCCCCATTCTTTTCAAAGTCAATCCTGTTGCTTTCCGGCTTAAACTACCTTCTTACCTTAGCCGCATTCATCCTGTCTTCCATGCTTCTCTTCTCAAGCCTTTCTTTCCGGATTCACACCAGAGAGCTGTTCCCGACCAGCCTTTCCCTCAGGTGGATTCCTCGGTTGAATATGAGGTCTCCACTTTGCGTGACTCCCGCCACTACCTTGGAAGATTGGAGTACTTGGTATCCTGGAAGGGGTACCCCAGGTCAGAGGACTCGTGGGAACCGGCTTCCAACATTCATGCCCCTCGGTTGTTGGCTCGGTTTCATGCTCGCTTCCCCTATAAGCCGGGGGTTCTGCGCTCTGGAGGGGGGCATACTGTCATCCGCCGCCCTGTTTGCGGTTTGTATCCGCGTTGGTGGCTACGTGGTGGGAGGTCGAGTGGATGTTCCACTACGTTGTTTTCCCAGCGCACTTGACGGTCTAGAGGTTTTCCAACATGGCGCCGCTGGGTAATACTTCTTTCTCCCTCTCCCAGCGATCGCCGCGTAGCAACCCTCCTTACTGCGTTTCCTCGCATCTTTGGGTCTTGATGCTGGTTTTCCTGCTTTGGCCTTTGAGGCCACCTCTCTGGTCTTCGGTCCACTTCTTCTCCGGGCCGCCTTACCCTTTCGATTCTCTCCTCTCTCTGCTTCGCTTTCTTTCTCCGCTCGCTCCCTTCTTTTGACTTCCACCTTTCCTTGCCAGCTGAGGCTCCCTTCCCGTGCCCGCCTCTTGCTGCTCCTCTCCCGGCTGTGTTTCTCTCCCCAGCCGCTTCGGTTCTCTGTTGATTTCCGGAGGAGGCGTTAGCTGCTTCCCCTTCCAGTGGCGCTGCCTTTTCTCCGGTTCCTCCTCTACATTGGATTCCGGCTTCGCCTGCTTTCATCTGCTACCAACCTCAAGGACTCCGCTACCAGCTGCTTGCTCCGGACCATCTTCAGCTGCTTTTCTCATCGGAGGGTTTTTTCTGCCTGTTCAGGCTTTTTCCCTTCGCAATTGTCTGTTCGTGGGAAGGAAGTCCCAGGTTTGCTATTTATTAGCGCTCACTGTGGCTTTCTCTCGAGACAGACACGCTTCACACAAGAAGGAGAAGGACTACCTCTCACATAGACAACTGCGCCAGGAGGAGTTGGAATCAGGTGAGGAGAGTGGGGAGGAACGGGAGTTGGCAGACACCTGCAGTCAGGACAGTTTCACACACGAAAGGGCCTGTGCGAGTGGGGTGGGGGTGCAAGGGAACATGAATGGGACATGTGTGGGGGCCTGCTGGCAGGTGCCCTGCACTGCTGTGGGGTGGGGGTCCAGGGGGACATGAGTGGGGGCCTGCTGGTGCACCTGCCAGCAGGCCCCCACTCATGTCCCACTCATGTCCCCCTGCAACCCCACCCCCATCACTGTGGGGCACCTGCCAGCAGGCCCCCACTCATGTCCCACTCATGTCCCCCTGCACCCCCACCCCCCAGCACTGTGGGGCACCTGCCAGCAGGCCCCCACTCATGTCCCCCTGCACCCCCACCCCCCAGCACTGTGGGGCACCTGCCAGCAGGCCCCCACTCATGTCCCCCTGCACCCCCACCCCCCAGCAGTGAAATGCCGATCTCATGACACAAACAAAAAGTCAACTATGTACATCAACACATGTCCGTCACACACATACACTGATTGGTATTGCTTGTGTAAACCCACATTTTCACATGCATCAACCCAATGAGCGAATCCCACACATGGAACTAAAAAATGAAAATGTATTATGTACATAAAATCAAAAATGAAATGGAAGCATACCAAAATATGAAACATGAAATGAAAAGCATGTGAAAAAGATGATGGAATGAAAATGATAACCAATCCAAAAGAATTTGAAAGAAAAACAGTCCGAAGTCACCCTCCAACAACACAAATCCAAAGGAAATGTAAAAAAAAAATCTCCATTGCTTCATGTTCATAATAAAAAAAAAGAGAAATCAATCCATAGTCCAACTATTTACAATCCATTGTCTGGAAAAAATAAATCCATTGCTCCATGTCCATAATGCAAAAAAAAAAAAAATGAATACATGATGAAACTATATGCAATCCATTGTCCAAGGATGCAAAGTGTCCATGATCCCAACCAAACAAATGAAACGTACCTAACAAACTACCTAAAAATATAACTATATGCAAATTTGTGTGGCATTGTCCATTCACCACAAATAAAAGGAAAACGAAAAGGAAACCTAACTCTAAAAACTATTTACAAGGGCAGCGGGCTAGTCCGACAGCTCACTTTTGGATGTCCCGGGCCAGGGCATCATCGAACTCCTGCTCAATGTCCTGGAGGCGGTCCTCTTCCATGGGCCGAGGGTTCACAGGGACGACGATATGTTCTCCTCCAACTCCCTACGAATTGCCTCGAAGCACTCGGCACGCCTCAGGGCCCTCCGCATGGAGTTCTCGGCCTTGACCATCGTGAGCCGTGCCTCTTCTGCCCGCTGCCGCTCCGCATCTATAGCATGGCCTAACCGCTGCCACACTGAAGACACTTCGAGTCCTGGGTCCTCCTGCCCTCTGGCCAATGCCTGCCCCTCCGATGTCGAAGGCCCCGAGCCATGATGGCTCCCACCTTGTTGCTGCTGCTGCTGAGCCTCTGCCTGTGCCCTGGCTCTTGCTGCCTGCACATCCTCCTCCGGCTGGGGTGCAGTTGTTGAGGTGGCCACCCCTGCGTCCAACTCCCGACTGTGGCAGGGATGTGTCCTCCACCAGCCTGGCCGCAGGGTCAGAGGCAGCTCCACAGGGTACCCAGGTGATACATGGGTGGGAAGATGGCATGGAGGACGACTGGGGCATAGGGGGTTCAGTTGAGGAGGGGGTCGGAACAAGTTCCAGAAAACTGAGGAATCTGGTCCTGGTGAGCTGTCCCAGTAGGTCAACGCGGTCAACGAGCCATTCGAGAAGACGTGCAGTCTCCTTATGAAAAGACTGCAGGTCACCTCGCATGGCCCGTTGACGCAACGCCAACCCACCCAGGACAGGCTCAACCCGGTCCCGGATAGCCACGTCCGCAGGGAGAGGAAAGCCAGTTGTTGTAAGCGGATCCCCTCCCTGAAAACAGGTCTGGATGTAGGCATCCCTGCTGGTGCGGGATGATGCAGTCACAGGATCGGGGACAGGATTACACACAGACACCTCCGCGGTGGCCTGTGCTGCCTCCTGTCCCTGCCCCTGCACTGCACCACTAGCACCAGTGGAATCCCGACCTCCAGACCCCGTGTCTGTCCCTTGCACGGCCTCCTCCTCCACCAAACCCCCCACCAACCTGGATGACTCTGTGCCATCTACCTCCGTCGCACCCTGTGGGGTCTTAGTTGCCCCTTCTGCTGCGTGGCACCGGACTCCTCACTCCCCGACAAGATGACAACCTGGGAGGGGAGCCGGGCCTTGCATCTCTGGCTGGCGGGATGATCCCTGCCGCTGTGCTCCACAGCACCCTCTCCGCCCTCTTCTTCAGTTGACGCTGCAGACAGGGAGAGATAAAACACAGGCATCAGGGCACTGTACAATGGACTGATACACACATGACAGTTGCACATGAGTGGCATTGTTTAACTACAGACACAGCATCACACTCCACGACACACATGTCATTTTAACTCACACACATGAACATTTTAACAGCAATATTGCACCAGGCAGCACCATCCATACACATACAACAGCATGAACAGCCAAAGGTGAGCCGGACATCACATGAAACACAAGGAGTGCACTAGACATGCACACACGCCACCACACTTACATGCATGTCTACATCTCCTCCAACTGTTGCAGTGATGAGATCACCATACATGTCACATCTGCCATTCATCCTTCTACATATCAGTGTCACGTGCATCCATGTTGCATCACAGTTGCACACTTGTCAGATACACATACTTGCACATGTACACAGTGCAGATACATGCATTATGAACCACCATCCATGCCACAACCATGCCAATGTACATACACAGAAATTCAAACATGTGTGCTCCCACACCTGCATTTGCCCAGCATGCTTACCAACACATACACCATCAATGTGTCTCACAATTGAGAGGACTCACATGTGGCAGCCACATGCCCATGTACATACACATCCCTACATGGCCCTACATAAACACATGTGCAAACTGCACACTACTGGCACACCACGACACGCACAGCGTACTATCAACATGCATGTACACTTACCGCTCGACTCCAGACGAGTCTGCCTCTCAAGGATCTGGGCATAGAGCGCTGGGCATATGCATTGCAGGACCCTCATTTGATGGTTCGACAGCTGGCCCCGGCGCCCCTTGGCATCCGCTGCCTTAGCGAGGCGCCGGCCCTTGTTGAAGGTCCTGGACCTGAAGTCCTCCCAGCGCTTCTTGACATGATGTAAATCGCGGACTGCCACCCCCTCCGCATTGATGGCAGTCACGATGTCCATCCAGATCCTGGTCCGTCCTTCATTGTCGGCGCGCAAACTTCCAAAGAGGGCATCATACTGCCCCAGGACTTGCTCCACCAGGACACCAACTTCAGTGGCAGTGAAGCTGGTGGCCCTCTGCCTCTCTGGCTGGGGGTTGCCAGTGCTGCCAGATGGTGTTGTGCTGGACATGGCAACCCCAGAGGCAGGAGTGGGTGGGCAACTGGGTCCTGGGGCTGGGCTGTGGAGCACTGGAATCCCAGTTGGGAGTCTTCGGTTCCAGCAGGGGTGGTCACAGCAACTACACCCCTGGCTGACGTGCAGGCAGCAAATGGCAGGGCACGTGGGCAGCAGGTAGTCAGGCAGCAGCAGATGGCAGGTGGGAGCGTGCTCGGGGCTCTGGGGGGCAGTAATTCGGCCTTCTGGGCAAGAGCGTCGTCTTCCGTGTGTTTTCGCGTGGCCAGCTTGATACAGAGTGATTTGGCACGTGAAAAAATTGCACGTCAGCGTGTAATTCGAGGAAAGGGCCTTAGCGCGTAAGCGCGTCAGCAAATGCACGCGATTTCATTGGACCAAAGGCCCTTAGCGCGTAAGCACGTAAGTTACGTTACATGCGCAGGCATTTCCCTCATAGCACGTGATGACAGAGCACACATGGAAAAACTGCACGTCCGAGTGTCATCGCGTGTAATGGGAGGAAAGCGCCCGCGTACACGCGTATCTGACGTGTACGTGTGGGCCGGTTTAAAAGCTACGTGTAGGACGCCATTTCCTTGTACGTGCTTTTCGTGGAGAGCGAGTGGGTGAGATCTGTACTTCTTGTGGGTTCACACGCGATTACTTCACAGCGTTTCTAGTTCGTACTCCCTGTTACCTCTGACAGCCCTTTTCTGAATTTTTGTTGGGCCTGTTTCCTCAAAGAGAGTTCACTTCTCCTTTTGTCCTGTCTCCTCAGACAGCGTACAATTCTTCTTTTGGTGGGGGTGTTGCCAACGCGCACACGTGCATATTTTTCACGTTCTTTTTCCAGGCAGACGGTGAGTTCTGCACGTACTTAGCAACTGTACTTGCCCCGTGTGTCGCGTTCCCCTTCAGAGGTCATTGTAGGCTGCGTGTATTATGCGTACGCTTAGTTTTGTGTTTCTGGGTTCCACAGCGTAGTGCGGGTTCATTTTTTCACACACGTGGTCTACGAGGGGTTGCGTGCACGATAATTTTTGATTTTGGGCTGCCTGTGCATTGCGTGACCCGCCATCTTCCCCCAGGGGTCACAGACAGCCTTGTTAGAGCACTAGGGTATGAATTCCATCTGGTACACTACCCCTTTGACCCCCAATTGCCCAGGACAATAGTTTACTGCAACTCCCATACGCACAACAACATCAGTGCCATGGTTGGGAGGCAACCAAGCGGTAAGGTAGTCAAAGGTGGCCGACCTTCAAAAGGTGGGCGTGGTGTGCGCGGTAGAGGAAATGGCCAGGATTTGCAGGGTGCCCCTATAGCCCGGTGTGTGGAGGAACAATCAGGGACACCCATGACCCCCCCATGGTTGAGGGAAACATGGCTGACACCATCCCAGCTCAGCCCCTGTTGGACCAGCCCATTGTGGCACCTGACCTGGCACAGGATGACTCCCTGGCTGACTTCCAGGTCAGCAAGTCAAGGCCACGTGTGGCGGTGCAAGTTGTTGTCACCAAGCCACGTGGATCTGGGGCAGCTATGTCATCTGCTGCGCCAAGTATGTAGGGTGGGGAGGCTGCAGGGGCAGCTGCAGCTCCATCCGCCCCAGCTCTGACTCTCCCAGCCAGGACAGTGTCAGTCCAGGTCCATCAAACCGACGTTCCCCCTGCCAACATTACCCTGCAACCAATGCCTGCATCAAGACCTATGGTCATTGTGAATTCTCACACTCCTACTACCCAGTCCACGGGTGATTCTGCCCCTACTGACCAGAGCGGCGTTAGCCACTCTGGCTCTGCTCCGCCTTTAAAGAAGAGGAAGAACGGTGCTCTGGCACAACAGGATGAGACCCCAGACACGGCTACACACTCCGGTACCTCAAGGAAGCCTTGCTTTAATGATCCGGAACTTGATGCACTTGTGGCCTATGTGTCAGCACATAGCCGCAAAATGGTGGTGACTGCAGGGTGCAAGACCACACCTGGTCAACGTAGGGCACACTGGCAGACCATCGCGGACCGCATAAGTGCCCTTGGATTTGTGAGGCGCACAGTTGATGATTGCTATAAGTGGTGGAATGACCTGAAACGCAGAGCAAAGAACAAGCTGGCCTCAAATCATGCTGCTACTCTGGTGACTGGCGGTGGGTCTCCACAAGAGCACAATGAACTCACTGAACATGAGTCTGTTGCTGGGGCCTTCCTCACAGAGGAACAGATCCAAGGTGTGGGAGAACTACCTGATTATTATGCATTGTCCGGTGAGTGCCCATGCATGTGTGTGTAATGCATGTGTATGTTGTTTGGGTGACGGGTTCTGATTGAGTGCCAGGTGAGGGTGTGTGTGCCTGAGTGGTATGGGTCACCCATGTGTTTCATCCATAACATTCAGCGGCCTTGGATTTGGGTGTGACAGTATCCCTTCTGCCCACAGTAGTAATTTAGCGCAATATTACGGCAGTTGCCCTTGAAGTGGCATCTTGCAACAACATAGTTTGTATTTTTCAGTGTTCGTTCAGGCTGATTGTTTCAATTCTCCCACTTTTGCTACGCATTCCTCAGCCCTATTGTCACATTTGTGACATGCTTCTGTCATTGATGAACCCCACATTGGCCCACATCTGTTACCTTGTTAGGTGAATGATTTGACCATTCAGGCTGATTTAGTATTGGCCTGATCACATACATTTTTGGGGCCTGTTTGAATGTGGAACATGATAGTTGTTTCCTGTCATGTTGAAGTGCACAACCATTGATGTGTACATCGACCTGCAATTACTGTATTTGTGTACACTGGATGTGTTGCAGTGTGTGGCACATGCCTATTTTGTCACACAAGGTAGCATTTTTCATCTCATCATGTCCATCTCACATGGATGGCTGACAGTATTCATTCACTGACATATGGATGTACTTGTGGAATGTACCATGGCTATGGTACATGCCATCTGTGTGATGGCATGTGTCATGCATGTGTATTGGACATGCCACTCACAGGCCAATGTGTGATGGCAGTGCTACCCAGCATGCAGCAAATGTGTTGCTCTTCCATCTTGGTGTCATTAGTGTCTGCCTTTTGCCTCCCCTTCCAACTCAGTGACAGTGCATGCATGGGAGGGTTATAGTCATGTGGGACATGTGTAAATCATGTACTGGTTCTGTAGCTCTTCAGGCCTATTTGTGTGCTATGGTGCTAATGCCTGTTTCCATTTTTTGTCTTTCATGTTTTTGCAGGGGATGACG
The DNA here is from genome assembly GCF_040938575.1 of Ambystoma mexicanum. Taxonomy (NCBI): domain Eukaryota; kingdom Metazoa; phylum Chordata; class Amphibia; order Caudata; family Ambystomatidae; genus Ambystoma; species Ambystoma mexicanum. The sequence continues at coordinate 927,578,331 of NC_090927.1, read as the reverse complement.
CAGTTGATGCTGTTGAGGTTGAGGAGATGGTGCAGACCCAGGAGGGATCTCAGGCACGACCGGTTACCAGTGGGGGACGTGGTGTGGTGGTGGGTGAGAACCCAATCTTGCTGCAGACCATTCTGTCCAGTGGTGTCTCTGGGTGCACCTCCCCAGACCTCTATTCAGGTGCTGATTCGGATGATGAGACCTATGTGGCGTCGCAGGTAAGTGTTTCTGGCAGGGATTCTGTTCTGTCCAACCCACCTGCACCAGGCGTAGAACCCTCTATGGGGATGTCAGTGTTGGTAAGTCCGCCTTTGGCAGTTACGGATGCAGGGTCACACTCCACAACATCTGATCCTGTTCCTGGGCCAGCAGATCAGAGGGGGAATGCAGTCCTGCAGCCTCAGGCAGTGCCGGCACAGCAAGGCACAGATCGCCTTGCCCCAAACAGGTGTGGTGCCCGCCGACACAGTGGCCGTACGCCACCAGGCAATACCGCATGGGAACAATCCATGTACGCTATGGCAACCCAACAGGCAGCATCAGTTGAGATGATGGCTCAAGCAACGGAGAGGGTGGTCACTTCCATTGTCCCCCTTGAAAGGCAGATGGAGCAACTACAGCAGGCAACAGACTCCATTTGCCAATCACACAGGGAGTACATGTTGGCGTCCAACAGGGACAGACGGGCGGCACTGGAGACTCTATGCCAATCGATATCAATAGAGTCCCAGGGCCACAGGGAAGCCCTGAGGGTAGAACTCCATCACCTCAGGGAGACTCTTGTTGACCTTGAGGCTTCCACTAACTTGAGGACAGAACAGCAGCTGGAGTGGCTCACACGTTCGCTCTCAGCTGAGATGCAGGCAACTCAGGAGGAGATCCGGGCATCACGTCAGGTGGTGCATGGGGATCTCCGCACTATAATCCTCCAGAACGAGACCTTCCACACCCGCATGCCTGCTGCCATGGAGGACCATACCAGGGCTTTGCGTGGGCTGCCTCCCATAGCACCACCACCTCCTGTGGCAGCAGCAGAGGGTGATGAGAGCGACAGCAGCAGTTTTCCCACGTCGGCATAGCTGTGCAGGCCATGAGCCCATGGAGGTGTTTTTTTTCCCCAACATCCACACAGGTGGCTGTTGTTGCGCACCCTGTCCTCGGACCTCCTGGGTGGCCTCCGCCCACCCCCATCCCCCACATGGCCATTTTTGATTTTTGATTTTTTTTTTTTTACAGTTTGTTGCCTTGTGTGGCTCCCGTGGGCATCCACTGTATTCCGGCTGGGAACATGCAGGCTTGTCCTGAGTTTGGGTTAGATGCTTGGGTTTGTGAGACACACACCCCTCCTGCTTCCCGTTTCCATGGGCTTGAAAAGGGTGTGCCCAAGTGACAGTGACTTCCACAGTGACGTTGGACTCCCATGAGCTGTGTGGGCATTCTGTAGTCAATACTGTGTATACATTCCTAATGGATATTGTTGTTGTATTGTACACTGCATGGTGTATTGATATGTGCTTGTGCATCCATGTCTTCCTCCTAATTTGCAGGTTCATTCCTCATGTCTTCACAAGGCCGTCTACTTTGGAGATGGAGTTCATGTTGTAAGCATTGCACCTACACTTTTGTGTGGCAGCAGCACTGTACAGTTGGAAGTGGTCGATGTGCTGGCATAATCAGGTTGTAAGACCACCACTACTTTAACTTAGTACTGTCATGTTTATGCTATCTTTGAGGTTGTGTAGCTGCATTGTATTGTTGGTAAGTATTTGGTCATGTGTGTTGTTAGTTCTACATTACTGGGAGCATATTGTGTGTGGCCAGTTTCCATTAGGGACACTGTACTTTGTGACACTTGTGTCATGTTTTGGGGATTGCTTTGTTTGCTCTCACATAGCATGACATGCCATGGTGTGTTGGGTGGCGGTGCTGGGGAGGGGTTGGGTGACTAGGCACTGTTGTCATGTTGTATTTTGCAAGGGGGTAATGAATTTAGCAGCATAGAAGTGTGTCTTTTGATGACACAGCATTGGTGGTGTTTTTGTAGGTAGGGATGCACACAATGTAAAATTTCCAGGTGACCAATCTCAGGCCGCTATGGTTGTGACAGTTGACTGTCCCTTATGTCATTATCAATGATTGTCAGATGGTATGTGCCAGGGCTGTGTACACTCCACAGGGGTGTGATTTTAGGTGAAGTAATTAGCCACCAGCTGCGTACGGGCTGCCTCACCCCGTGCCCTTTCCCCTCCCATACGCAGCGGGCGGCATGTGGTTGGGGATGTGGGGGCACCACCATGTCCACGGGCAGGCCCCGGCATGTTGCAACGTTGTGCAGGACACTTGCTGCCACTATGATCCTGCACACTACTGGGGGAGCGTATAACAGCTGCCTGCCAGAACGGTCAAGGTAGTGAAAGCATGACTTGAGCACTCCGAATGTGCGCTCCAATATGCCCCGGTTTGCAATGTGGGCTGTGTTGTATCTTAACTCGGGTGGCGTGGTGGGGTTCCGAATTGGCGTCATCATGTGGGTGCTCAGAGGGTAGGCACTGTCCCCTGGGGAGGTGGTGATGGGTATTATTAGTGGGGTTGTGACATTACTCAGTATCTGACATGCATGCATGTGCTGTGGCATTTATACTCACCGAGCAGCCATGTATCGCCATGCCGTCCAGCTTCTAGGCCCCGGTTTAGGGTTGACATTCTGTAAATAAAACTGTTGTGGGTGGGCCCTGGATAGTTGGCATATACTGAGGTGATGATTCCCTTGGCATCACATACTACCTGGATGTTGATGGAATGCCAGTGCTTGCGGTTTCTATAGATGTGCTCTGATGCCCTGGGGGGACGTAGAGCCACATGGGTGCAATCAATGGCACCTAGGAATTGTGCCACCCCATAGAAATCCTGGACGGCAGCGTGCCTTTCTGCAGGTGTTCTGGGCAGGTATATGTGCCTGCAGACTGATGGGCGTGCAGTCATGATGGCCAAGACCTGGTGTAGGGAGCGTGACTGCGTGGCCTGTGACACCCCCCCACTATAGCACTTGTCAGCTGAAATGATCCAGTGGCCAAGAAGTGCAGTACATTGAGGACCTTCTCCAGGGGGCTGAGTGCTTGGGAGCACAGGGTGGGTGATGTGAGGGCATCCTCTCACTCACTCACCAGGTCGAGTATTATGTGAGGTGGAAACCTGTACCTCCCATACACCTGGTCATCAGGCATCCCAAAAAGGCTGATTCTGGGTGTGAAAATTCTGGGCCTGACTATCCTCCTCCTCCTCCTGCGGTATCCCACGACCACTGCTGCTAGGAACGGTATATTCATCCTGACGTCTGAGCTTTGTTTGCGTGCACTTTTATGCTGCGCGGGTCCACGTACGCCTGCTTTCTGCTGGTGTACGTGTTTCAGGATTAGCACGTCTTTTTTGGCGCACGCGTTAGCCCCGTTCGAATCCATGAATACGTGTTTTGAACGTGCGTGTGGGTGTTCCGCTCATTTGCCTCCTGTACTTCCCCCGTGACGCCCACATTTTCACGCGTTGCTCCCCATTCCGCGTGTCACGCCCTCTGTTCCTCCTACTTTTGTTGTGAGCGCTGCGCTATGTGCGATTTCGCTGTGCACGTAGCGCACGCTGTTTGGAGACGTGTGCGCCAGCGTGCGCCACGCAGAATTTTGGCGCACATCCTGGGATTTACACGCGCACGGACTTCCATGAATCGCTGTGCGCAGGTTTTGCTGCGATTTTTGCACTGGCACTGTGATTCGCACGCTTTCGCACGCTTGCGCTGAAAATTTCAGCACACATTAATTCCATGAATCGGCCTGAATACACCCTCAAACTAAAAGAGTGTTGGTTAGCTTTTCAGCTCAGGAAATTGTGGAAAATTACATTACGGCTTTCTCAATCTCACAGAGATTTGGTGGAGAGGGCAGCTATGGACATGCACCTCTATTTCCACACAGTCTGTACTCAGGTGTTCCAGATTACTAAACTGAAAACGAGGCCGAGTGAAGCTGTCTGTCTGGTTTGTGGTCTAAAAAGCAGGACCATTTATCCAAAGCTAGGGCCGCCTTGACCTAGCTCCAGTGGACAAACAAATTGTCTTTAAAATTACATGTTTAGCTTTCAAGTCCCAAGTTCGGTAGGCTCATGTTTTATGTGAGAAAATGAGGCAGTCACCAGCAATAATACATAGGGTTAAGAAGGAGGAAAAGCAAGGGGTCCCCAGGTTCTCCAATGTGTGCTGTTTACCCCTTCTCCCTTCACCTGTGTCCAATCACCCACCATCTATAAAAAGCAGCCCATGTGGAAAATTCTTACCTACAAAAAGCCCCATTGTTTATCAAGGCCTCTGAGTGTTACAGTGACCCTTGCCAGAACGGATGCCTGAAGCAAAAGAGACTTGCATTGAACACCGTTTGCCATTTTGTTTCCCGGTGGTGCTGTGCACAGGAAAATATACCTGTGACAGGAGGACCAGTGAGGGAATCAACAGTACACAGGTCCTGCTATATGCACCTCATGGAAAGTCAACAATGCCCATGGAGGAGACAGTAAGTATCAGCAGTTATGGGAGTAGTATGAGGCAGGATGGCTGATGGCCCTCTTGTACGTTCGCTCCACGGAGTTCTGCTTGCATGTGCCAAACAATGCAGCTTTGGAGGAAAATTCTAAATTAGACAAGCAATCCCTGTGCTGTACCCTGTGCTGTAATGCAGTCCTTGCTTTACAGCTGAGCACGGTATGGAATTCATGGACTTGCAGGTGCATCTGCGGTACTATGAAAGCCAGTCCCAATCAAAGCTGGGGTGTTTGTTGCTAGGAGACAAGCAGTGGTGATAAGCTGTGAGGAGTAAGAGCGAGAGGGTATTCGAGAGGCGACGGGGCAGGAGGGAGAAGGTAGATCTAAAGGTGAGCGGAGAGAGGAAAGAGAGTGTGGATCCCTGGCAGAGTGAATGAAAAATACTGAAATGAGGAATTGAGAGTGGGATAGAGGGAACGAGCGTAGAGACCTGGAGCAGGGAGTAGAGAGTGGAGGAGGTGCAAAAGAGATGAGAGATCTAGAGAAGTTAGTAAAGAGTGGTGGAAATGGAGTAGACATGTTGAAGAGGGGAGTAGAAAGCAGAGAAGAGCTGAAAGACCAGGAAAGAGGAGTACAGAGTGAAAGGTTAAGCAGACAGTGGAGTGATATGTGAAAAGAGAGTGAGGTTGAAAGGAAGACAGAGGGTGAGAATTAGAAGGGAGTAAAGAGATAAGGAGAAGGAAAGAAAAAGGACAGGAGGAAGAGAGAACGGAGCCTCCCAAGGAGAAAGAGATTATACTGCTAAACTACCACAAACCCAGTAAGAGGTAGCAAAGCCTAACCCAGGTGAGTCACCATCTGATGTAAGCTCAGGCCTCACCAGCCTGGCAGGTGGAATGGGCCACCTGAAGACCACAACATCCTGAGCAAGACATTACCAGTGGAAAAGCAGGAACATCATCAAAAAAGAAGTAGAGGGGACACTTGAAACCCCATCGACTGTGTGTGCAAGTCTTTTGACATCAATGGGATGGAGCTCATTCGAAGTAATGGACAGAAAGATGAACGGCATTCCTTAAATATGCTGGAATTGCTCCCTTTTGATTTCTTTGAAATCCGTCTGCAGTTTGTCCAGTTGCATCTGAAACCCGAGCCTGCTTTATTCGTAGAATAAATGTGTTTTTGGACCCCATTTTCTTACTCATGACTTTTCTGTTGATACCTTGGTTGTGGGGTATTGCAGCCAAAGTATAAAAAACCCTCTCCCGCGCATGCTCTTTCTGGCAGTAGCCTTTTCCTCTTAGACATCCCCAATGACCATTCACAGCCCAAGCAGCCAGAATCTGGAATGTACTTCTCCCGCAGATCCACAACATTGCTTTTCTCTCCTGTGTAGAAAACATACATGGAAATCTATATTTCTTGTAGTTGAAGAGATTGCATGAATTATTTATGTGGTCCCACCTCCTGTGATTGGGAAGTTGTTTCACACTGAGTTTCTAGCAGAGGAACATACACAGTCTATCTGAGCAGTGAAACAAGCAGATTGTGTTTCAGCCATCACCTAGCGCTCCATTAAAACGAGGCTTTACACGTGAAATATAAGACCTGTTCATTCTTTTTGGGGCCCTCTGATGCCCATATTTTGCAAACAAACATCACCGTGAGCGTGATGCCCAATTACGGTATGAACAGTAGCTTTTTAGGGGATGATGAAAAAAACCTTCGTTTTCTCTGCCAAGACACATTGTTGAAGGGCATCAAAAAAATGAAACGTTTGCCTTTTTAAAAATGATAATCAGTAAATTCAAGATCTTTCTAGGCATATTAGTTTTGATTAGCACTGGGCACATACAGAGTGGTAACTGGACTCCTTCTCGTGAAACAGTCATATGTGAAACGCGCATGCAGAAGTTGTTTGCAAAGAGTTCCTACCTACCCTGAGAGACGAAGAATCCAGAAAATGGCGGGTCATTTGTTTGGAAGATGAAGAAGATGGACGTCCGGGGTGAAGGAAGCACTTCATTTTTAATTAACATATCAATCATTATGAACACATTCAACTCTAATAGCATGCATTCGTTTGCTGATGTTGACAATATGCATTTGTAAAGATGGCGCCCCCATTAAGGTTGCTTCTGACCACAAAAAGATGGACACATGAATACATTTTTCGTCCTGCCAAAGTCACCATATTTTGCATACGAGTAACGATGGGACAATGAAAACAATATTATGTGCACAAATTACGCTTTTCCCATTCAGGAAAGAAATAGTACAAATGCATTGCGAGCTAGTACAGAAAACATCAACAAAGCATTATTCATACGGTTTCCGAAGAAATGGTAATGAACAAGTACACTGTAAGGCGTTTAAGAAAATGTGCAAACAATATAACAAGTTGTTTTTCACCTAGATTAACCAATCAGTCAATTTCATTAGTGCATTATTGAGTTAGGTGTAATGCAATCTATCTACATCAGAAAAGTATGTTTTAGACGTGAGCCAATGTGCTGAAAATTAAAATATATTGGCCGAGTCGTGCAGATAATATTCCATGCAAACTGAAATCAATAATTTTTTCCCAGTCAGGCACACTATGTTCTCAAGAAGTTCTGCCACTCTTTGTTAATAAGTTCAACCCTTTCAATATTTTTTTCAAAGATTATGTGTTCTGCTTGATAGAAATTCAGGAGACAATATTCAACCTAATTATTATTACACTTCACAGACCTAGATGTGTGTGTGGTTCATTTATCTGGCTTTAGACTCAACTCCACATCGGGTGTTGCATGGCATATTAATATAATAAATTACTTTACGAAAAACAGTCGAAGTAATGTCTTGACTTTATCCATTGCGTGGTCAAGACGGTGGATCCAGTTTATTAGGATCCTTCTGGAAGCCCCCGCAAGTGTGCTCTCTACCATGAGAAGAATATCTGGGTGGCAGAATGCTCCAAACACAAACTGGAGTGCCCGAACAGCTTCTGTTTTTGTTCATTAGAATTGCATTTAATTTTTTTGTATGAACAGTTCTTTCTCTTTTACGGACGTTTAGTCACTGATTGCATTTTATTTTTATATATGAACAGTTCTTTCTCTATTCTGGACCTTTGGTCACCGATTGCATTTAATTTTTTTGTACGAACAGTTCTTTCTCTTTTCCGGATCTTTAGTCACCGTTACTGATGTGTCAATACATTTCTCAGGATATCAGGTCGGGTAGTCACAAACATGCAATTCCTTATCAAGATTGACCTGCACCTCAGTAAGTTTACGTACGAGGACTCCCATGATTCTTCATTGCGCTTAACACAGAAAAGAATGATGTGGCCAAATGATCTAGACAATGTGCTCCCCGAGCTCTTTGCTCTTCCACCTCCGAATCCCTCAGGGTCAGTCGCTTCTCTAAGCAACTAGTTGGTGGTAGAGCTCTTTCTTCAGCTCGGGCCGCCCTCTGGAACAGCCTCCCTGCCTCTCTGAAACTTGAGGAGAACCATCTCCGGTTCCGGAAGCACCTCAAGACCTTCCTCTTTGCTTCTGCTTTCTCTCCCCCTCTCCCCTGCTGATCTCCTGGCAGAAACTCAAACTGCACTGGCTTCCTGGCTATCCTCTGATCTCGGGCCCAGGTCCTCTCTCTGCCAGTTGCACACCTGCACTGTCCCCCTGGCAACCCAAGCACTCGGGGACTGTCTCTGTATTCCTACAGCCCCTCTACAAGCACCTGACACCTGATATCTGCACTTACCCTTGCACTTGACAAAAGCTGGCCGCACTTTTTATTTGTCTTTATTTATTTTACTTTACCTATGTACTGCACTGCCCGTCCTCCTTTCCCCCCCGCACTTTTCCCTTCCCCCCTCACCTTCCCTAGTAAGATCGTTGTCTCTCTCTTCCCTCTGTTCCCCCTACCTTGCCTCGTCGCGCCTTGAAACACTTGTGTATAGGCACGTTATAAAAGCCATATCAAATCATGTGCTCTGTTACCTCAGAAGCTCTCCTCTACCGAAGATGATGGCAATTGCTTGAGATGGCCAAACATAGTAACATTCCCTCGTCTTCTCTCTTCTTCCTCTCAATAGAACTCCCTCATCTTCGGCTCATAGAAGACCTTGGACCTTGAGGAAGTGAATGTTGCTGGATGGTTCTATGCGGTCTCGTATGGAGCCACAAAACTCTGCATGACAATTAACCTTGGTTAGGTATTCACACTAAAAAGAAAAGGGAAAACGTACCCATCTTTTAGGAAGTGTCTTTATTTTTGTTTACTTTAACTGGCCAGTACCATGAATCGCCCTGACGCGCAGGATCATCTTTACGAGCCAGCTCTTGCAAAGGGCATGATTTTCATTTTATAATAGTGGCTCGCTCGTAACCAAAAAAAAAACGTTACCAGTATCTCCTAGTAGGTTTTGCTGAGCTTGGTTATTGCACGTAATTTTGGCCGCAAGAGACAACTCCAGACTGAGCCCATGCAGTAGTGGCCTCCACATGGGTTGTTTTATTACAAGAATTAAATACACCATCACAAAACCATGGGGCAGCTAAGCATTACTCTACTTCTACACGCTCCTCCATAGTATGCTGGTAGCTGCAAGCTTCTCAGTACCACAGAAACCAATCTATCAAAATGTATATGAACAATGTAACTTGTAACTGCACACACAAAACCCTGCAAAGTTGACATAACGTTAAAGAAGCAAAGAGAATCAGAGGGACTGGCCAAGTCTCTGGAGGACAGCTCAGGGGCAACGTGCTTGCCTTGGAAGCAAGACGATGTGAGCAACACACACAGGTTCAATCCTCAGGATCCAAACTTAAAATAACCAATTACAATAATATCATTATAAGTCTTTATTCAGAGAATATAATACAATAAATATGGCTCCTGTCATTGAAACGTATTGCAGCGCATTTAACGTAGTTTATTTATGAGCAATTCAAAAATCTAGGGCAGAAATAGTGCTTTAACTGGATGTAGTTCTCTGTCAATCCACAGTCGAGCCATATAATGTTTACACACTACACACACTCATAAAAAGGGAAAGAATAGAGGGTGCAGAGGGTGTTTACCTCAGTGGAAGGTCACAGAAAATGAAGGGCACGCTCTGTAGCTGTATGGGGAATGTTAGTGATGCCACCTGCCATGAGGGCAGGGGGGGTGAGAGGAGATGAGAGAACAGAGCCCTGTCTTGTGTTGATGGTGGGAGTGTTATGTGAGCCCGGGAATGCAAGAACAATCCAATGCGGGAGGGAGAGAAAGGCATGAAGTGGTTGTAAAGGAGCAGCCAGGCCTACACCATTGAGGAAGGAGAAGAGAAAACGCAGACAATAGGGTTGAAATTGGGAGTGCCACTTAGTAATGGGAGTGGAATGGGCATGGGGAAAGCAATGAAAAGAGGGAAGGTGTCCTTGTGGTGAGAGAAGAGAATGGATGAAAAGTTTAATTGGGAAAAAAGGTCACAATTGTGGGAAAGCGAGGGGGTCGTATGAAAACATATTGGTGGGTTTTGGACACAGTATGAGTCAGGCAAAATGATAACATGGGTGCAGGGGTTGGATGGAACGGTGTACGGGGTGAAAAGACAAAATGTGTGGTCCAGAGAGGGGTTTACATAGAAAGTTGAATAAGGTAGAAAGGCAAACGTCATCTAGGGAGGTAAGTTGGATGCAGAACTGATTTATAAGTGTGTAAAAATAGAAGAGACTGGGAGTGGATGTTGGTTCATTCCACATGGTACACGATCCTTGGACTGTCAGAGGCTTAGGCACATCAGCGGTGCTACTTACTCTCTCATAATCCCACCAACATGCTATATCTGTGGGATATCACTCTGCCGTGAGCTTTTAGTAATTTGGCGACAATGGGCAAAGAGATGTATAGAACTCCCAACTCACAGATGATCTATCACCAGACAAATTGTCCTAATTTGTCATCTAGTTGCGCAGCAGGCGCACACCGATGACGCACTTTCATGGAACAAAACAAATGTGCAATGCCAAGCTCATATACATTAATATAAAAAAAATAAAGGGCAGAAGTGGTGCTTGTTCCGCGCGAAGTACTCTGTGGACCAACGGAGAGGGCTGCCCTTTTCCCTAGTGCAGCCATTCGCATTTGTTCATGCACTATACACACTCATTATGAAGGAGCACGCAAATTAACCCCTTAAGTGCCAAGGACGAGTATACTCGTCCTTTTTGCATAGACTTGAGGAAAGAATGCAGAAGATGTCTTACCCCAATGTGATGCCGCAGAAAATACTTTCTAGCTGCACGGGAAATGGTGGGTTGCCTGGTGGGTTAAAGCAGATTAATGTACAGTGCTACGTATGAGCCATTTTCTTTATTTGCATGTCTACTAGGTGCCTAGTTACATGAGGCCATATTACAAGCAAAATGTACAACAAATTATATTTTTCGATGCACATTTGTAAAGGTCTCCTTTGTAAATCGGAAACATCAATGCGTTTGTTTTTATGTGTACTTGTTTTTTCAGAATAGGAAAGAGATATTTATAGACAGTTTTGAAGAAAGCCTTGCTTTTTAGACTGGCTTGCTCTTAACAATGTTGTGATGTTCACTCACGATAATGTCAATGGAAAATAGGATTAGCCAAGCATGGAAGTTAGACATGGAAAAATGACTAATATATGTTAAGGCAAGTTGTGGGGAATTTTATATTATTATGACTTACTTTTTTTATCCAGGCATAATTATTTGTATTGTTGCCATTTTCATGTTTAGGTTACAACAACATGAATTGGAAATTACAAAAATGCTATATTGTAAAAGAATGTTATAAATGATATGACTCTGCAAGGTTTCAAAGGCATTTTTCTATTTCCAAGATAAACCTGTGAAGAAGATGACAAGAGTAAATGTATGGGTGGCTGCCGGAGTGTCCGGTATGGTGAAAGGGTGCACACTTAAATGTATGGGTAGGTGCCTGGGTGTGTGTGCCTGTGTGGTGAAAGGTTGCACACTTAAATGTACAGGTGGCTCCCTGGGTGTCCCTGTATGGTGAAAGAGTGCACTCTTAAATATATGGATGACTGGGTGTGCGTGTGTATATATGGTGAATGGTGTGTGTGTGCTTGTGTTGAGGGGCGCAACAAAACCTACATTTCAGGGGGGCTAACTAATTGTGGGGAGGAGCAAACTAATTTTTGTGGGGGCATCTAACTTCTTTACACATTTTAATGAGACTATTCTAGTGCAGCTTCAATGTTACAAGCAGTTAACTCTCTCCGTTAGGTCTGAAAGCACCCACTTATGGGCTGCTGTGAGAATGAATGGTCTCCTGTTTCCACTCTGCCCTTCCAGTCACTCCCCTGGCATGCAAGTACTAAACCCACATCACAATTTCAATTGCTCAAAAAATTTGGCATTTCAATGCAGGTACTAACAGTGAAATGCTTTACAGTAGTAATTGCTGGGACGGGCCCTTGTTAACAGCAAAACCCAGGTGCCATTTAACATCTGTGTCCTTTTCTGTCCGGGCTCTGCTCTGTAGGTCAGCCAGATCAAGTCAACATAGCCCGCAATTTCAGTGGGGGTGGGGGGAGTGCTGAAGCCCAGTCAGCTCAATGGTGTTTCATCACTACTTGTGTTTAATGCCTTGCTTAATTATTGGTAATCTTCTTTACACCTATCCCTATTCTTCCTCATCTCAGTACTTCTCTATGAGGCAGTACTTGTGTATGAGGCACTATGCCTCATACACAAGTACTGGGATAAGGTAGAGGTACATGAAGGTAATGCCTGACTTAGCTACCTGTAATCTTCATTACTCCTAGTCCCACTCTTCCTCATCCCAGTACTTACCTGTGAGGCAAGGAGCCTCATACGTAAGCACTGGGACAAGGAAGAGGGACGTGGAGGTAATTCTGGGCCAATGAGCTGATTTTGGAGGTTAGGGTGGGGGGTGGGGTTGTGCAATAAATCATAATGGTCGTCCATGTCCATGCTAAGCAGGCATGATATGTGGTACTAGTGGCTAAAGAGGCATTTTGGTGCAGCCAGTCTAGTCATTCCTCAGTTTGGCATGACTTTTTTTTAACAGGGCATATCTGATAAAGCAGTCCTGATAAGAGTAATTACCTGGCTAGACTGGCATTTGGGTCCTGCCAGTCTAGCCGTTTCTTACTGCGGCACTGTATATTTTTCTGGGCATCTGTGATAAAATTATGTGTTATGATATGATAAGTCATATATAATGCACCTGTACACAAGTGTTTTAGGCACAACGAGACAAGGGAAGGAAAACTGAGGAAGGACAAGACAAATAATCTTACTAAGCCTTGTGTCATTCAGATTGTACGAGAATGAGAAGTGCAAGGGGAAAGGGAGGGGGTAAGTGCAAGGGAGAGGGGAGGGGAAAACTGGGCAGCAATGCTCTGAGTGTGTGCCGCCAGGGCAGTGCGGCTCTGGGTAGTGCAAGGAGAACAAGGGACTGTAGGGTTACAGTTACAGCCCCTAACTGCATGGTAGGCCTGGAGGCAGTGCACGGGTGATTGATCACGAACGAGCCTGGACTCAGTGAGACAGAGGGTAGCCAAGCAACCAGTTGGTACAGCGGAAAGGTAGGTCAGGTAGGTCAGCAGGGGAGGGAGAGAGAGAAAGCAGAGGAGAAGAGGAACATTTTGAGCTGCTTTCGGACCTTCAGGTGATCCCGCTCAAGTTTTGGAGGCAATTTCAGAGGGAGGCACCTACAGAGGAGAAGGATCTACCCCCCACCCCCCACTCTTTGCCTGGAGAAGCATCTAACCCTTAGGGCTCGAGAAGGAAGGTATTTTGGAAGATAGCGTTGGATGTAGTGCGGATCCCAGCCCCAGAAAGCCTTGTGGACAATGAAAAGGATCTTGAACTTGATCCGTGCAGCCACCAAGAGCTAGTGGAGAGATTTCATGGCTGGAGAGATACAGTCCCTGGGCTTGAGGCCAAGGATAAGTCTCGCAGTCCTGTTCTGGATTAGTTGCAGAGGGCAGAGAGTAGAGGAAGGCAGATTGAGAAAGTGGCTGTTGCAGTAGTCCAGCCTAGAGAGAACCAGAGCTCTGGAGACAGTGAGCTTCTGGGGGAAAGTGAGAAATGGAATAGTCCCTTTGAGGAGGTGCAGCTGGTAGTGGGACTTCTTGGCGACGTCTGAGAAGTGAGGAGAGAAAGAGAGAGTGGAGTTGAAGATGACACCAGGAATGATCGAGAGAGGAGAGTAGGATGAGGGGAGCCTGAAGGAAAGCTGAGTGTCATCCGCATAATACTGTAAGTTAGAGGAGAAGGTAGAGATCAGGTGGGTCAAAGGGGCCAAGTAGAGGTTGAAAAACCAGGGTGAGAGGATAGAGCCTTGGAGAACACCACATGTAGAGAGAGGTGGTGGAGTGAAAGGGACAAAGCTGGACCTGGGAAGGGCGGTCCAAGAGGAAGGAGGTCAGCTACTCCATGGCCTGATCCATGATGCCCATGTTCTCACAGACTTAATTGATCAGGATGGCGTGGTTGACTGTGTTGAAAGCAGAGGAAAGTTCCAGGATGATGATGACAGAAGGAATGCTGGAATCAAGGTTAGAGATCAGATCTTCACAGGTGTTCAGGAGAGCAGTTTCCGTGCCTCTGGCAGCTCTTAAGCCAGACTGATGGTCATGGAGACAACCAACAGATTCAGTGTGGAGAGTAAGCTGGCAGTTGGCCAGCTTTTGCAAGAGTTTGGGAGAGGGGAAAGTTCCAGTGGCAAAAGAATGATTATAGAAATCGGCCAAAGCTGGATCAAGGGTGTCAATGTGGTCCTTGATGGTTCTGGAGGAGCAGGCGAGCACCTGTTTTGACGAAACTTCCATAGATGGGACTTGTCTAGAAACCTCGTCAGGTGTTAGAGAGAAAGAGGAGAAAGGAGGAGGAGAGGGAGAGATGACCAAAGGGGGCCGAGAGATGAAGAGGGAGAGGGAGAGGAAGAGGAGATAGTGGACAGGATGTCCTGAGTTTTAGCGGAGAAGTGAGAGGCCAAAGCCGTACAGGGTGCCTGTTGAGGGAACAGGAGAGGTAGAAACCGCAACAGGATTGGCCAGTTCCTTGCAGATTTTGAAGAGTTTGGCTGTGTTGTTAGAGGCCGCAGAGACGCCGGCTTTAATGTGTGCTCTCTTCTTGATGGGTCTTATTGCTTTGACTGGCATTTTGGTGCAACCAGTCTAGGTATGTCTTAATGTGGCCTGGCATGCTTTACTGAAATGTTATTATGTGTCTACACTGGTCTACATTGTGCAGCCAGTTGGACATGTTTTCATTGTGGCATGGTATTTTTAATAGCAAAGCATTAATGTTCATGTGCACTGTTGGTGACTTGAATGTATTGGATTGCTGTTACCCTACACGACAATAGCAAACACTGTGGCTTTAATTTTTCTCAGAAAGTGTGCTGTGTATTGCATTAAAACATATATTTCTATCTTTCTCCTAGTGCAGTATGTTGCATACCCCTTCAGCAACACGTTTGTTCGTATTGCACAAGCGTGGTAATCTAGGGTGGCCCAGAGTGTGGCGCGACTCGTGATTTGTTGCCAAGTTGGGGGGGGGGCCTAAGCATGGCTTGCAAGGGGGCCCCCAGATCTTGTGTTACGCCACTGCTTGGATCATAGACATTTAGAGTACCCTCGGATTTAGGGTGTTTTAGGTATTCAGAATGCAACCTTAATAGATATTTCAAAACAGTCTAACAAGAAACAAAGTGAGAATGGGCCCACATGTTGAAACATAGGGAAATGTTAGACCTTTTTTTAAATGGGTGGATTTTAATTGACACTATTTCATGGTAGCACAGTCCTTTACAGACATGCCATTATCGATATCTTTAAAAATGTTACTATTCTTTAAGGCAAAATGCAGCTGCAAACAATTAGCCCGTGTGTTGAATGTTGATCCACAAACAGATGTCTATGAAGTGAAAGCCAGCAAACAGAATGCATGGGAAGCCAGCCTTTTACTTTGCACAAACATAACATATATGCAGAGTGGAAACTGACTATCAAAAGAGAGAAAGACTAGACAGCTTCTTAAAAAATGGAGTTTGGGGGCCGATGTTCAGTACGTATAAAATATGTAAGTAAGCATAAAAATGTCTTTATTTTGAAACCACCAACTAAGCCAAAGGAATGTGGGCCCCATTTATGTTCCAATTAGGGTTAGTTGCATGATCAAGATAGATCATGAAATTTGAAGCACTCTAAATTAACATTGGAAGTTATCAGCTCAATATATTACACATTGCAAAACGACTCTTTATACCTACAGTTTATGAAAGACCTATCAACATTTTCTTTTTAAGTAGAATTAGCTAATGATCAATACATTTAAATAGAGTTGGTTCCATGCAAGCTCTTTAAACTCAGACCCCAAGGAGGCCCAGATTGGTGAGGGCAGAAAAAGGCTTTTGACCACAGAGACTTGGTGAGCACACAAATGAACCTCCTCCCCCAAAACTTAGGATGCCTTTATGTGTCCATCCTAAGGGCAAAATTAGACCAGTTGTTCAACTATACATACACGTCATTATGAGGAGACAAAAAGTTAAGGAAGACATCTTCAATTTTAGATATTACATATAATACTAAATTTAGAGAAGCCAAAGAATTCTTCAATGTATAGGATTCACTGGATTAAAAAAAAAATTCAATGAAACAAGAAGGAACCCAGAGTCAGATTGTCTCTGGACTGCAGACAATCCATTTGCCCAAAATGTGGCTGAGAGTGACGTTCAATAGGGGAGGAAATCATTTACCCAAGCCCATTCAGCCTCTCCTAAGCCGAGCAGCGGATCAGAAGTTAAACATAGAGGTTGAGCCCAGCTGTGTGTCTTGGAGTCCACTGTGATACTGAAGGAAAGTCAACTGTGAGATCCTAAAGGAACATTTATATTGTATAGTAATACAAAAGATACAGGTTATGGAAGTACATATGAGACACTAATTCTCTGAGGTATCACTAAAGTCCAGGTCTTGCTACATTCTTTGTATCTGTGGGGACTGATCAACACATGTAAACAATCACCCACTGCCTTAGAATGGAGGCAGAATGCTTTAGCTGTAAAGCGCCTAAACATTTAAAGGATATTCTGTGTATTCTGTGGCATCCATGTTAATTAGATCAATGTTTATAAAGACAATGCTGGCCTTCTTAATAGGCTATGGTAACTGTCTCCAAGAGTTATAATCTTAACAGACGTCTTTTTGTCTTCCACATTGAAGGAGTTCTGTCTGAGCATCAATGAGGACACGTAACACGCTATTAAATCATATGCATAGGACATGTTGTGGATAGTCCACACATATAGATATGTGAAAGGGAGATTCTTACCATTAGGGATTGTCTTTGTTTTTCACATAAAGCAACTACAGCAACCTATTCATATTTTGCTTTTTCTTAAGAATGTGCATGGAAGGAGGGAGATCGAGGTGTTTGGTGTCTTATCGGGATTCAGGGTCAACCTGTCCAAATCTTCAGCATTACCCATCAACCTCTCCCACCAGGATGAGGCCGCGCTCGCACCACTCTCACCAATTCCCTGGGCCAAGGAGGCCATAGAATGCCTCAGAGTCGAGATCGCCAAAAACCCAATGCGTTTCTACTCAAATAACATCCCACAATTATTCAGTGCTCTGCAAAATGACCTCAAAAGGTGGAAGCAACAAGAAATCTCCTGGTTTGGCCGAATTTCCGCCGTCAAAATTAACTTGATCCCCAGATGGCTATACCAATGTGCATCACTACCACTACAGATCCCTTCTCCTGCCATACGGGCTCTACAGAAGAAAATAATGGAATTTGTCTGGGGGGGGGGGGGGTAAAAGCCCCGGATCAATAAACAAATTATGCTGAAAGGAAAATCACAATGGGGCCTGGGAGTCCCTGACCTAGCCGGATACTCTCTTGCCGCTCAGCTATCTCACGCATTCTCCTGGGTGCAGGAAGTAGACCCCCCAAAATGGCGACAAATCGAAGAGACCTGGTGTCCGGTCCCACTACACGATCTCCCACACCTGCCATTATTAAAACCACAAGCCAACACTGGGCCCTTATCTGCCACGACGGTCACGACCCAATGCTGGAAAACCGCAGCGCGGAAATGGGGAATTCGAGGAGCCCTGGGTCCCATGTCCCAAATCTGGAACAACCCAGAATTCACACCGGGTAACCCTCCACGGGACTTCCATGCCTGGATAGCAGGAGGTGTAGCAAAAACTGGCGACTTTCTGGAAGAAGGCTCTCCCATCACCTTCGAGAGGTGCAAAATAAAATTAGGAGTGGGTGAACGGGAAAGATTCTGTTACTCTCAAATCAGGCACTGGATGTCACACAGGAGAACTCGAGACAAATGCTTGAGAGAACCAACAGCACTGGAACTCACTTTATCATCTCCGACCAACAAAGGCAGAATATCCACTATATACCGGCTCCTAGACAGATCTGACCCGGCAAAGAAAGAAAGATACATGACAGAATGGGAAAAGGACATTGGCCGGGAAATAGCAATAGAAGACTGGGAGAAAATATGGGCCAGATTACACAAAAGCTCACAATGCGTCACAAACAAGGAAGGAGGTTATAAACTGTGTTATAGATACTATATCACCCCCACTAAAATCCATAAAGCCAACCTGGATATCCCCGACACATGCTGGCGTGGCTGCCAAGCCCCCGGATCTCTTTTTCACTTAGTGTGGGCCTGCCCAAAGGCAGAGGTATACTGGAAGGAAGTGCTGAAACACATCAAAGAAATCTCCGGCCTCTCAATCCCTTGGGACCCAGGAATTGTCCTTCTGGGCGAAACCGGTGATGGAGCATTCCCCATTTCAGGTCACATCTCCCGCCTATGCAACCACCTACTACTAGCTGCGGAAATTGCAATGGCCCGATTATGGAAACACAAAAATGGCCCCTCGATCGCCCTATGGTGGGCCAAATACTGGGAGATAGCAGTATCAGAAAAAATCACAGCAATACGCTCAGACTCCCTAAATAGAACTCTGAATATATGGGATCCTTTCTTGGACTATGCGGCCAAATACCCAACTCTCACTAGGAGGCCCCCGCTTACAAGGTGGCTCCAATTTAGCCCCGTCTACTGACCCCTGATCGGCCCTCAAACACGCCGGAACTTAATCGGACAATCACCCGGGACCAAGCCACTCAACTGCCACAGCCAGGAATCATCCCACCATCTCTCTTACCCCCAACCCACAAAAGCCTACAAAGACACTATTTGATGTTTAAGCTGATAATTATTGTATTGTTGTATGAAATATACTATCTTGCAAAACTCAATAAAATGTTGTTATGAAAAAAAGAATGTGCATGGAAATTGTTGTGGTTATTTGAACCTTACTGTACGCCATGATTACTGTGTTAGAATGTGATCCTTAGGTGGCTTTCTATTCGATTATGGTCAAAGCTGTTACAAGTGTTGTAGGATGCGCTCTTATGCATAGAAATATTGTAACTCTTTACAATGAAATGTCAATGTACAAAACATCCTGTTTCTTTACAGAGTGCTGGTTGAAGCTTTTGCAATCTGCCATTCCACTAAGTTTCATTATGGATTTGGTGGTATTTTCCAAGAAATTATCACCAAACTCGTTTACTATTACTGACACTCGGCTTGGAAGTAAATTCCCCAGCATACGAGGGTTAGAGTTAAATCTCATTCATGGAGTCCATAGAACTCCAAGGGGGATTAGAAGCATTTACTATAAGCATTCACTCTGTCCATGGTAAATCATCAATATTCTGGAGGAAAAGTGGGTGAAAATCCTCCAGCCAAGCAAGGGCTCCAATTTACTTTCACACCAAGAATATGTTACCATCACTCCAGGAGGGGTTTTCCCTCATCACTGGCACCGGCAATGCCAGTGCCCTTAATGAGGGCTTTTTTTGCCTGTCGGGCCCCTGAAATACCTCCATTTGGAGGTAACGCAGGTGCCCCACCAGCAAACCCATAGTCGGCTGGTGCAGTAAAGTTCAGGTATCCATGAATACTGGCACTTTTTTAACCGCACTGGCCGACTTAGATTGAGGCCCAATGTGCTTACGTATCATTACAACCGGTAGCTATTCCTGCAGTGTCCTTGTGAACTTGGATGCACTTAACATACAGGCAGAGTGTTCGATCTTTGGAATGCTCTCATGTCCTTTATCGGTCTACTGAAAAAAGCACCATGGATTGTGGTCCTTCAGCTCAAGTGGCATCAAGTGGCATTTCTCCCTGTAATAGCTTACAGGGAGGTTTACCCCACAGACTAAATGAAGGTCACTCCATTTTGTGGGTTGGTGGATCATGATTGAAGTTTTGAGCTGGACCTGAGCTCCCCCTTTCTCTCCGCTCTGTCATCCGAGTCTTGTGTGAGTGGTTTCACCTATTCCAGACTACTTGGCTGCCTGCTGTTATCCTATCCAGTATACCCCCTGCATTTCCCTTGATACATTGCTTTTATACTTCCTTGACCTCAAGTCGAGGATTTTGACACTCTGTTATTACACAAGTACTTTCAGTTCAAATTCATGAATATCACAAATAACAGTTCTTACCAATTTTCCTCGAGCCTCTCTGGCCCCAAAACACTGTCAGACGTGCTCCGAGCACCGCCCTTCTACAACTCTCAGACACACTCACCAATCCTGCACATGCGCCTTCCCCACACGGCCACTGAACAGCCTCCTCTGTCAATTTTAAGCTTCTCAACACCGCTTCTACAACACCTCGCGCTCTCCAAGTACTATGCACAGGCCTAATGGGTGACGTCACCACTTTATTAAACAAGGTATTACTAAAGATCACTTACAACAGTCACAATGCTAATGTCCTGTTACAAAAACATTTACATAATCTCAACATGACCCCACATCTGTCTTCCTGCCTCCTAACAGGGGAAGCCAATATTTTGTGTGTTCATTCTGTATCTACATCGTCGCCTTGCAGATAAAAAGCCTCCACGAGACCTAGCAAGACAAACACCTTCCACAATCTAGGCCAACTCCCTTTGCTAAGTCCTTATATAGGGATACCATCATCCATGACACGCGCTAAAATTCCCAATCCACAGGGAATCCAATATTCACCTAACTTCTGTCATCCGTGCCCTTAAATCAATAATCTAGGTTATTCACCAGAATCTTTTCCCTCCAGACCGAATGTGCCTTAACCACAGAAACAACCTCTACCTCTGCTCCTTTCCCTACTATGCTTCACAATACTCAACACTACTTCAAAGATATTCAACAAGACCTATTACCACCCTCTCACCCCCTGTTACTTTCCCACTTCCTTAGTTTCTGTGTGGCTGAGTCAATACTTACACTCCATAATCCACTGATGCTGTTCAGCTACCGACTCTCTGAAACTTGCCATGCCACCTTGCCATGCCACCCTGCTGATCTGCTGGACTCCTAACGGATTTCAGGCAGGATATTTCCAAGCTGGCTCCTGATGGCCTTTGCACGGGGGTATACCCCCGACTGGCTCGCTTTTAGCGAGGTGCCCCGCAGCCCTCCAGGCACTGTGGTGGAAGAGGTGGCTTTATGCCAAACGGGCGTGGTAAACCATCCTCTGCTACCAACATGTTGGTGAGGTCTGGTATGCCAGAGGTCTGGGGGTAACTACAAGCTCACCTATTCAGCTCCCGAGGGCCCAACAACCCTTCCGGCAGAACAAACAGAGGACTCAGGCAAGGGCAAGTTAGACTGTCATTTATTATGAAGAACCGACGGGGATCATACCGGACATTCAAAAATCTCCAGAGTCACCATTCCCAAACCTGTGTCAACCCTTTTTGATATGGAATGTCGTCACAACCTGGGCCCTCCCCAAAAAACCTATCACACTTTTTGGTTGGGTGCTTGGAGTGGTATACAATATGGATTACCCCTATACATTTTACTCAATTGGTCCTTAAATGTCAGGTGGCTGGCCTGCCCCTTCCCCATGAAACTATCTATTACATTGTTGCAGGGTCGCAGGATTACCATTGGCCCTTGTCCTCTGCCATCCACCCCTGGATTTCTCTCCCCTGATTGGCTGGAACTGGTCTCCCCAGGCCCGGGACCTAGCTTTGTTCTCAGCGCTCTGTGCACCTCTTCAAGGTGATGTGAATGACTATGTGTTCCCAATGTGTCTGTTAGCAACACCACTTTTGCCTGTGAGAGTGCTCTCCACGTTGGAACGTTGTTAACTTGTTCATGTTTCACTTCATGTCTGTGTTACTGAGAACTGTTCATATTCCCACTGCAGGTGAATGACCATTGTCTAGCTTGGCCGCATCACGTGGTTGAGGACCACAAAATCGAGCTCTTTTGGTCTGCAATTATGAGAATTTATTCTGTTTTTCTGCAGATGGCCCCCTTGTCGTTATAGATTTGGAATGTTCTGCTTGTCTCTGACCTTGGCCGTGAGCCCGGGCCTTCCTGCTCTGTTAAGCATGGTTCTGCTTCCCTCATCTCTCGTCCTGCGGCCTTATATGATCTGTGTTATACTTATGCTATAATTTCTTCACATCTATATCATGCTATATTTCCTATAGGTTAGTCTTATTTGGTCCTGCCATTCTCCTTATATAGTCCTGGCATCTGCAAGCTTGCTCTGCATCTCTTTGTTGCCCTGCGTTCAGAGTTTCCGCACTTAGCTAATGAGAAGGAAAATAATAAAAGCTTTTGACAACATGCATATGTATCTGGCCTCTATCTACATAACTGTGTAAGCATGTTCTTTATGTATACAAGCATTTGTTTGTGTAGAGTTGTGCATGGTTGCGAGGGTACTTCATGACTAACGTGGCTATTTCGTGGTGTCACTAATGACATCAGCACAGGGGTTTCTTGGCATTAGTCAACGTCACCCATCATGGTATTTGGGTCTATGACCACTGTTGAAGCACCTGTATCCATAAAGACATTCATTGGATAAGGTTTGAATGGCTGTCTGAGAGAATTCTTCTCTGCATACGTGTCAGTCACTGGTGCTCCTGGGGGCTGTCCGTATAATGAGTGATATTTTGCGTTTTTGACTCTTCAGGCTGTCATGTTCATGGGGATTAGAGGGGGCATTCCTGGGACCCTCTCTTCACTGCACTTAGTGCTGTGTGTAGTTTTGCACTTGTCAGATGCCTACATTTCTGTGCTCCTACGGCTGTGTTTGCCCCTTTCTTATACAGTCGGAATGATCTAAGAATTGTGAATTACCTTTTATTTGCCTCCTCTTATCTTTTTTCTTCCCCTTCTTCTTGAGGCACCACAGCACATCATGTGTATTGCATGTGGTACCTTTAAATGAACAATAAATAATTAGATACATGTTTTGCAAAGCATATAGGGTCCTTGTTATCTTTCTTTGTCTGAATTAGTGTTAGTCCACCTGTCTTCCCAGAAAACACAGTTGATTCCCAATCTACTCTAGCATCCAAAATGTCATGAAATCTATTGTCTACGCTCGTGCCTTATTCCTCTTGGCTAAAGAGTACTCTTATAGCAATCGTCTCCATCTAACCCCACTCGTACTCCAAGGAATAGAGCAATACATCCATGGTGTAAATTCCTCTTGTCCAGTCACAAGTAAATGATACTTGATCCATTTGCTTGCATGTGGGTTTTTGACTTGAAAAAACTTTAAGAGACTAGAGGGAATATTTATCTGGACCTCTTTAAGACAACCCTCAAAACGTCAAAAGCACTAAACATACCACACTAATGCTTAAAGGGTCCCTTGCTTCTCCAGTACCTTCTTCTAACTCAGTCCTGCATGTTGTTTAACTCATTAAATTACAACATACTTATTCCAAACAGTTTTTTTTATCAAAAATATCAATTTATTTACTCTCAGTAAAAACACCACTAAAAAATACATTCACAATTATCTCAACAAAGACAGCATCTTGCACTTTTGTCTAAGTTCAATTATTACACATTTGCCACTATTTTTGGTATCATTGACCACAGACAACTTCTACATAACATTCTATTTTCTAATACATATCTCTGTTATTAGATAGTTCATCAGTAGAAGACACATTTTTTCAGTTTTTCATTTACTTTTTATATCTTCTCCTTTCTTCACTGGGTACTCTAACTTCCCCATAAAAATCGGGCTCTACTCATTCATACATCCTTTCATTCTACAATCCACACTACCCAACATGTTTCTTTCCTTTATCAGTTCTCATAATTTCAGGAAATTCTTCAGGGGTTAATTTTTGTATAGCAACAGTCTGTTATGTAGTGACCATTCGGTCTTCTTGTATTCTTTATACTTCTTGGTCAAGGCTCATGTGTTCGGTTCACATCTGTTTCATTTCTGGGCCAGAATTCCACAAGAAGGCATCTGTGAGAAGCAAGTGTATGAAGAATGGATTTAATTATTAACCCAACTTCTATGCAGTCTTATTCCTACATTCGGGGTATACAATTTACCATGAGAGAATATATTCTTCCAATTCTTCAGTACTAGACATGCACTACTTGTTAAAGGACATTATCACGACACAACGTCTTTTCATAAGGTGGTTTACCGTTTTTCTAGTGACCTACCCTCTCTATTTTTTACCGTAATTCCCCTGTTCTTAAAAAAGGGGCATTTGATAATTTATTTAGTTTCCCAACGCTCTCACCCTACTGTTATGGTACACTATTTACCTTCTGGCTTTTACCTGCAGGTTGTTTATTTTCATCCATCCAGGTATCTATCTCTAGGTGCTTCTTAATTCTCAACACTTGTGTACTGCCTTTTTGGGTTCACCTTTTGCAACATCTATCAATACAGAAAAAGTCACTTACAGTTACCCCTGGTTAAACTGGTACTACATATCCTATGTATAATAAGCATAATCTAGTGTTATACTTAGTTCTAGGGTATGTATCTTAATTAGGACTTCCCATGTTAGAGTCCGCCATGTTTGCTGTTTCCAGCTTATCCCGACCCTTCAGTGATCTTTGTACGAGATGAATGCCTCTTTTTGCTTCAATGGTTACGACCTCGGTCGTCCCGGGTTCCCACGTGATCTATACACGGCTTCTTAGTGTTCTAAGTGCCGATATCTATAGAAGCAAAAACAAAAGGTGTATCTTTAAAAATTGAAACATTCCGCCCGCGTGATCTTTAAACGGCTTCTTGGTGTACTAAGCGCCAATATCTCTTATAGCTAACTCACGGGACATGTCTTTAGAAATAGGGACATCCCGCTCTATTATATCTCCCTCCTACAGTCTTACATTCGCTGTCTCGGATGTTTCGCTTACCTTCTAGCTAAAGGGTTTGATCCATCTGCCTCGCGGGTTGCTGTCGGCGTTCTCTCGCTTCTTCTGACTTCCGTCGTCTCTGTTCGCATACCCGGATGTTTTTGCCCGCGTCACAGTCGGTTCCTCCTTCCGGCTTGTGTCCATTTCCATGTTCTTTTCTGTGGGTTTTCGAACCTCTGTGAGACCGCTATTGAGAAAGTTCCAGGTAATACCACTTTAGGGGGTCATAATAGGATGGGCAGAGTGGCAAAAATGCAACGGTAATGCTATTACTGCCGCATTTTCGCCAAGCTTGATGCACTTGGTATAGCGTATACTAACAACGTTGACGAAACTCACGTACTCCTACCACTCTCCAGCTCCTACAACCAATATGCTAAGGCACTACACCTAATCTACGCCACTATCCAAGCCTGAGTGGCGGCCAATGGCCTCTGCCGCAACAGGGATAAGACAGATATCATCATTCTCGGTCAAAGGGCCACGCTAGCCAAACTAGACACTCTCTATTCTAATTTCTACGTAGACAACTCCATCATTCCCGTCTCCTCCTCAGTAAAGACACTAGGGGTCTACATTGACTCTACCTTATCGATGACTAGGCAAGTCAGTGCCATTGCTTCGGCCTCTGCCCATACCACGAAGCTCATCAATGCAATAAAATCCTACCTCTCTAAGCCTAACTGTCTCTCAATAGCTAGAACAACTATTGGTGCCAAGCTAGACCATTGCAATGCCCTCCTAGCCTGTACCTCAGCGAAAAACTTAAACAGACTCCAAATCACTCAAAACAATGCTCTAAGAGCATCATTGAGCATTCCCAGAAGGGACCACATTTCCCAGGCTAGGCAGGCAGCACATTTGCTCCCTGTCAAAGACTGCAGTACCTTCAAAATCCTTACCATCACACACAAATGCCTCACCCACACTGCCCCCTCATACCTATCAGAAACCATATCAAGAACCACATCTACACACCCCACAAGATCATGCTACTCCAATCAACTTTACATCCCACACATCAATAGGGTCAAAGCAGGTGGGATCAGCTTCCCCTACATAGCACCCAAACACTGGAACCCGCTCCCCGCAGCTCTCAGAGCGGAGACCTCCCTCCTTCAGTTCCGAAAAAACTTAAAAACCTCCCTCTTCAACTAACACTCGCCCTCCCTCCTCCTTCCTCCACTGCTCCTCCTTTTGCCGCCCACCGTCCTTCCCTGCCTGGAACCTAACTGTACTGTATGTATGTTTTCTCGCTGTACAAAAAAATGTAAAAATTTATTACTCCTGCAATTAAGTTTTTCTCTCTGTAACAAGCGCCACAATGCCTAGGGGCTGCTGCGCACACTACAAATACAAATAAATAAATATATAAATTACCACTCTGCCCAATCCTGAGTTTGGGTGGGAAGTGGTAGATTTACCTCCAGATTTTTGCTGGCGGTAAATCTTGGCATTTTCTGCCCATTTGCGGTGCTATTACCATGGTGCTAATAGCGCTGCAGTAATAGCACCCAGAATGTCCCATTGGGTCAAATGGAACCAATGGGAATGGGAATTTACCACCCCCGCAACTAGGGATCCCGCACTAATAGCACCGGACTGAGTTGCGCTAACGCAATTTGCATTGGCAGTATCCTGGTGGATTTACCGCCAGGATACCGCCAAGACTGGGATAGAGCCCATAATCTTGAAATTGTATTTCTGTGTTTAACAATTTCTGTTGGATAATTGATTTATTTTTCTGACTAGTAAATTGGTACACAAATTGTTCAGTATCACAAAAAAAGATCTAAGGATTCAATACTGTAAAAAGAAAAGTAGCTGGTTAACTGGAATAATGATCTGGACCTTATTGATAGAGGTTTTTGGGGATCATTGGTGGAAAAAATAGGACATATACAGGAGCCTTGGATAACTTAGTAGTACCCACTGGAAATTGAACCACTGGACCAAAAATTAAAGTCCATGTATCTACTAAGTTGTGCAAATTGCTGCTTCAGTACACAAGGCACACTGCTAAATGTCTATCAATGTTAAAGACGTTTATAGAAGTAGACATTGAAGCTCTATCAGATTCTAATATTTCCTTAAATTGGATTTGAACTTCAAGTTCAAAAACTCCATATACACAAATATCCTGATATTCTTTTTATTTTTTTTTATTTTGATATAGCTGAATAAATCAACTTTTCAAAATTATAAAACAAATAAACATTTTCCAGTTTCATTCAATAATAAAGTAATAATAAAATAGTAACAATGAAGAAAACCAACAAAAAAGATAAATCAGATAAATCAGATAGCGAGCAATTGCTAAAAAACAATAGAAAGGTAAAAACTTTCACATTTCATTACATTACATTTCTCGAGTGCACAGAAAAGCTTTGAATATTTACAAATAGTATTCACAGTTCAGAATTAATTTTACAAATTAATTTCAGAGGGCAAAATAACTTCCAAAAAGTGCACTAAAGCCTTTATCACTGAGAATTTCGTACTATTAAATAAAATACTCCATATCTGATTTTCATCCAAATCCTCATACAATCGTAACAGATTTGCAAAAAATGTAACATGTTGCTCCTTCAAATGGAGACAGGATACTATCAAATGCTGCAAGGTTTCCCTCACGGTATCAATATAAATTACACTACAAAAGACATATTGTTTGTCAAACAAACTCTTGTTAATTATCCTATCACATCCAATAATTACATTGCTGTTCATTCTTTATATTAATATAAACAAGACATATTTATCGATGTATCAATGTTGCCATTGTATTGTTCCTGCCAACGCATGTTTTGACCTACAGTCTTTGTCAAGGCGAAATCATCAACACCATATTCCCATAATGTTCAATCAATCATATTACACAATCGTTTTCTAACAATGTAATAAAGCTTTTTTAAAGCCAATTTGAGCTCATCCAATTATTCTCCATATCTGTAATCCAACGAAAGAGGAAAACTTTTATTTTGTATTTATCTATTATATAGAAATGACAGGGAAAGGTGAGGGGTAGCAAATGTGAGGTCGACAACTTTGCAAAGAGTTTTCAACTTTAGCCTTTTTTTAAAAAATAAACAGGTTGGATAAATGCCTCACTATCACTATCCCGAAGAGGATTTCACTGCCTAAAATAAACTAAAGGGAGCACTCTTACCAAGTGATATCTAACCCTCACACTTATAGAACAATCAAAATAAAAAGGAAATATATGGCAGTTCAATTCAACAAAATAGCATAACATATGGCCAGGTTCACAATGTGAGCAATGTCTCTTGTCATGGTCTGGGCAAACACTCCTTCCCCAGATCCAAATAAAGATTTTCTCCACAGTTCGAAGAAAAAACAAGGAAATCCGGTTCAACACAAAGGTCCAATACAGTTCTTAAGTTCTTGCACTGAAGTTCACAAAGTTCCATTGCTTCGAGAAAGTGCCTTGAGCAAGTCATAAGCTCTCACTCCCCCTGGAATAACAACTCTCACATTTATAGTAAGAACCAATAATGTGGTCCGGATGGTTCACCACAATTTTAACTGTAGAAAGAATTGTAACTTTTCTTCAACCAGCTTTCACAATTCTTCTCCTAATGTTACAACTCAACATGTTGTTTTCTATTAGTACCACTCTTTAGCACTTGCACCTTCTACTACCTGAATTGTTATTTCACCAGGTTTCTTCTGGGCGATCACTTCTTGTCCTATGTGTATACTCGCCTGCCCGTCTACCTCTTCAACACCAAGAACAGAAAAGTGCTTCAATGGTAATTTACAAATTCAAATAACAACAAATTCAATAGTCTAATTTGATATAAAAATGTTAGAAGCTTTCAGGGAATAGAACATTCACATTGATCCACATTAGGACTGTTCTGCAAACGAGGCTCACCTCCCTCTGGATGGCTCATCCCAAAGTGAAGCCTGTTTGCCACCTTTCCTGGAGCTCTACATCAACAACAGCATAGTGATTAGGATAAAGTATTTTCCTGCTCCTGCCTTGACCTTGGCAATGTGAGTTTAAATTAGGTATTATTTTCTCAAAACATGACTTTTATAACCCTTGGGATTCTTATCAATTTCCTCTGATTTTGACAATATTTGTTTTTAAATTGCCCAGGTATTACTTTTTTTTGGGATTGGGAATTGCTTGCACACCTGATTTATCATGGTAGTTCCCCCACCAGGTTGTTGGGACTTCCATAAACTCACTAAATGAATATTACAGTGACTTTTTTTCACTGAACACCACTTGTGTTGTTTTCTGCTAGTTTGGTATCCAACAGCAATACCGTTTTCATTCATATGCGAATGACACAATAACAAAATCTGAGTGTTGCAAAGCTACACACAAGTGGTGGACTCACCGGGTAAGCTGCTTTTGGTTGGTGCTCAATGGCCTACAATAGTCTTGGCTTTTTTTGACTTGACAAACAAGTCCTTTTAGTCCACTCCTGCCATCGACATGCAAACTTGGAAGCTCTTGTACTCCTGAGAGTCTCTGGTACGGCCCAGCCACCTGAGACCTCTGAGCATTCTGTACACCGCCTGCTTATTGCTGCGCATACTCTGCACAACACACTTTCTGTGGTGGAGCATTCTTCTTTCACGCTTCCCACTGCATGACCTCAAGAGGATAATGAGAGGTATAGACTCTCTCAGGACCCACGGTGGTCCCGGCATCTTCTCGCTCCTCCAGCCCCACATCAAACTGCAACGGCCCACACTGCATACACTGCTTGTTATGCTGCTGCTTCTCTGTCTTCTCTACAGCCTAAACCTGAGAGGGCCAATACAGCCTCTCAGTCACCCTCAGGTGTGGATCATTTAGGTAAATTAGCTGACCACAACAGCTTTGTTCCTCTCCATCCCACGTCCTTGTCCCAGTACTGAGGGAATTATGGGACTTGAAGTCCTGAATAACAGAATTAGTTCTCTTAACTGGTTTCTGACTAATTCCACCCACACTAAGATGTGTAACCCATGTAACAGAAGGGTTATTGTGGCAACAAGCCATTAAATATAGTGTAATCGGAAGAATATCTCCTTCAATGGAAGATAAATACCTGGACTCATCCTCTGGATTCCTCTCACCTCCCTGAGCCTTGTCTCCTCCCAGGTGATCCTCCTGCAGAGCACCACCGCTAAGGTCAGGATCAGGAAGTGTCTGTCTTTCCCTGACCACTTGGGAGTAGACTTTAGGCAGGGATTCGGTGAATGATCCATAGGATTCATCACAGAAAGCAATGCATTTCTGTCACAAAACTGCGTACAAAATAACAGAGTGGAGGGCTTGGGTCCTTGACAATGGGGTGAGAGAACTTGATCCGAAGACAAGATGTTGTAGGGCAAGGTGGAAACGTAAACCAGGGATGATGACAGGACAGAATAACAAAGGAACGGGATGGTGGAAGAAGTGTTAAATTAAGGCTGGAGACGAGATGGACAAGTTCTGTAGGGTACTCTGTGAGGGTAGGCAGAGGGTAGTGGAGTAACTTAGCACTGGGTAACAGGTTTTTCTGAAAGGAAGTGGCCTTTGAGGTTGGATTTAAATAGTGGCAGAGTTGGAGTAGTACAGAGAGTGAGAGAAAAAGCATTTCAGAGTAGGGGAGCGAGGAGAGCCAGAGAGTGGAAATGAGAGGAAGCGCTGGGTGCTTGTGTAGTGGCAAGGAGATGAGCCGAGGAGGATCATAACATGTGAGCGGGAGAGTAGGGATTGAGAGGAGCTGATAGGCTGATAGGTAAGGTGGGTCGAGTCCATGGATAGTTTTGAAGATGATGAGAAGAAGTTTATATGTAGTTCTTTATTTCATAGTTTGCCAGCCAATCTAGCAATGGGCAGAGGAGGTAGAGGTAAAGCAAGAAAGGTTGAAAAGTGTGCAGTGCGCAAAGCTGAGGACTTTGACTACAGTTGAAAAAGCATTGTTGGGAAGGTCAAAGACGAGAGTGGTAGAGTAGTCATGTTTAGAACAAATTAAGGAGGCTATTAGCTGTTTAGCAGTATTGAAATGAAGAAGTCGACAGATTGTTCTGATATTGAGGACGTTGAGTCTGGCTGCAGTGGTAGATTTGGAGATGAAGAGTGAGAAACTCTGTGATGGGTCGCAGGTGACCTATGTAATGAGCAGAAGCAGAGTAAGAAAGGTCGTCCGGAAAGGAGAGAAGAAGAGGGGGAGAGGACTAGAGAGTCTGCTTGGATGGGCACTAGAGAGCTAGAGTCTTAGTGCAGTTAAGTATGAGGGAGTGAGATGCTATCTAATATATGATGGCAGCGAGACCGTTTGAAACTTTTGGCAACAGCTCATCGGATAAGTAGGGAAAGGAGAAGAATATCTGTGTGTTGGTAGTGAAGAGTTGATAGGAGAAGCCTTAATAGGAGATCAGGGCACCAAGAGCTGAAGTATAGAGAGTGAAAAGAAGTGGACGAAGGAGAGACCCTTGGAAAACTCCACCTAAACGTTTCTAGGGGCAAGGTATGAAACCAAGTAAAGGCCTTATCTCTGATGCTAAGGAGAGATAATGTAGAGAGAAGGTTGGAATGGTTGACCATATCAAAGGCACCAAAGAGGTTGAGACTAATAGATGACAGGTGTGCATGACATGCAGGCAGAAGAGATGAAGTTGCTGATATTGAGGAGAGCTGTCTCAGTAGAATGCAGAGGTTGGAAGCCAGATTGAAGAAGGTCCCTTAATATAAAAATACAATAAAATATATTACAAAATAGAAGAAAAAAAACATGGCCAATTGTACATCTTCATAGTCAATCAATTTGTATTCTACCCTATATCTTGTCATTTCAGGTTTGTATTCTAGTGCAATCATGGTGTATGACTTTTTTCCCAATAATTTTTAAAAACATTGTTAATTATAGATTACATTAAACAAAAAAGGAATATTTTAAAACCTAGTGTTAGCATTGGATGTCAATACACATATTTGCCTACACTGTCTCAAAAAAGATCTTTATGGTTAGATGGTATAAGTAACTCCCTTCAGACAAATTTATATAATGGTTCATCCTCTTGCAGCCTCCAACTGATGAGACCAGCTCACCAATTTGTAGTAGGGCTGCCTTTCATCCTGTGAGTATTCAGCAACATGTTTGGCATGCCCAGTGTTCTGCCACCATTTTGCTTGTAAATATCCATCATAATAATGTCAGCGCATAGATGCATGATGTCATCATGATGTTTATATGTAGACGCGACATGTCATACTTCTGTAACATTAATGTTATGTGCAAATACAGACTTCATTCAATCCAATGTAACCGATTTCTCAGGTTAATGCAATGCTGTCTGAATTATTAGTATAATAGTCTATACTGTTCCCAAGTTTTTATTTATAAGTTATCTTCTGTGCTAATTACATTGTCTAAATATATGTGGGATATGTGAGCGATTCCACAAATATTTTAAAAATCTCATCAGATTTATCAGCTTTGAACTGGCAACAAACAGTGACATGAATGTCAAGTCTTTAAACACATCAATGACAATATATAAGCTTGTGACTGTTTGGGCTGATGACATATTTCTGTAAACAATGGGTTGAAGAAGTTAGATTGTTTACTGTCAGCGCATGATCAAAGCAAACAAGATATAGTTAACGGAATGAGTCAGAGGTTCGTAAACATTCCTGCCAGGGATGCTAAAAAAAAAACAAGGTGTCTAAATGACTACTGGCTTGCACCTGTCTGTTTCTTTAATATAGAAACCAACATTAACTCTTTGTTTTCAGCTAACAAAAACATATCATCTTTAAAAAAAAAAACACACTGCAAAATTCGCAAAACGTAATGCAACAAAAAAATGTGTAAAGTATGCATTTTTTATTTGAATTGCTTTGAGAAATGCCCTGCTCACCTTATTCGCAAAGGTAGCTTTCCCGTTTCATGGGGTTGTTCTGCCTCACAAAGGAGGGGCTGCCCAGCCCCTTTACCTGTATTAGTGTCGGGAGCATGTATGGCGCAGCCTGCACTCATGTGGATGCACTGAGTGCATCTCATCATGACTTGCCATTAAAGGGCCTATCCTTAAATGTGTACAAAATGAAAACAACATTGCTAATCCCTGCTTGTGGGTTAGTAATGCAAGGGGGACAACAGCGGTTCATGCTGCTGCTGTTCTACACTTTAAAAGAAATGAATGAGAGGGTCAGATATGGGCCTGTCACGTATTGCACTTCCCCAGTTATATAGGGAGGCACAGAGGAATGTGCTTGTTTTTGTATATTTTAAGGTGCATCCTGTTTCTGAATTCATGATGTGTATTAATACGTGCAGAAATGCATCCTTATTTCTACAGATGTGTAAAGTGTATGAACATCAACCGGAATGTTCCCAGTTATAACGCACAGATTCAAAAGAACTTCTTGAATAGTGGAGATGCAATAGCACATCTCACCACTTGAGCCAACACACATTTTGAGAATAGACTGTTGTGAAGTGCTTGTTTAGTCTGATGTGGTTTGTCATGTGATTTATGATGGCATCTGAGTGTCTGTGGAATGTTGATGTATGAGTGGGAGAATGCTGTGGTGAGTGTTCTATGTTGAATGAGTTGGGCCCTTCCTCCCTGAGTGATGGATGCCGGGTTTCTGTATATGTCTTATTCCTGATGTTTTAATCCTGTAATATGTAACTAAAGAACCAGAAGTAAACTTAAGAAGTAACTCAAAGTGGTGTGGACATTGCATCATTACATTGGCGACGAGGATCTCTGGAACCCAGAGCCCTGCTGCAGTGGAAAAGAGAAAAGGAGAAAAGAAGAAGTCAAAAAGAAACTGAAGAGGACTGCTGCGGGTGGTGCAGTACATAGCACCAGGAGGGAAGAAAAAGACAACACTGCCCCCAAGTAAGCATGCCCATCACCCAGGGCAGACAAGGAAGGGGGGTATATATGGACCATAACGGTTTAAATCAGCAGCCCATACATCTTGGGAGTGCTGTGATGTGGAAATAAGTAGCTGGGAGAGGTCCATGTGTGAAGGATGCCCCTGATTTTATCAGACAAGAGCAGTAGCCCTGAAGAATTTGGGAGTGCTGTATCAGGGGTTTCCAATCGAGAAACAGTGTCAGGTTAAAGGAGTTTATCACTGGACTAGGCGTTTTTCAGTAGGCCTTAAGAATTTGGGAGTGCTGAACCATCGGTTTCCAATCGAGAGACAGTGTCATGTTAAAGGAGTTTAACACTGGAGCTGCGCATGTGATTATGTACAGTAAAATATGCTTGAGACTATGGAAATACTGCACGTTTGGGATACTTAAGCAGTAATTGAAGGTGCCGTGTACACAATGGGAATGTTTGCGGAACACAGGAAATGGGCCAAGAAATGCAGAGTTTAAAAATGTGTTTTGAAGAAGATGTGTGTACAACAGAGATGCTGTTTGAATGACTGTTAGCCCAGGAGTCAGCCCAGCAGAACCTTTGTTTGCTGTGCCGTATTCAAGTGTGATGATGTCACACTCCAACAGAAGGATATGGCAAAGCTTCCAGCGCGGAGCTTTCCTCAGTATTCTCGAGCGACTTGGTCTGTGCTTGAAGTTAGGTGTGACGAAGAGACGCTCGAGTAATGGACATTATGGAAGACACGCTGTCACGTGTCTTCATCAGGAAGAGGAACCATCATTTCAGAATGTGCGCTCTGCTTTTCATGTCAGGGAAAGCAGTAACGGCCGCCGCACCAACGAGAAGCCGCTCCGCCAATAGAAGGCGTCCAGTAGCGGCCAACAGTGGTGGAGTATTAGGTGCAGTCATGGCCATATCGGTATGAGGCTGTGAGTACTGAATGCCGAGCATGCATGGCATTGTTGGGAAGCAGCCCATCAGTAATTTAAGTTAGAAATATAATGTTTTGAGATGCTGCGAGGTGAAGGTGTTTTTTTTAATGACGTCATATAGATAATTCTGATGTTTCAGTTGCTATGTTAAATGCATTGGATTTTAAAGTGGTTAAATATTTTAAATGCATTATGTATTGGCAGTTGGGATACATTTAACTAGGTCACACAGATGCAGTATAAATGGATTTTTTTAAGATGTGGTGAAGCTCTATGCATGTGGTTTGGATGTAAATCGAATGAGACCGAGAGTGTGATAGATATTATTTTTTACAATACAAACGTAACACGTTTGAGGATTTGCAGGCTCATGGACAGTTGCACTTATAGTGAAAAGTGCACATCTAAATGCAATTAGCCATACTTATTGTTATTTAAAGCCTTGCATGAGTGAGCATGCATGTGTTTGAGTCATTCTCTGGGTTATGCAAAGAGGCATGCATGTAATTATTTATAGACCTAACGTTTTGCAGATTTTTAGGACTTGGTTGTTGCACAACAACATGGACTTTTAGGACTTAAGGTCTTAAAATTGGCCATAGACATGTTGAGAGATGATGTTTAAATTGCAGAAATGTTATGAACTTAAGAATAAGACGCATTTCAAAACCCATTGAGTATAAGAAGTTTGGAGAATGACTTAACGTTTCGTTAAGTGTGATAAGATGGGAGCTATGTGACCTGAGGTGTAATGCCGTCGTGAGTGTTGTTGATGGGGATGGATAGGATACAAATGTAGATCCTCATAGTGTGAAGAATGGGCTCCTCAGAGGTCTGAGTAACAGTGTTCTTATTAATCGTGTGTTGGCAGGTAGCCCTTTGACAGTAGCATAATAGGTATGTAGTGTGGATCTCAATGTGTTAGAGGGGTAGCGCCCCTGTGTTGAGGTATGTGTATTGTCAGGTGGTAGCGCCCCATAGTAAGGTTATCTTTATTAATGTTAAGTTTTAGTGTGTTACGCACTACTAGGTTATAGCGCTTTCGAT
The DNA here is from genome assembly GCF_040938575.1 of Ambystoma mexicanum. Classification (NCBI taxonomy): domain Eukaryota; kingdom Metazoa; phylum Chordata; class Amphibia; order Caudata; family Ambystomatidae; genus Ambystoma; species Ambystoma mexicanum. The sequence continues at coordinate 927,542,716 of NC_090927.1, read as the reverse complement.
AAGTAGCTGTTGTGAGGTAGCGCCTCCCTGAGTTTTAGTGTGTTACGCACTACTAGGTTATAGCGCTTTCGATAAGTAGCTGTTGTGAGGTAGCGCCTCCCTGAGTTTTATTTGTGAGTATGGTAGATCCTGGGGGTAGCGCCTTGTCAGGATGTTAGTGAGTTTCATTTGTGAGTATGGTATATCCTGGGGGTAACGCCTTGTCAGGATATTAGTGAGTGCTAAGTGAGAGTTGCACTATGGAGAGTTGGAGTTGTAAGTCTAGTGCCTTTTGGTATGGCAGTAGTGCACGGTTAGGAGAAGTCGACTACTATCTTAAGGGACAGTTATTGAATTAAGAGAAGTGTGTTGCTGGTAGGGGACGCCCTCTAGTGAATACAGTGGTAAAAAAAAAGGGAATTCTGTTCAAGATGAAGAGTCGCATGGTAATGTGTTTATCTTTCTCTGTTATATGTTAATCTTGGCCCGTTGCTCTTTTGGTCTCTGTTTGAGTATGGGACTGGATAGTTCTGCCATTGAGATGAGTGGTTGAGCTAACCATATGTTTTGTAGGTGGTCTTGAAAATGACTGGCCAGCATTTTTAAGTTGTCGTAGGATTTGTATACCATAGCGTGGTTAGGTTTTGCTCGATTGGCTTTGATCATCTGTGTATTTGTGTTAATGAGGCATGCATGTTGTTGGTTTTTTGTTAGTGGCGATTGTAGTGTTTTATTGAATCTTCTATCTGGCTATGATGATTTTGTTGTAATCCTGGATGACTAGTATTGCATCAGGATGACAAGTGGTGCTTCAGGGTGGCAGCCTGAAGGCTCACCTGTGGCGGGGGCGGACAGAAAGATAAAAGTTGTTTTTGAAGGTTATTGGATTGTGGGCAGGTATAGCCTTGGATCTGGGCTGGTAGGTGTCTAGAGTGGGAGTCTAGAGTTTGCTTGTGGCAGGGGCAGACGGAAGGTGATTAGTGTTTAAAATGATGGTGCTTGAAGAATGATAGGTGGAGTTCTGGAATTGCATAGCTGTGAAATTTTATGTAGAACTCCCACTGTATTTTGGACCGGGTGTGATGCGTGTTGGTGTTTAAGTGATCACATGTTTTGTGAAGTGCTTGTTCGTGAGTGTGTTTGGTAAGGAGGGAGATGTGTTGTGAAGTGCTTGTTCGTGAGTATGTTTGGTAAGGAGGGAGATGTGTTGTGAAGTGCTTGTTTAGTCTGATGTGGTTTGTCATGTGATTTATGATGTCACCTGAGTGCCTGTGGAATGTTGATGTATAAGTGGGAGAATGCTGTGGTGAGTGTTCTATGTTGAATGAGTTGGGCCCTTACTCCCTGGGTGATGGGTGCCGGTGTTCTGTATATGTCTTATTCCTGATGTTTTAATCCTGTAGTATGTAACTAAAGAACCTGAAGTAAACTTAAGAAGAATTAACTCAAAGTGGTGTGGACATTGCATCATTACATAGACCTCTTGCTAAAGTGTTTTTCCCAGGTACAGAGCTCATGACACTCCTAGATGGCTAAATGGTTTTCCTTTAAGAAATGTCACAGTCTACACCATGAATGCTTGACGTGTGACTGACTCGAGCTCAGCCTTACTGGCTTCTCTGATGTTATGTTAATGAAGCTTGTAAAGCGCTGATGTGACTCAGAGGTATCCTGGCGCTATGCCTTCAGAGAAGGAGACCCAACAACTGGCAAGAAAAAGGAAAGAACTAAAAGAAACAAAGAGTACACATTCACTGATTAAACAGTAATGTCTTCAGTGCTTTTCTAAAGCAGAGATGGTCAACAATGGTACGAAGGGGCCGGGGAAGGGAATTCCACAAAGGAGGGGCAGCAGCTGAAAAGGCTCTGCCACCCACAGTGGATTTGCAAAAATGGGGAACATGGGGCAGATACAAATTATCCGAATGAAGCTCTGAGAGGGACAGTATCTCCTGATTTTCTGACTAAGATAAATGGCTCCACATCCATAATAAGCCCAGCGGACAATGTAAAGAGTTTAATTTAATTCAGCTGTCAATTGGGAGCCAACGCAGCTTCCGAAGCACAGCGTAGTTCCGGGCAAATTTAGGAAGCCCCATAGCCAAACGGGCTGCCGAATTCTGCACTACCTGCAAATGATGAAGAAAGGTTTTTAGTTGCGCCAACAGAGTGGCATTACAGTAGTCTAAGATCCCCATTACTCAGTTGGAAACCACCAGCCTGCACAAATTGGGCAGCAGAAAAGGGATAATATTCCTGAGTATTTTAAATTTAAAATGGGCAGCACTACATCTCGCCTTAATCTGAGGCTCTACCAAGAAGAGGGTCCATATCCAAGCTTGCATCTCTGCGGCCTCTAACAAAACGGCCGTCCTCTTTAAAATCTGCAAGGAGCTGGCCAATCCCACTGCAGTCTCCACCGGATCTATGTGATTATTGCGTCGGCCGAAAATGCAGACTTTTTTAAAAACCATTTACACCACAAATAAATGCAGGGGGAGACCCCCCGCACCACCCCATATTATTTGTATGATTCCATCTCCACCTCCCCTGCTCCCTCTCAAGCCCTCTGTAAAGCTGTGGCCTCTCATTTCAACACTAAAACTCAGGACATCCTGTCCTCGCTTTCCTCTTCCTCTCCTTCTACCTCTCTCAGGCCCCCTTAAGTCACCTCTCCGTCTCATCCTTTTTCCTCCTTCGCTCTCACAACACCTGACGGTGTCTCTAGAGAAATCCGATCTATGAAAGTGTTATCTAAACAGGTGCATTCCTGCTCCTCCAGAATCATCAAGGACCACATTGCCACACTCACTCCAGCCTTGGTCGATTTCTGCAATCACACTTTCGCCACTGGATCTTCCCCTCCTTCCTCAAGCACTCCAGATCTTACATGTCTGGCAAACTATCGCCTGATTTCTATCACTCCTTTCCTGAGCAAACACCCGGAAACACAAAAACTCAGGTGGGACTTTACACCGTTTTTCTTATTTGTAGACAAGGGGGTAAGGAACTATACAACTTATAGTTCCAATGTGTAGAAATGTAAAAGAATCACCAATTCCTACTCTTGTTTAGAAATAGTAAAAAATTAAATTTGTATTTCAAGAAATACATAATATAATTCAAAATCCAATTTAGTAAATACCTCTAGTGTAATCCCAATTCATTACACACAATTCATAAAAACAGCACATTCATTCACAATGTAAAACACCTTACAAAAACATATAAAAGTGACTTGTTCTATTAGCTATCCACCCTTGGATCTAGGTACCAAACTATGGCTGGGGAGGAAGGTTAAGTTAATAGGTTGTCCTCCTTCTTTTCATGCTCAACCTGTTTAAGTTCAAAAACCCTTTGTGGTGAACTTTCTACAGGAGCTTTTGATTTCGTCACTTCTCAACAGGTTATAATAGCTTGTGCTCATTTGAAGTCTCCTCATTTACTACAAAGAAGACGCAGGATATTCATTAGCATTGAATGCTTCTCTGATTGTAAGGAGTGGCAGGATTTTACCCTATCTCTCACTTGACTTCCCTCACTGGTGCAATTACTTGTGTGGGGGTTCTCTGGCAAACACTGGTGTGGTAGGCTTCCACAACTCTGTATGGACTCTCACCTTTTATCCACCTACAATAGAAACATTTAGGTAGTTTAATGATATGTGGTCAAGAGTGACCCTATATCAATTTGTCTATTCTTGGTTCTCTCTTTCTGCCTGCCTCCAAGGACATACCTCAGTAGTTGGGCACGGTACAGACACTCTGGAGCTGTTTCTGAGTTTCATAAATTGCTGTCGTATTCTTTACATATGGAGTGTGCTATCCTTAGTTGTCCTTAGGCCGCTTATTTCATCAAAACGTGGAGCACATGTGTAAGTAAAGTAGCCCAAAATACATTGAGGGTACACATTAGTATTCCTCTTTAAGGCTCTGATACTTGCCTTGAAATTGTTTACGTTTAGTTCAGCTGGCTATCCATTCTATCCGACGTGCCCGTGCATGTACTCCTCTCGTTCCTTTGTGTTTGTGATTGTAGTTTAAACCACAGGATCTGAGTCTATATTATTGACTGCTCTATGGTCTTGCTGCGTTTTAGCTGCGGCCATCTTGGTGCAGGTAGACGAGCATGCTACGCACAGAGGAACATTTCTAGATATGGTTTGGTTAGCAATGTCTTTCCCTCCTACATGGCCCTTTTGTTTATTCTCTATGACTTTTGAGCCTAATTACCTTTTAGGGATGGATGAGTCGGCGGCACCCTATGAGGCGTGCCATCAACAGGTAAGTAAGTGGGTCGGAGGGGGAAGTGGGTTGCCATAAATGACAGCAGAAAAAAATAACTAAAGTAATTTTCGTTCAAATAACATTAGTTTTTTTCTTCCACTGACATTTCGAATTCGATTATTTCATGCACGTGCATAAAAGTCTTCTTTGCCTGGCCTACTCAAGTGTACCAAACACACAAAAATAGTTCAGGCTCAGTTGTTGCGGAACACTGCAAAACCCAACCACTCTGATCTACAATTAGATGCAATGTGTCAAACCAGGCAACCAGAGGAAATATACACACACAACATTACGTTCATATGTTGTGGATGGTTTCCGCACAAAATACAATTCACACACTAAAGTTCCATATAGAGTGAACATTTATTTTAAAAGTTGCGCATATTAAAAATATTGCTTTAGAAAGGCTGCAGTTAGGCTGCTCAGTGCAATCTTTATAAAGCAAACTGTCATGCCCTGATGCACATGAGTGTGTGCAGGGTCTTACAGGCACGTACAGGCCCAGCTATAGACGGAAGTCATGGCCGCATCAGGTAAGTGTGTGTGTGCGTGTGCTTGTGTTTATATGGGTTATTGTGCGTGTGAGGGGAGTATTGGGTGGGTAGTGAAGTGAAGGGTGGGGAGCAAAGGGGATTTAGGGGTGAAACCCCCTGATGTAAAGAGCAAAGGAGGGGAAAGGTGAGCAAAGACGTCAGGAGTGGGAGGTGTGGGTGAAACAAGTGAAATTTCAGAATATTAAGGGCTGCACCAAAAACGGCAGGAAAAAAAATCGGCTTTTTTGTGTGCAACAATCAATATTTGGAAATATCATATAGAACCTAAAATTCACATTGAGGTATTAGGGAACTTAAAATATCGTGCCCAGACAGAGAACCAGGACACTGGGGAAACACCCCTTTCTTTTATATTTTCCGAGAGAAACATCAGATTTTATGGATGGCTGTGAAACATAACCACCCTGAAGAAACCGACACACACTAACATTCACATTGTGATGTCAGGGAAGTCTAATCTCGGGACCATGCCGAGAGCACCAAATCTATGGGGAAAGCACTCATTTGTATTTCCTTTTTTCACTGAAACCACACATTCAGGTGTTATGGAAGGGAAGGTTGTGAAACATAACCACCCTAAGTAAACAGACACACACTGCTTTCACATTCTGGCATTCCAGATGTTTGCAAAGCCTGACTGCGCTAAGAGAACAAGCTACACACACTGACCACACTGCAAAGTCAGGGAGACTTCAGTCCCCTTCATGGCCTTAACATTGCCCACACAGGCAACCGTCAGTGCCAAGAAGCCATGCAAATGTTGTATCTTGCACTTTATATATGACACATAACATAATATAACTAAGCAGGAGTCAATGACATCTTCAGTCTATTTGGAGAATGCATCAGACTCGTTATCGCCCCCAGATGAATCTAAAGAATACTACATTTTATTATTTTATTTTTATTGCGTTTTGGTTTACATGGAACCTTACACACAAAACTATTTAGTAGGCACAAAAATAAACAAACGGAATCATCTATTTACATAGCAGGGTTAAGCGTCATGACAACAGCTCATACCTTTTACCATTTACAATATGCCTGAAAGGAGATACAAAACCGAAAAAAATATATCACTTTCATTCAGATAAAACATTCATGCATACTAAACTTAAGTCCATTGTCTTTGCTTCCTACTATGTACAAACAGGATCAATTTCATTCAGGAAGCGTACCAATGCAATCATTAGGGACATGTTCTCACCCCACGTCAGTCTAGCCCATAACAATTCCTGGCCATAAACAGCTTTGAAACGTTCCAATTCTTTTGGGAAGGAGACTGCCCAAAATGTGCTTATGGCAAGACACTTTAGAATCCATTGTCTTAGGGTCTCTATGGTTGACATCGACTTACAAAAGCGACAGTTTAAGCCTCCCCCTTCAAATGCAGAAGTGGCCCAATGTTTAATCCTTTCCTTGGTGTGAATTTGGTTCAGTCTGAAGCGCATATAGATGTTTCGAAAGCATTTCAGATACGCGGACAATTGGCCCCTCTTATGTGGAAACCTTGCCTACTCCTAATAGGATGAGTACGCAGACGTGGTATTACGTGTTGCCCTCCAGTCTTCCCTGAAGAGTTTTTTCTTAGTAGCATCTGGGTTACCTGTGAGTTCTAACTCTGAGGAGTCAATTTGCTCCAACAAGTCATGCATGGTGTCAGTATACAGATCAACTGATTTCACTGAACATTCTACCCAAATCTGATGCAAGTCAGTATACAAAGAATTTGGCGGGGGAGACAATATCCTAGAATATATAAGCAACTGGCACCAGTGAAATCAGGCCTGCAGCGAGATAAGGTTCAATTTGTGGCAGAAAATGGAATTGGGATTGGCTAAGGAGAGACACAAAGCATTCATTTAAATGAGGCTCTGCATACAGTCAAGGTAGGGGTCCAGATTTACAGTCGCCATATCAAGCCCATATAATATTACCGGCTCAATCTTGCCCAAGTAATAGTTAAGTGCAGGAATGATGGAAAAACCACAAAATTGCATGAAGATCCTATTCATATCAACAGAAAGAGGTGTGAACTTATTCTTCAGGGCTGCCTTCCACAAAGCCAAAGAGGAAATGTTCATTAAATTGTAACCTATATATCGAATAGAGGTCACCAGTGGAACTTCAGGTGGCCCAATTTAACTGGAATTATATCATGTAAACACCATAGGTAGTCCATGTTGGATAGATAGATGTTAAAGAGCGTGGGGCCAGAATACGACCCTTTCGAACCCCAAACTCCATCATATAGTTGTAGGCTTGATTTGTTTAGAAAAATTACCACCTTCGATTTGGCACCATTAGCAGCCAATCTATTACTTGCGGCATGCAAATGAAAGATGTTAAGCTTCTGTTCAGGGCCACAAGCAGTCCTAGAAAATAATATAATATAATCTGCAAAGGCCACCCAATGGAACTTGAGGTGGCCCAATTTAACTGGAATTAGATCATGTAAACACCATAGGTCGTCCATGTCAGATAGATAGCTGTTATAGAATGTGGGGGCCAGAATACCACCCTGACTGAGACCCAAATGGACAGAAATCAGTCTGCTCACTGCCCCATCCTTATTGAGAGGGATTCTCAAAGTGGAATTCCAGTCTAACAGTGCAATACGCTGGACAGGCTTCAGTAAAACCTTTAATCTAATCAGTTTGGCACAGAAATGTTCATGGACTACACAAATGTGGACAACATGTCCAAAGATGCCATGTAGATGTTGCCCACATCGTCACCCTTGCTTTTATGCAATAGATGTTTCAGAATTGTTGAATTTAGGGAGGTGCCCATCTGGTTACGGAAGCCCACCTGAAAGCGAAATACGATGTCTAAGACTCAGGGACAATGTGCGTTACATATGTAAGGTCAGAGTGTGGTTTAAGGAAGTAAGCCCAGGCAACAGGATCTTTCTGTAGGACAAATGGAGGGAGACTGTCCAGGCCAGGTGCCATAAAAGGTTTCAATGTATTGATGGCCCACACTAGATCCTCAATGTACCAGAGACAATCCCCAGCTACAGCCTTGCATCCAGCTGGATCGGCCAGATTGTCAAACATGGTCTGGTTAGAACATTTCCTGGAAGAAAAGCACACCCAGTCATGTTCCTCAATGAAATCTCTTGTGGAAGAGTTGCTGGTGCCCAGTTTGTTGTTAATGCATGCACAGAATTGTCTAGTGTTAGTCTTTAATAGGGACCTCAAGATGGACTGATGATCTCCTAGATATAATTCAGATTTTAGAGCTTTAACGAAGTTCCTATGCCACTGGCCCTTATATAGTCTTCCACAGAGAGCAACTTCATGCATGAATACTTGATATTGTTCTGTTTTTGGGCCCTAGACTGTTTTATTCTTAAATCAAACTGATGAAAATGAGGATAATTGTTTTATGGAGTGCCAGACTGAGAGGAAACCTCACTGATGCACTCAATGATACGAACGTCCAGGGGTTTCACATCCATACATATGATGCGCCCCCTCAAAGAAGGTATCTCATCATCCCCCTTCAGCACAGTGTTGAGAAGAAGCTTGGTTAGTGTGTTATAGGTTAACCTATCCCAATGACAGGCCAGACCTTTCCTGTCTGGCAGCAGTGGGACCAACAAAGGCCGTACTTTGTGCTTCCCAACTGACATTTTCATCGTAAATCTGATGATCAAGTGATCTCCCACAAGTGGGTCCACAAAGGACAGATTACTACTCATTGAAGCTAGAGAAGAGCTGACAAAAAAGAAATCTATAAAGGATTTCGAGGAACCCCGATGACAGCTATAGGTGGGGGCTATCATTGCTCCAGTTGGATTTAAAAGATGCAGATCCCAGTTATACATGAAAGCATCCCATGTCAATCCCCAATCTGGTTGGATACACCAATATGGAGGAGAGAGAATCAAGAAACTCATGTAAGTGCTTAGCAGGGTTCCAGTATATATTGAGTAGTAGCATGTTTGGCAGGGAAACCTTGACAGCAAGAATGTCCTCCCCAAGAAACCACAGAGAAGAACATATATTTAGGCTATTTTCAATTGCAATCAACTGACCCCCACTGGGACAACACTTGGCCAAACGGGTCACTGGAGAGCAAAAAGTTGAAAACCCCTGCAGAATAAAGTTCTCAGTAGACATGGTTTCCTGTATGAACAGAACACTGCATTTTCGAAGAAGATCAGAGCCATTCCACAATTGCCAGAAATTCAAAATGGCACAGGCATTGCAAGACGGAACTTCACTTTCTAACAGGCTAGAGTTCATTCAAGCCTTGGGTGAGAGTCACAAAGGTTTTAATCGCAGACTCTACCCAAGACCTGTATTGGACCTCTTGATGTTAGAAAGGAGGGGCGTAAAAGAATTGGAGGCATGTACGGGCACCAGAGAATGGCCAGCCACAGTGTCTGGAATGACTGATGATTGTGAAGTGACACCAGTGGGAGTTAAGAACTGTTTTGCTGCATCACTGGAGTTGAGTTCACACAAGTCATACCCAAGACCATGGAAGGTAGCTCTTTGATCCCAGACCAATTTTGTCACAATTTCAGAGTGGAAATAAGAGACCATGCAGTTTGTATTCACCAACGGAAGAGACATGAACTCAATGTCCCCAGTATGTAAAGATCTTAATGGGGCAATCAAGGAAAATATGTCCAACACCTTTGATCGATTCAAGCAAATGGAACCATGCATATGTAAATCAGCCTCCCAACCCAAGATTCTGTTGGAACATGGGGCCAAGTGGTCCAAGGAAGAAGTCAGATTGCAAGCAGAGAGTCTCTAGTAGACATGTTGTAGAGCCCTATGTGGGAGTGGCAAGCAGAGTGGGCCTGAGAAAGTTCAGTTGGCCCTACAAAATGATTATTGGACACAGTGTCGACAGTCCGAGCCGAGTCGGAATTGGGTTGACAATTAAAATCTATAATAATTTATTTTGCCGACAGTTGGTTGACTTGTTTCTTAGAGGCATTCCCAGATTTTTATTTGGGGAGTGACTGATTTTTAGACTTTTTTTCCTTGTTATCTCTTCTCTTTTTTGACCTATTCGCATTATGTATGAAGGGGGGCGATAGTGGAGCAAGTTCGTTTGTCACAGAGGGGGAGACATCCATTTCAATTACACATGGTTCGCCCTCGTGTAGGGGAGGAGAAGCAGAGACTCTTGCCGATCGAACTGTAGAAGGCTGCGCCATGCACTCCACCAGCAGTGACGGAAAATGTGGGAGCATCATACTAGTAGTGGAAGAAGCCCCCCTATGGCAACATGAATAATCAGGAGTCCTTGGTATATTGTCATCAGGCACCATGGCCAGCGCCGTCCCCTGTTTAGCTGTAAGACGACTGAGGTCCTGAGAAGTGGTCCCTTTGGATACAATCCCCCTCCTAACCCTCCACAAAGAATAGCTTTTCATTTAGCTCATTGAGAATGCCTGTGGTTGATCACACAGCACACTAGACCAGGTTATATTGGGCGTACAGAGCAGTGAGTTCTTTATTGATGTTCAGAGAAAATGTGCACCAAATTGCAGGCTGAGAGCTCCTAAATGGCACGGCTGGGGGCACCTTACTCCAGAATTCCCCTGCGTGAGATGTTACACATGAGTTGTGCGATAAGTATTGTGTGGTAGCTGTATTGAATGCAGAAGAGATCTGTTGGTTGCCCCCTTTGTTGGAGGCTGAGGCTGTTACCTCGTGAATCATCCCTCTGGCCTCCTCACCCTGAGGACCCCGGTTAGAGAGAGTCGAAGGAGAAGGCAAGCCAGAGCCATTGAGGCCTTGCTGAGAAGCCATACCCAGCCCCTTCCTACCCCTCCCGTTGGGTGACTCAATTTGAGATTGTACAGATAGTTTAGCAACTTTACCACCACTTAACAGTTCCAAGTCCGTCAATTTGCTGAATAGAGCTCTATCAACCATGGGCCCATTGATATTCTTGTGTTCATGATCACTGGGCACATTCCTGACGTAGACTCTTCATGATCACCACTCTGCCAAGAACGGCCGGTGCCCATGTGAGCATCACACGCTTTGGAACTCCTCTATGAAGATGAAAGACCCAAAAACAAATTAATTACTTCCTTTGTTGTTACCAAAGAATTTGGGGAGGGAGGGAGGGCAATTACAGACATTTCAATTTGATTGGCGTTAATTTCAGCGTGGATGCTGGAATGGCAGGATGGAACCAAACCTGTTTACATGTGAGCAGGGTATTGGGAAGAACGTTACGAATATGGCGAACGCATGGTGGAGCTGCTAATTCACCTTCGTCACCTGTTTTTGAAACAAGTGTGTCTGGCCCCAGGTTGGTCAACATCCGACTTGCCCCTCCGGACAAGACATTGTGATTGAGTGACCCCCAAGTAACGCCCACAAAGCCCCTGCGGGATGGGTGAGTGTTGCCTCACTCACTGTGGTGGTCCCATAGGGCTCGGTTTGCTTTTGCTGTGCATTGGTGAGCATTGAGGCAACAGTGATTGCGTCGCAGGGTTCATGGAGAGCACGGTATCCGACTATAGGGTATGAAGGGGCATATATAGGCTGTCTCAGTATAGTAGCAGTCTGGAGATTCAATAAATCTGGATACCTGATGGATAACTAGTAAATAGCCAGTGGAGATTGATAGTTAGTAAGGTTCATGAAATTTCGTAGATTCAAATAGTAGTAAGGGAAGCTTTCCCAATGCTTTCCCAGTATTTCCAAATGCTTGCTTGCAATTCTTACTTGCACTCCCCGGCCTGAACCCACCTGGTTGCAGGTCAAAGTTCTAAGCCCTCACTCACTGCAAGGTGACAGGAAACAGGAGTCACGACACATGTGTCAGTGGAGGAAAGGCTAAAAGCAATGGCAGTGATGGCGAAGAAAAAATACCACACACCTTCTCCAATCACCTTCTCCAATCACCACGTAAGCGATGACAGTTTGTCAGTATGCACTGTAGTCTCCCCCACCCCCACCCCGCGATTCCTAACGGGACAATGGGGCACTTGAACTACTCACCCGGGCACACACAGACTGACAAACGGCAGCGCAGCCCGACCACGTCTCTCACGCCTGTGGTCCTTTGAGGTCCGTAAGTAGTCTGTTATGTGGTCATTGCGTAGATGTTTAAGCAACCAAAGAGCAGCAATAGACGCAGCAGAGACCACAGCAGCATGAGCAGCAAGTAGCCAGGTATCCCAGCGGCAGGGCAACTCCGGTGGGTTCACGGATCTCACTTTTCTTCTCGCCTCTAACCTCACGCCTCAAGCCTAGGGGAACGGACCTGCAACACCGTAATCCCACGTGTCAAGCCACACTGTAAGAGACAAGGCGGAGCAACACCGTCACAATCAGTCGCTTTCGACACAATCTACTAAATCTTTTTTGACCTGCCTTCCCTCTTCCTTAATAGGGCCAGTGCACACGTGGGAAGTGCATATGAAGCGAGTGGAGACGAGTTTCCTCTGAATGTGCCATCGAATATTAACACCTGCACTGAGCTCTGCATTAGGACCAGCGAGCAAAGGGTAAATGCACACACACAAAGAGGCAATTTGTATCTGAAAAGAAGCCATTTTTACAGCAAGAAGATCGCAGGGCACGCCAGGCCATGCCCTGTTCATTTCAAGAGCGACTTGGACCCGGATTTGGCCTATCATGGACAATCTGTGAATTGCACTGTACACGGGCTATGCAGTATTATCACGTGCCACAAACCTGAAGCGACCAGGTGTTGCATGGTAACCCCTCCTGGGAGCATCTAGCTCCCAGGATGTTGTAATGGGTCACGTGGCAATAGCCACGTGACCAACCTAATAAAAGAAGCGAGCCGCTTCCGGCTCGCCAGCCACTCCACAACCTGACTCCGCTGTTGTCCTTTGTACGCGCCCGGCCGGCGCTGCACCGTGTTCGCTGGGCCCAAGGACGGGGCCCAGCTCGAGGACAGTGCCCCTGCCGGGCAACACTGTCCGGATGGCGCCCCTGCCGGGCAACGCCACCCTGGGGTGATCCCCACGCCATGTGACCATGGCCAGTGAGATGGCCCCGGCCTGGGTACCCCCAGAGCCGGGGCCTGTGTATGCCGGGTGCTACCTCGGCCACGTGTGGAGCTCCGGTGTCCCCGGAGTGGGTGGGATGAAGTATGCAGCGTGGGCGCCGCACCAGTGTGTCTTGTCGGGTGCCACCCGACCCGAGTATGGGGCTGCCCGGTAACCAGGAGCAGCCCCCAACACCAGCTACACTGCTCGTACTGTAATGCAATTTCATTTAAGGGCTTCAATAAATGCAACTGTGCTTCGTGATATCAAAAAGCCATCATTATCTTTAGAAAGCATTTCCATAAAAGGACGAAGGAACTCTTAACTGTTTATATAACGGACCCACTGTTTCGCGTGTACACGCACACTATCCTCATTGGTTCTGCGCTATTTCCCGTTCGCCTTACCAGAAATGTACATGTAAATAGCCTTCCAAGTTTTATAACGAGCGTCGCTAAAGTGTAATCATTATCCAGGATCCAGCTCAATAATAAAATGGATGGTTAAGGATTCTAATCTCCAACAGTTAGTCAATAGCTTCCAGGAACTGTCCTCTGTGCTAACCATTAATGTTCTATGAAAGTGTTCTGCCATTATATAAATTGCAAGTAAACTTCCATCTGCTACAAATCAAATACGAATTAGTGTATTTTGTCATTACGCCCTGGCTTTTAAGAAACCTACAGTTCCTTTCAAAAAGCGTAAAAAAACACACAAAACTAAATATTTGAGAAACTAACACAATTGTGGGAAGGAGGGGTTTTACGTGCAAGTGTAGACATGTGATTCATTGAAACATTTTCCCACTTACTTTTCAGCCAGTAATTTGTCTGAGTAGAATTGATATCATGAACTTACAATTGCCTGCAAGTGCAAATTACTTGATATCCAACGGAACCAGTCCATAATGGGTGATGTGATACCATCCTATTTGTCACGATTTCAAGGATTTTTACTTAGCATTCATAAAGCTTGGCATTGCATACAGCTAGCCATTTTATTGGCACATTAGCAATAGGCTGATCAACTACTTCTGAGCTCAGTTGTGCTTGTCTACTGTCTACGAGATTTACTGGTGCCCGTTTGGCATTTAATTGCCTGCCCATAGTCTGGGATTTCTAAAACTGAGGCCCTGCACAAACCACCTTTCCAGTGCCGAAAAGTTGTTTGGCACTCATAAAACTGTTGATCTTCCTGTGATGAATGAACAGCCACATCTATGACATGGGGTCCTCTGTGAACTCTGACTTCCTCGGGAGGCGGGGGGGTCCCACCTGAGTGAAGTTATCTTTCGAATGGATTGTGTCCTCCCACGTATTCCTCTTCTTTGATATATTTGTAAGTCTGCTTGCAGCTTTGGAAACTTTTTTTCATAGTATCGGGCACCGTGCATCATCGGGTCGTGGCCCTCGACGGCCCCCATGCTGTCTTCAGCCGTGATGTCGATGATGGTATAAGAAGTTGCGGAGGGTCCATTGCCTCAGTTCAGTTTTTCCGCATACTCAGCATGCTTCGGACAGTCCATCGACCTCAATGATTTTCTCACTGCGTATTTCAGTGTTTCAAAGTGTTTCAATAATGGCTACACCGAAGGGCGGTTTCAAACGATTGTGGTGCAAACATTTCCATTACTGACCAACACTGGATCTGCCTTTGGGGTTTGGGTGTGGACCATAGGGTTGATGACTGCAAACTCCTTGAAGGAAGGGAAGGGGGAACTCGCCACAGGTAGGCTCCTTTCTAAATCTCCTTCAACTACCCCATTCAAAAGGCGGTTGTTGGATGAGTCCAGGGAGGTTTCCCCTGTGAAAAGCGCTCTAAACATTTGTAGCGCTTAAGATCCAGGTCTCATCAGTCACCCTCATCCTCATCACACAAAAAGATGAAGAAACAATGCCATTGTTCGCGGTCATCTTCGTGCGCCTCCTCTCTTGACAGACGGGTACGCTTTCCCTGCAAGAAGGCATCTTCAGCTGTCTGGTAGAAATGTTGTCTCAAAATGATGGACGTGTTTCAGAAGGCGGCTCCAATCGCCCCTTGCAAAGTGCCCAATAAGGCTTCAGACCCCGCCAGGCATGGTAAGACTGGCAGGGTGTCTTTTGAGACCACTTCTCAAGTGCTAAAGAGCCCGGGCATTAATTCTCCTCGACATCTGTCGAAGGAGTCTTCGTCTCTGCTCAAATTGAAACCAAAGTCTTCCTCCTTCACTCTGGTAAAGGTGCGGGCAACTGGTACACCTAAGCCAGTGCTGCCTTCGATGCTGTTGACACCCTCGCCGACTTCAGCGCCACTGATGCCCTCGAAGATTTCAAAGTTCTTGATCGATTCATGGAAGACTTTTAAGCCTTTACCTAAGGCTGATTATTTAAAGCTATGAGGTATATTTCTGAGGAAGAGGAGAAGGAGGAAGAAGAGGATGTGCCCTTTAGCTTGGAGTTTGGCAGTCCTAATGTGCCTGATGAGTTGATCTCAGAGGAGTATAGGATGCAAAATTATGTGTACACTCTGAAGAATGCTAGTGGCTTACACACCTCACTGGAGACATATTTTGCCAGACTCTGCTAGTTATATGGACCCTTCATATAGATCCGTGATGGGCAAAGTCACTGAATATCTATGTTGGGGAAAACATGTGGCAATCCTGGAAAAGGATCATTTTACAGACATCCTGGATAGAGGGCCCCCAAGGGAGCCTGTTTTACCCTTCTACACGGCATTGAGAACCAGGGTGTTGCAGAACTGGTTAAAACCAGATGCGACACCCGCTGTAAACAAGGATCTGGCCAAAAAATACAGGCCTGCCACAATAAATCCAGGTTTTCCATCTAAACACCACACTCCTGAAAGCTTAATTGTTCAGGCAGCCACTTCAACTTCTAAGGCTGCAGCCTACCCTACTATCCCACCGGATAGGGATGCTAAAAGGTTTAATGCCTTAGGGAAGAGGGTGTTTGTTGCTAGCAGCATGGCCCTGAAGGCCATTAATGTGACTTCTGCTCTGGCCAAGTACATGCACACCTTGTGGGACAGGATCAATTTGGCAGTGTAGCATTTCCCCGAAGGGGACGAGAGAGAGAGTTTTCTAAACCTGGCACAAGATGGCAATGATGCCATGTGCCAGTCTCTCCAATCTGGACTGGGCTCTGCAGATTCTGTAAGCAGAGCAAGGGTGACAAATACTGTCGCCAGGAGATTTGCATGATTGAGGAAGTCAGATTTTGCACTTGATGTCCAACGAAGACTCTTGGACATGCCTTTTGATGGTTTATCGTCATTTGGTTGAAAACAAAAATGTAGAATGTCATAATGTCGAAAATAAAATGTCGGAAAAAAAAAGTTGCATTTTTTTCAATATGTTTTTTTTTCTCGAAATGGGGGGCTTCCCCCCCAAACCCTCTTTTTTTATTTTATTTATTTTACCCATTTTTTATACTAACCAAACCCAAAAAATACATATAAATAAAAAAAATAATAGATTCGACTTTTTTTTTTCGACTTTTTTTTCCGACATTTTTGTCATTCGACTTTTTATTTACGACATTATGACTGCACACCCCTTTTGATGACTCCCAGCTTTTCGGCTCAAAGGCCGATGAGAGCGTGGAAATGTTACAGGCGTCCAGGACGACCCCTAAGTCAATGGAAGCAGCAATACGCCAGCCTCAACAAACTCACGGATCTTCCCACAGTTGGAGGGGTCAGCCTTTTCGTTTCTATTCCTAAATTGCAAGAGGAAGAGGCTAGTTTGCACAGAGTGGTGAAAGAAGTGCTCCCCTTGGTTCACGGGGGGGGGGGGTAGAAAAAACTCCTCTCTCAGCATCTGCTTCTTTGCCCTCTGCAGCAGTAACAACCTCAAAACCCCTTTGAGTCCTTGGTTCACAAGACTGTGGTGGGGGGCAGGCTGAGTCAGCATTTGGAGAGTTGGCGGGGTATAACCTCTGATGCTTGGGCACTGCAAACAGTGGCTCACAGCTGCTGCCTACCTTTTATTAAGACCCCCAGATTGTCCTACCAAGCCAAGCCAGGCTAAGCCTTGAAAGATCCAGATACCCTCCTCCTACAGGAGATCTTCATCCTGTTGGAGAAAGGTGTGATAGAGTCTGTACCTGTAGCCGAGAGGAATCAAGTTTGGTACTCTCCTTATTTTGTAATCCCCAAGAAGAACGGAGGACTGCGACCCATCTTGAAGTTGAGACACTTGAACAAGTTACTCAGGAAGGACAAGTTCAAGATGGTAACTCTTCTGCAGATCCTGCTGGCCTTTCAGCTTCAGGATTGATTGTGGCCATTGGATCTTCAGGATGCTTCCTTTCACATGCCTATATATCCCAAGCACAGGAAGTACCAGAGGTTCGCCATTCGCAGTTCTCACTTTAAGTTTTGAGCACTTCCATTCAGGCTCACCTCTGTCCTGAGGGTCTTCACCAAGCTAATGTTGGTGGTGGCAGCAAGTCTAAGGAGGGAAGGGATTCACATTTACCCCTACCAGGGCGATTGGCTGATCAGACCCTGTTCTCCTAAACAGGCTCAGGATCGTCTCAGTCATACTTGCCACTTCTTCCAAAAGCTGGGTCTGGAAAGCCTGATCCCCCGAATTGAGGGTTCAACATCTTTTGCAGATGGTCCAAAAATGTCAGAGTGCCCAGTATCTTCCAGCCTCTGATTTTCTAAGGTTGCTCGGCTCGTGGCATCCTGCATTTTCCTGGTGCTGTTACGCTCACCTGGTCTCTGCAGGGACGTTGGGGCACAGTTGGCGCCCTCCCTCGACTTGGCTCCCTTGGATAGACTCTCTCCCCAGCTGCTGCTGAGCCTGCTGTTCTGGACGCTGGTATTGTCCCTGAGAGAAGATGAGAGACAATGAGAATGGTGTGGTGGTGTTGTGAATTCCCTCGACCCTCTCATGCCAAAATGAAGTGCGCAAGTGTTTTCCCATGCAAGCTCACCTGTGGTTTTGTAACGCTGAGCTCTCCATCCTGCTTCGTGTAGCAGGGGCGCGTAGAGTGGACCTAGTTGCTTCACTAGTCCGTGGAAGTGGTGATCCAGACCGGCTGCGACAAATCTACTTAGAAGGTAAGTCTTTTGGTTATGATTAATGTTCGTTTTCTTTATAATGTCTTTTGCCTTGATTATTAATGGTAATTCGTGCAATGTCTTATCACTTTCCCAATAGGTGTGAAGATGGCCAATCGGAGTCGTGGAGCGAGTCCGGGGATTCCCTTGAGGATGATGGAGCTCCCGAATTAGCTGGTAAGCCGGCCTTTATAATGGAACTCTAGACTCAGGTATGGCACGGCCAAGAGTTCGTTATTTACATGGTTTCTAACCTGTTGTGTTCTTTTTCCCTTGCAGGAGAAGACTGGCGGTGTAGAGCGGAGTTTGGAGGCTCGGAAGTAGCTCCGCGGCTGCGGATGGAGGTACCGTGAAAATGAAGAAAGGAAGTGGAACTCCGCGTTGCTGGAAGCCCGGATCAGGTGAGGAAAGGCTCCGACTCTAATAGCAATGGGATGCAGGTAAAATACGAGCCCAGCGATGGAGTGGCTGGAATCAGGTAAGGACCGCCTTCAGCGATGGAGCGGCTGGAATCAGGTAAGGAGCGCCTTCAGCGATGGAGTAGCTGGATTCAGGCAAGAGGCGTCTTCAGCGACGGAGTAGCTGGAATCAGGTAAGCTACTCCTTCAGTGCATGGAATAGGTGGAATCAGGTAAGATACGCCTTCAGCGATGGTGTAGCTGGTTTCAAGTGGATGCACACTGAGATGAAGAACAGGTAAGGACAGAGGTGAGCGTTATGCTGCTGAAAGCAGAATAACGCGAAGCGGAGGCATGTGGGTGGGTTGGCCTTAAATAGGCTGGCCCTGGCCCCTCCCTTTGGCCCCACCTTCTAACTCCACCTTACCCCTCCCAGGGATTCTTTCACGTGCCTTCCAATGATAGTCTATGGCCACGCCCGGCCCTGATGCACGTGCCCCAGGCACAGTGTGTGCAAAGCACACTTTTCGCCAGAGGCACCAGGACTGGGTCCATTTGGGCCCTGGGGGTGATGAAGACCTGGACCCTTGTCCAATGGCCATAACAGGTGCCAGATGTCCATTTGAGAATGAGGTCCCTTCAATGGGCCCTCAGATCCCACTGGTCACAGTTCTCCAGCAGAATGACGGACCTTCTTCAGGTCCTGAACAAGGTCGCACAGGATCTCCTGTGGTGGGCCTGTCGGGAGAACGTGATGAAAGGAGAACCTTTTTGGCAACCATGGCCGAGGATCACAATTGTGACAGATGCCTCCCTCACAGGGTGGGGAGCTCACATGAACGACCTCTCAATCAGGGGTTGTTGGTCTCTGTCCGAGTCCAAACTTCTCATTAATCTTTTAGAGATCAGAGCAATCAGACAAGCTGATGGCTTTTCTGCCTTCTGTACAGGGGAAGTCTGTCCTGATAATGATGGACAATACAGTGGCCTTGTATTACCTGAACAAAAGAGGGGGTGTAGGGTCCCTCCCCCTGTGCAGACAAGCAATGCAGCTCTGGTTTGGGAACTACAAGAAGGAACCTCTACGGTGGTAGTCCACCTAGCCGGGAAAGAAAACATAGCAGTTGACTCTCTGAGCAACCAGAGCACTGTCTCCCACAAGTGGGAGATAGCTCAGAAAGTTCTTCTAGAGATCTTCACCCTTTGGGAAACCCCTCAGATGGATCTGTTTGTGCCCAGTGTCAACAGGAAGTGCAACCTATTCTACACAGGGAATTACCTCAGAGATGAGCTCTAGGGGATGCGTTCATAGTGGACTGGGAATGACCACCCCTGTACGCTCTCCCACCAGTCCCTGTCATTTCTCATGTCATCAGGAGGTTGAGGAATTTTGGAAAATCCATGATCCTGAATGCTCTGTAATTGGGCCAGGAGAACGTGGTACTCAGACTTTCCAAAGATGGCCACCTGCCCTCCAATTCGTTTTCTCCAAAGAGAGGACTTGCTCTCCCAAGACAGAGGTATCCTTCTTCATCCAGAAATCCGTACTCTGAACCTTCAGGCCTGGTTTCTGAAAGGGTAAGATAGAAAGATTGGGACCTTCCAGAAAATGTAAGGGAGGTGTCGCTTTCAGCCAGAAGGCCAGCAACAAAGTCTCTGTACCGCTGTTGTTGGAATAAATTATGGAGCTGATGCCGGGATAAGAGTATTGATCCTTTGACATGCAAAGCTCCTTCTGTACTATCATTCTTGCTACATCTGGCCCAACAGGGGCTTCAGATTTCCACATTAAAGAGTTATCTAGTGGCACTCTCTATTTTCAAGCGTTCACGGGATCAGGGTTCCTATTTCAAAGTCCCTATAGTAATTCAGTTCCTAAATGGACTAATAAACCTCTTTTCCCCGGTCCCATTTATTATTCTGGTATGGGATTTGAATTATTTGCTATTAAGGTATCTAATGGGAGCACCTTTTGAACCCTTACATTCTTGTTCACTCAGAATGTTAACCCTTAAGGCTATCTTTCTAATGGCGATTAAATCAGTCTGCAGAGTCAGTGAGCTTCCGGCTCTTTCCTCTAAGCCACCCTTTACTATCTTTTTTAAGGATAAGGTGGTTCTGAGGGTATGTCCTTCTTTCTTGCTGAAATTAATCTCAATGTAATCTCTCCTTCTCCTTTGATAATTGGTCGAGGATCTATAAAAAGAAATTAAAAGTATTTCTAGTTATCATTTTCAGGAGGCATGTTGCTAATCATTTAACATGAATATACATGAAGTAAAACATCTTATAACAAAGGTCTGGGAGCCCCTTCACTGACAACGAACATGGCCAAATAAGCTGTTCTATGGGTAGGTTCCCACTCAGGAGGGTCTACAACCACTTTTTAGCTCATGTAACCTTCAGAAAAGAGACATCTCCATTTGCATATCAGTCTGGTCCCACCCACCTGGGCAGTCCAGCACCAAATGCTAGGCAATTCTCCTCTGAACAAGAGTACGAACAGCAAACCCAGACATTTGTTTGGCCTTGTTGGGACTCATCAGTGAGATGAAGCTGTTCCTCTCTAAAATCATGCTTCCTCTAAATGCAGTCACCTTTCTCTTACATTAATGCTTTTAAATTTTTCCTAAAATAGGAATATACTAATTGTTTAGTATTATGTTTCCCTTGGTATTCCGGCAAATACAATAAACATTATGTTATATCAAATTTAAGTGATTACATACAACATTCTGTGATGAACATTCTTATGGGCGTTTGAAGTCATCACCCTTGTGAGTTTGCGTTCCATTGTTGTTTCAAGTAGTTCAGAAAAAAGGAACCAGTGAACCTACACTCCCAGCAATTGTGCATGCTAACGTGCGCCACCATGTTAGAATACAAAATGGCCATTTAGTAGACTAGCAATGCTCACCATTTTTATTTTCCACCATGTGAGATTAAGAAGTGGTCGTCTGTCATGCGATTAAAGAATTGACATTAGATGACTAACAACGCTCACAAAGAAAACTATCCATGAATAAGACTTAATGTCCACACCAAGATTAATCTGAAAAATACATAAGTATATGTTTTATACCTTTGTCAGTCACCATATTGAAATAACTAATGGCCATTAGAAACAGGAAATATTTATAAACAAAGCAATATGGAAATAAAAACTAGCAACAGCTTAATGATAGGGTATCAAAAGGGATCTATTAGGCTTTGCTGAATTGTTTAGCTGTATGGCAACCATATTCTTTTTTTTTATTACTTCTAGGATGACCTATTACAAATCATTCTCAGAATGTCCCTCTGCTCGGTAGTGTACCACCATTGGTGCTTGAGTGCTTTTAGACCTAATCTTTGATTTTTGCTCAATGATATTCCTGCATACGACCAGCAGCCCCAAAGGCCTGTTTGGGCGTCTCCTTGCAGGTTGAATTGCCCTTTCTATGTGCCAAATCCCAACACAGAAAACAACCTGTGGGTGTTGAGGGTACGGGTGCCTCAGTGCTTGCCTGCCTGGAGCCTACGTAAGCTCCCCAGTCTTTGTGTTACTTGTGTCGCCTAAATGTTGGTGTAACTCCATCTCACAATTTTCAAGGATTTCCTCACACGCTACCAAATAATGTCAACTTTGTTATGTCAAATGTGTTACCTGTGCCCTATCTACTCTGATGGGGCTGGTGTGTATCCTCCTCAAAGGATGATTCCCTGCATCTGATGGTTGGACTCTGACCTTGGGGAAGTGGTGCCTGGGCTGTCTTTGGGCCACCGCCTGAGATACTCCCCTCCCCACTAGGAATCCTTTTGTTCTCCCTCTGGTTCTCCAAACTCCCAGCTTCAAGAAATTCTAGGAAGATCCAGACGTTCAGCCCTACTAACCGTACTGACATGAGGGTGTCCCTTATCTTTGGATAGCTTCTGCAGAGTGCATGTCTTCAGTACCCGCACCATACTGATGCTGGTTATCATTGCAGCAAATATGACAGTCAGTGAGTCTAACATTAACTGCACACTTTTTATTTTGGATGACTACATTTTAGGCACCCTCTGTATGAAATCCCAACTGCTGACCACCAGTGTGAAGAAATCACTACTGACCCGCAGAAGTACAAGGATGAATAGTGGCTAAACTACCTACTCATCCCTCACACTTCTACAAAACAACAGATATCCCAATCATCATAAAGGTGAAACAGGCACATACAAAAGATATACCTCTTTTATCTTTTATGGTAACATGGGACCAGGGCAGGATACACTCTTAAGAAGGGTATGCATGTGATTACAGTATCAACTCAAGAGTACTACAATCCAACTTCTTATCAAACACACAAGATGGGGTTAGGTGAAAGCTTTTGCTCAAAGGGAGAAGATGGAGAACTCATTTGTTGAAAAATTAACTCTTAGTCTGAGTCTCTTTCCCTGCTCCAATGCACACCGGATTAGAGAAAAAGCACCCAACTGGATTCTTGGTACAGCCATATTCCTCGTTATATAGAACCACTTGTTCCTTGTCTTCTGAGTGTCAGGGCTACTGCGTCTACCACACTTCTTGACCATCTCTTTAGTTTTGAAAATCTGCTTGCTCTCTTATATTTCTACTCAGCTTTTTGAAATCCCCAGGTGATGATCATACATTTCTTCCCTATTCTGATTGGCCAATTGAACAGTCTTCCTGGCGGGGACTAAAGGTTTAAAACCCTAGTATGCAATTTTAAAGTCAGGTGGAAGTGGATGAGACATTATGTAGAGCTATGCATCAAAATGCTGTCTGGTCTGCAGTGCCTGTGTGTACTGGTGAGTACCTGCAGTTGATGCAATTGGGGCAGGGTTCCCTGTGGGACCTCTGATAATCAAGGAACAAGAGTCATTATGTGCATAGTCCTCCACAGAAGAAGTCTTATGCACTGTCAATGTGTTAACTCAGAAAACTGGCCCGTATCCTGATTAGAATAATATAATGATTTATTTCTTGCTAAGAGAATGGTTGCATCAGGATGTATCTGACATGCAGAAGGTTGGCTGGTGCAGTGTGGATGCTGGACCCTAGTCTTATCAATGTGTTCCCTGTGTTTTTCACAGCATAGGAGTTTCGACACAGAGGGGGGACTTCGGAAGATCCCCTGTGTACCTCCTCTAGAAAGCACTTGTTAACATCTCATACCCCAGCATCCCACCAACCTTAGCAGAAATCCCTCCAGTGTGGCATTGTCACAGAGGCCTGAACACTTTAGCCACCATCACTCAGTATGTGAAACATTAAGAGGCACCTGAACAACAGCAAACCCTGATAAGTATTCACTTGCAACATGAACTGTGAAATACCTAAAGTAGCAAGTGGGGAATCGTGTTGTATAAGTCCAGAAGGTGGAAGCTTCATCATTAATCCAACATCCAGATAAAAAGGAAGGATTATGTGCCTTCTTACAGCAGATCAGATATTGCTATTGCTTTGCGTTTCATTTCTCTTCTAGGGCTGCTTTACTAACAGACATGTTGTCCAACAATCGCCAGACATACACTGCAGTGGATACATTGATACTAAGAGAGCTTTTGTGCTCTTCCTTTGTTTTAAGCACATCTGATTTTTCAAAACAGTTCATTCTTCAAACTGTCACTTCTCAAATTGGATTAGGAGCCTTCATAGCCTGCAAACGAAACATGATAAGATACATCTAGTGCATATTAGTAAGAAGCTGTTCCCAAGAGAGAAAAAC
This sequence comes from Ambystoma mexicanum, assembly GCF_040938575.1. Taxonomy (NCBI): domain Eukaryota; kingdom Metazoa; phylum Chordata; class Amphibia; order Caudata; family Ambystomatidae; genus Ambystoma; species Ambystoma mexicanum. Next base: position 927,518,710 of record NC_090927.1, on the reverse strand, counting down.
ATATCTGACAATTGAACGTGAGTGATTGGCGGTTAAGTGGAAGAATAAGGTGATGACATATAGCCTTTCCAGCAGAGTGTTTACTTGGGTCACAGACCATGCACTACTGGTATGACTACATGAAATAAGGCAACACATACTTGCGTTCGACGATGGCTTCTTGAATTCTAAACATGTCATTTTGAGGTCAGACATTGTACTGGAAAACTCCAAATTATTTATACTGACTTCCGCATTCCTTTTTCGGAATCAAGGGAGATGTCAAAGCAGAGTTAGTTATGTCTGAGGAAGTAGCCCTGTTCGCTCCTTGAATTCTGAGAGAAGAGGAACTTTGATTTCCTGTTTATGGTCACAGGACCCCATGAGCAGAGCCTTGGGATGTAGAACTGGAAGATGCCTATGCAAGAGGAATGGTAGTTGAAGAGAGCATGGCAGATGGAGGAGAGGTGCAGTAGTATACCATGCACAAGAGTGTTGATAGTACATGGCAGTAACGCAGCAGCAGGGCTGAGTCTCTAAGGGTTACCAAGACGGGTTGCGTTACCAACACCCTGCAGAGCCACTGATAGAAAGTGGTCTGCTGAGGAGCCCAGTCTAAAACTTTCAGAAGAGGTTTTCAAAGCAAGTAAACTATAGAGATGAGAAGGCCATGCTTAAATGCTTGCCAACCTGCAGTAAACATGGCTGCCAAGAGTTTGGAGCAATGGAGTGAAGTTTTTCCCAGAGCATCTACGATGCCAAAGCAGTGGCAGCTGAAGAGAGCAGGGATGTCAGTTTACCAAAATGCCAAAGAAGTGGATTCAGACAACTAAGGGTATCACAGGGAGTGACATTGCATGACCCATAAGCTCAGTTATATCACAGATCCTGATTACATTACAACATAATAATCTTTGATTTATATAGTACTTTCAAAAAATTGACTTACATAGAACATAGTTTATACATTTATTATAAACCAACCACTATTAGTATACATTTAGCAACCTTAGAAGGATAAAAGACTGGGTTGGTCTTGCTGGGATTCAAACCTGCAACCTGCAGATCTCACACATACACACACACATCTTGGCAATGAGTGATTTGCCAACTAAGCTACTTTACTAGCATACAGCACATTAAGTGACATCACACACAGGGGTAAAAAGCAACAATAAAAGCAAGATTAATAAAATACCCAATAGTACTAAATTAGCCAAAAGGTAGTTTTAGTTGCCAACCGTATATCAATTGTGGTGTTGTCTCAATATGTCATAGATGCAGCCATGGTATGCCAAGGGCACGCCAAGCAGAAGCATCAACGACACATTGAACTACCGTCTGATGCTTCTCCACCAATGGGATTTGTAGATTACTGTGCAGGGGAATTCATTGAATTTCAATTTAAACACATTTTTGTCTTCAAATTTTGTCACAAATATATGTGGGGTGGGTAAGGGTAATAATTAAGGTGGGGAGTGGAAGTGGGGGCATACAATGGGTCTCCTCCCGCATATATTTGCGAGAAAATGGTTAACAAAAAAATAATTCATTGAAATCGAATTCAATGAATTCTCCTTGACCAATTCACACAGTACCACTCCAACCTCGTATGGCCAGTGCTGCCTCCTTATCCCAATAAAAGTCTCACATGTCAGAAATGAGATACACTAAAAGACAGTAAATTCCACCTCATGTGCCAAAAAATTGCACAAAATACTATTTGTAGCTTCATATATCCAAGTAGTGTCAGCTTATAACATGCTCAGCATTATATGGAAGGTACTGAGTAGTACAAGGGGGTACCCTTTCTTTCCATGTAACATTTTGACAGGTGGACCTGCCCCCCATTTCTGGTCTCAGACCCCTCTTTTCCTGAGCCCCACCCTATTTGATATCAATTTCATATAAAGTCGATATACATTTTATATAAATGTAATGAACCCCAAAATGTTTGCTCAAACCCCAACATTTTCTATATAAAATGCATATAAATGGTAATATAACATTTGTATATAAAATTTCATATACATTTTTATACATATTACATATAAATTCTGATATAAAATGTTGATATATTTTAAATATACCATTTTAATATACAATTGTAATATACATTTTGATATACAATGTTGATATCAAATTTCATATGCATTTTTTTATACATTTCAATATCATTTTTGATATCGATTGAATGGCCAACCAAAAATGTTAATCGCCCCCCAACAATTTTATATAATTTTTATATACATTTTATATAAATGTTATATTAACTGGATATAAATACAGTATAGATGACGTCATGGCACTTTTGAAGGTGTCTAAAAATAACCTTAAACAGTTGCCGGAATGGCACCCCCCAGACCTTTGATGGCTGCCATGAATAACCCTATTTGAATGTGCTTTATACGCAAAGTGAGGTTCACAGTTCCTACACAAAAGCCCCCAACTGTCAACTTGGCCAACGTATGGTATTGAAGAAAAGGGCTATTATAGAGGCACTGACCTGTTTAATGATAGATTTCTGACTCTACACCAGCCCTCCATAGCATTCAGAAGCCCACACTGTTTACAGGGACACAGATCTGTGAAGACCCATGGCACTGTAGCAGACAAATACAAATGAGTGAACTCAGCTGTGTGTTCAGCAAAGGTATCAGGACCCGGGGTGGCTGTGGGGGTGGGGTTTTGCTCTGCAAAGCTCAGGATCAGTTGGCATAATACAGTGACTCAAGGTCTTTGGAGTGACAGGAATCCTGATGATTCACATTGACATGTTTAGATTCTGCAGACCTCAGCAGCGAAGACATGTGAGGCTGCTAAGAAGGACTTGTATATTTAGCTCTGATGAGTCACCTCTGAATGACAGGGCTTCTGCAATGTTCTGTGCCAGCTGCGTAAATACCAGCCCCATGAAAATACACAAGGTGGTCTTCTTATCTATAGTCATCAGGGATTGGAGGGTTATTTTTAGATTCTGATAGAATGAGGCCGGGGTGATATGAAAGAGAAAGGAAACATCAGCCCGGAGGACCCCCCTAATTTTAAATTCTGCTACAGTGACACAGGAAGCTTGCAGGCATTTTTTTCAGAGCATGCAGGAATTACACGGGGTGCAGAAAATCTGGGGTTTGCTGACAAGTGTAGATGTGTTATGCCTCTGAGACCAGGATGCAGCAGGGGGAGGGGTGTGGGGTGTTGGTCATTGTCCCTTTAAAGGTGCACTTCTGACTGGTGCAGGAAAAGCTCCAAGGAGCCATTTAGAATTACCTGGAGTTGAAATTTGTGACAGCTTGGGCCATTATCAGAAAATACCATGTTTGGAGTCTCATGCTGGGTGACAAATTGACAGGACCTGTGAGGAATCTGGGCTACCTGGCATGCGCAGCAGAGGACTGTGACCCCTCCCCCCTGCCAAGCACTAATTGGCAGGGGGGAGGGTGTTTACTAATCAGATTAAACTCCGACTTAAAGACCCTCGCTGGCAGAGATTAAGGTGAGCTGTTTTTTTTCTTTTTTCAAACTAAACGTGTATGTGATTTGGATTTGGTGGTATTTTAAGGCATGCGTTTCACTGTATTGGGTTTTTCATGTTTTTGAATGTACAGTGTTGGGGTTGAGGAGGTGGGCTGTCTCTGGGGTGCAGCCTTTGAACCACCATGGCTCTGTTGGTCTTTAACTATTAAATCTGAGGCTGTAATAAATGTGGACCTTTTGTTTAAAATGTGTTTTGACTAGTGAAATATTTAGAATGCATGTATTGTAAAGAGCAAAGACACTATAATGGGTTGTCAGACATACATTTTGCCATACTCTTTTTGAGGCAGCCTGGTTAAATAGGTTTATAGTGTTTAGAAGTCAGTCACAGGCGCTTTCATGTGTTCAGCCAGTGAATTTTCATGTCGGCTAGGATAATTCATATGTGATGAACAGGCACAGACAAAATGGAGCTGCAAAAGGTGTCTTGGGCAGAGATGGATTGCATCTTTGTATTGTAGTGTATCGGCAGACAGTGTTGGCATGCGTCAATTGCATGTCGTCAGTCAAATGTCACTACAGCCGATGAGAAGTGGACATGATGCAGGACAGATGAGGAACCATCAGTAGTAAACCCATGCATGCAGAAGCCACAACACCAGTTGAAAAGAGGCAGTGGGCCTGTAACAGGGGGAGCCATGTGCACGACACAGATGTGGACACCCTAAAGTCATGCATGATGACACACAGACCCACAGTGAGCATGAAATGGCTGTCCAAATAACATGACACTTGGATCATCCTGGAGACATACTACAGTGAGCAGGCGGTCAAGGAGACCTAGGGGGCATACATGGAATGCACATGGGAACATGGAACATGAATGTGCACACATGTGCACAGGTAGCCACTGCCATCAGCACAGTCAGAGTGAGACACACTGCACCAAGGACAAAGGATGTATATGACATGATATGACATCTCATCAAGATTGGCCTCTTACACAAGTGGCTCAGAGCGCAACCAAGCAAAGGGAGGGGAACAAGGGAGAAAAGGAAATGAAAACAATGATCATACTGGGCACAGTGACATTGAGAACTCGCAAGTGCATGGAGAAGGGATAAAGGGTTGAAGACCCTGGAAGGGGGAGAAGTGGAACGTGCCAAACAGAGGAGACCAAAGAATGAAAATGAAGTCCAATGATAGAATAGGCATTCAAAAGGTGGTAGTGCAGCCAGCAAGTGGCAAGTGCAAGATCATTTGGATAGGGCAAATCTGATGAGTGCAGAAGAAGAGTGGGGGACTGTATGGGTACACGTATAGGACCCATTGCAATGGGAGGCCTGGAGGCAGTACAGCAGGGGGGCAGGTTGAGCAGGTTCCTGAGCCCGAAGGACAGAGGGTGTACAGGTGCACAATGCCAAGAGAGGAAGCTGTTCAGCTGGGGAGAAGAGGGGCTAATGCAGGAGCAAATAGGAAGCTCTTGAGGTGCTTCCAGAAGCAGAGATGTTTCTCATCAACTTTCAATGTGGCAGGTAGGCTGTTCCAAAGTGAGGTCCCACCCGTAGACACAGTCTGTGCCCCCAGCTTGTTTCTTCGATAAACGACTGACCCGGAAGGAGTTCAGGTAGAGGAGCAAAGGACTTGAGAGGGGAGGTATTGGCAGAGGGATAGTTGAATGTATTTTGGACACAGGCCCCAGAAATCCTTGTGCACAATGCAGAGGTTCTACATTTTCATCCTTGCATACACTGGTAGCCAATGAAGGGATTTCAGAGCTGGACAGATAGGATCCCAGGGCTTGGGGCCAAGGAAAAGTCTTGCAGTCCTGTACTGGATTAGTGGTAGAGGGCGGAGTGTGGAGGCAGGTAGAATATTGAAAGAGCCTGTCACAGTAGTCCAACCTTGAGACAACCATAGCTTGAGAGACTGTGAGCTTGTAGGTGAATGAGAGGAAAGGCACAGTACCCCTCAGGAGGTTAAGCAAGAAGTTAATATATCTCAAGAAATATCATAATTGTGTGCGGAAAAAGAATGTGTGGAATCAAAGGTGACCCAGAGGTTGTTGGCCTTGCAGATGAGGGTAGGAGGAGGGCTAAGGGGGCCAGCCAGAGAGTGAGGGGAAAGGATGGTGAAGGTGTACCGATGAGGAGGCTGTCAGTCTTGCTGGCATTTAGACAGAGATCGTTGGCAGTACACCAATTTCAAATGTCAATGAGGCAATCAGAAATGAGGGAGGGAGAAGAGGTGGCCAAGGGCAGCCTGGAAATGAGAAGAGTGTCATCAGCATAGCACTGGAAGTTGTAGCAGAAAATGAAAATGAAGTAGGCGAGAGCTGCCAGGTGCTGTTTGGAAAGCCAGGCCGAAAGGTAAGACCCCTGGTGAACACCACAGGTAGAGAGGGAGATTGATGAAAGGAAGGACCCACGTTGTAGCTGGGAGGGTCACACATGCCAAACACACATGTCATTGAGTAATACGCATCAATACTCACCGGACGATGCATCATAATCCATCCTCTCTCCCACTCCACGGATTTGTTCTTTTGGGATGAACTCTGCAGCGATCTCCTCGTGCTGAGTGAGTTCATCCTCCTCGGGTGCTGTCCCACCACCAGTCACCAGAGACATGGAATAATTGGAGGCACACTTTTTTTTTTGCACTGCCTAAGAGGTCATTCCAACGCTTCTAGCAGAACTGAGCTGTGCGCACCTGGAATCCCAAGGATGTCACACCATCCGCAATATGCTGCCAGTGGACCCAATGCTGGTGATGCGTTGTATGGCACTGTGGGCCTACAAGCATATCGTGTTGGTTTGCCGACACGTAGTCGACAAGGAAGTCGAGTTCCTGCTTGCCGAAAGGCTTGTTCCTCGACATGCCGGAGGCCAGAGCCGTGTCTGGGGTCTCAGCCTCTTGCGCAGGAACACGCTTCCTCCTTTTGTGCGGTGGTACTGACCCTGAGTGGCCAATGTGGCCCTGATCAGTGGGGCAGTGGTGCTGGTGCACTGGACCAAGGGAGTGGGTGTTTGAATGAGGACGGAAGGTCTGGCTTGTGTCTGACTCACTGCCGGGGTGATGTTGGCTACATCTGCCCATAAAGTTTCCACCACCCGGCTGCTTGGGGCAGCAGATGTCATACCTGCCCGAGATACGTGTGCCCCGGTCACAGCTACACTGGACACACGTGACCCGCTCCTACTGACAAGATGGAAATCGTCCTGGGATTCCTCATCATGCAACGCAACATACGCTGCCCGACCCCGAGCCCTGCTGGTGGTCCCCACAGCTGCACCTGCAGCTACCACCACCGGTGGGCCCGTGACAGCATTTGAAAGTTGCTGTTGGGTCATATGGGCCACAGGTTGTGATGCACCAGATGCATCACCAGGCGCCACAGGGGGTGGTGGCATGTCTGCACCAGCACGTGGCTGGGCATCCTGCCCCAGTGGGGCACCCCTGCCTCTTCCCCCTCTGTAGCCATCCTGGCCACCCTGGACTCCCTGTACCCCCTGGTCTCTGTGCCCACATGCCCGACCATGCACAACCCTGGGAGGACGCCCAGCTTTGCCCCTCTTACCCTTTGGTGGCCTCCCAACCATGGCACAGATGGTAAATAGCCGATGGGAGGTGCACTCAACAATTGTCCTGGGCAATTGGGTGGAAGGGGGCAGGGTACTGGATGTAATAGGTACCCCTGTGCTCCTGCAAGGCTGTCTTTCACCCCTGGGGAAAAATGACGGGTCACGCAACGCTCAGGCCCCTGCCAATAAATAAATAAATATATAATTTAAAAAAAATAGAAAAAAGAAATATAAAAAAATAGTACAATTTCAAAAGAAAAAATGTGCACGCGACCCCGGTAGCCCACGTATGTGGATTTTACCTCCAGCAGTACGGTGTGGCCCCCAGGGACAAAAAAAACATGTACGCGTGGAACACGCAGGGTACTATGACCTCGAACACAGTACGCGATGCACAGGGGGAACCACAGTGGGAAAGATATCGTGCGCGACTCACTGCCTGCCTTGCGTGGAAAAGAAAAAGAAAAAAACACGCGAAAAGAAGAGGTACAAACTTCACACGCTGTGAAGTGATTGCATGTGAATCCAGAAGAGTAAACAGATGTGTTGGTCTCCACAAACAGCACGTACAGTGGACTGCTTCCCGGCTGGACTGTTAACCCATGCTGAAGGCAATGCCCATGCACGTAACATCACTGGTGCGCTTACGCGCTAAGGCCCTTTCCTCGAATTACATGCATTCACACGCGGATGTGCTGTTTTTGCACGTGCGGATCCACTATGCACCCGTACGCGGGAAACACCTGCATGCATCACGTCACTTACATGCTTACGCGCTAAGGCCCTTTCCTCGAATTACACGCTCATGTGCTGTTTTTCCACGTGCCAATTCACTCTGCATCAAGCTGGCCATGCGGCAACACACAGAAGAACATTTTCCTGCCCCCCAGAACCCTGGAGATCCTCCTACAAGCCACCTATAAGCCATCTGCTGCTGCCTGTCTGCCTGCTGCCAACAGTGCCCTGCCATTTGGTGCCTGCACATCAGCCATCTGCAGGGGCCCAGTTGCTGTGTGACCACCCCTCCTGGAACACCCCTCCTGGAACAGAAGACTCCCGACTGGTGTTACATCACTCCACAGCCCAGCCCCAGGACCCAGTTGCCCACCCACACCTGCCTCAGGGATTGCCATGTCCGACGCAGCACCATCCGGCACCAGTGGCAACCCCCCAGGAGAGAGGCAGAGGGCTGCAAGCTTCACTGACAAAGAAGTTGGCATCCTGGTGGAGCAAGTCCTGGGGCATTATGATGGCCTCATCTCACCATTGCGTGCCGACAAGGAAGGGATCTGGAAGGACATTGTGGGTGCCATCAACGCGGAGGGGGTGGCACCCCATGACATCAAACACATCCAGAAGCGCTGAGAGGACTACAAGTCCAGGACCCTCAAGAAAGGTCCACCTTACCATCGAGCAGATGAGGGTCCTGGAGCGCATTCGCCCAGTGATTCACCACCAGATCCTCAGGAGGCAGGCCCATCTGGAGTCGAGCGGTAAGTGCTGTGCATTCCCGTTTAAAACAGTGCATGTTGCAGAGTGGTGGTAGTTAGCTACTTGGCTGTATGTGTGACATGGGTCATGTATGGATGTGTGTGTGCAGGGACATGATGGTGCTGCATGTGAGTCCAGTCAGGCGTGACCCACATGGATGGTGTATGTGTTACAATGCATCATGTAGAGCAGCATGAGGAATGCACACATGTATACATGCCTGTGTCTGTACTTGGACATGTTTGGGGGGTGAGAGATGGGTCCTGCTGTCATGGACATGCATGGTGTACATGTCCGTGTGTCTGAGTAGTGTGTGAGTGACTGGTAAATGCCATGGATGCATGACACATGTCTGTGACAATGTGTTGATTGACTGATACAGCCTAGTCATCCTTGTATCCACTGTGTCTGGGGGTATACGGGGCCAGATGCATGACCCTCCGGTGATGTGTGTGCATGTGATCAGCATGCCCCATGACGCATGTCAGTTTCAGCCCACCATTGGATGTTTCTACGGTGCCTTGGACATGGATGCAAATGTTTGTTGCCTGTGCCATGCCTGTTCCTGCATGTGTGTTGCCTGCACTGACCCATGTGTTGTGGAGGGACATGATGGAAGTGACGTTTGACAGTGCCACTCATGTGCTATTGCTTTGTGTCTAGTGGACTATTGTACAGTACCCTGATGCTTGTGTTCAATGTCTCCCTTTACACAGCAGCAAGTGAAGAAGAGGGCGGAGACGGCGCTGTGGAGGAAAGCGGCAGGGATGCCTCCACCGGCCAGCGACGCAAGGCCCAGTCACCCTCCCAGGTAATTCTATCATACGGGAGCGAGGGGGCTGGTACCACGTCCGCCACTATGGGTGCAGCAGAAGGGGCAGGTGAGCCCCCACAGGGGCTGGCTATGGCGGAAGGCGGTGCAGAGCCATCCAGGTTGGTGGTGTGTACGGAGGAGGAGGAGGCCAATTCAGAGCCGCACATGGGGACTGGTGGGGGTGGTTACACTGGTGCAAATGATGCAGTCCAGGGGCACGGGCAGGAGGCAGCACAGGTTGCTGCGGAGGGGCCTGTGCATGTCACTGTCCCTGACACTGTGACTGCATCACCATGCACCAGCAGGGATGCCCCGTCCCTGGCCCGTGCGCAAGTAGGGGGGAGGTCCACATCATCTGGCACTCCTCCACCTGCGGATGTGGGGACCCATGACAGGATTGAATTCATCCTGATTGGTGTCGCGTTGCGCACACGTGACTCTCGTGATGACGTGCGTGCTTCCTGGAGCGACCACACACTTCATCATGAAGAGATATGTGCCAACATGGCCCAGCTGGGAGGGCTCATGGTCGGGGGTTTCCTCCATGTGTCGCTCTGTCTTGCGGCCTCTCCTCCTCTGTGCACACTATACGCCAGTCGTTCTCCGTGCCATCTTCCGGCACAGATGCCACCAGGGCACCCTGTGGACCTGCCCCAACCAACACAGCCAGGCTGGTGGAGATCCCATCCCTGCCACAGTCGGGAGTCGGAGCTCCAGCAGAGGTGGTCACCCCAGCAACTGGACCCCTGGCAACGGACGATGTGCAGGCACATACAAGAAGGGCACCTGCACGACGGCCCTGGGTGTTGCCATCTACCAGGAGGCAGTCATGGTGGTGGCGGCAGGCAGCAGAAAAGCGGCGGCAGGCTCGGCATAGGAGGCATATGGCCTCGGGGCCCTCTACATCATCGGGGCAGGCATCAGCCGGCGGGCAGGAGGACCCAGGATTGGGAGTGTCTTCCGTGTGGCAGTGGTTGGGCCAGCTAATAGGTGCGGAGCGGCGGCGGCGGCCGGAGAGAGCACGGCCAACAATGGTCAGGGTGGAGAACTCCATGCACCGGCTTTGAGGCGGGCTGAGTGCCTCGAGGCAACTCGTAGGGAGTTGGAGAACTCCATGGCTGCAGCCCTGCGAGACCTCGAGGCCAGTGAACAGGCCCGCCTCCGGAACATCGACATGGAGTTCAATGAAGCCCTGGCCCAGGACATCAATAAGTGAGCCGTCGGACTAGCCCGCTGCCTTTGTATATAGTTATTTAGGTTTAGGTTTCATTTGGTTTTTATTATGATTTGGAGTCCACAGACTTTGCTCCACGTTCTGTATATAGTTGTATTTTAGATAGGGTTTTAGGTAGGTTTCCTTTTGGTTTGGGATAATGGACCCTTCAGACTTTCGTTTACAATTATTCCAGACATGTACATACTTTCTTTTTTAGATGTTCACATGAATTAATGTTTTTTTATGCTTTTCAACTCATGATTTTTTTCTATGGACTTTGGGTGTGGACCACTTATATTTTTTCATGTTTTGGATTTGTTTTTATCATTGGATTTGACTTTCTTTTTCTTATTGTACTAATTATTTCTTCATTTTGTCATTTGTTTTACTTTTTAATACATTTCATAATTCATCATTATTGGTGTGGTGTACTATGATTTATTTTGTGCATGTCTCCATGAGCATTGGCTAAGTAATGTGTTGCCACTGTATGACTCTGTAGGACATTTGTTGATGGGCATGCTGGTTCTTTTTAGACTATCATGGAATGGGTAATTTACTAGGGAGTGGGTGCAGTGGATCATTGGGTGTTTGTACTGGGGGATGGGGTGTGGGATTTGGGTTGGCATTAGGGCCATGGGTCTGTATAGTTTTGACGTGGTGTTTGGCGGGACATGAGTCGGGGCCTGCTGGCAGGTGCCTGTCAATTGGGGGGGACATGAGTCGGGGCCTGCTGGCAGGTGCCCAACAATGGGGGTGGGAGGACATGAGTCGGGGCCTGCTGGCAGGTGTCCGTCAATGGGGGTGGGGCGGGAGGGACATGAGTCGGGGCCTGTTGGCAGATGCCCGTCAATGGGGGTGGGGTGGGGGGAACATGAGTCGGGGCCTGCTGGCAGGTGCCTGTCAATTGGGGGGGCATGAGTCAGGGCTCCCAAGTGCATGGTGCGATGTGGCCTGCCTGCAGGGCATGGAGAGGGTGGATGGGCTGCCTGCGGGGCATGGGGAGGGTGGATGGCTGCCTGCGGTACATGGTCAGGGTGGATGGGCTGCCTGCGGGGCATGGGGAGGGAGGATGGGCTTCCTGCGGGGCATGGGGAGGGGTGATGGACTGCCTGTGGGGCATGGTCAGTGTGGATGGGATGCCTGCGGGCCAAGGTCTGGGTGGATGGGCTGCCTGCGGGGCATGGGGAGGGTGGATGGGCTGCCTGTGGGGCATGGTCAGGATGGATGGGCTGCCGGCGGGCATGGGGAGGGTGGATGGGCTGCCTGCGGGGCATGGGGAGTCTGGATGGGCTGCCTGCGGGGCATGGTCAGGATGGATGGGCTGCCTGCGGGGCATGGGGAGTCTGGATGGGCTGCCTGCGGGGCATGGTCAGGATGGATGGGCTGCCTGCGGGGCATGGGGAGGGAGGATGGGCTTCCTGCGGGGCATGGGGAGGGGTGATGGACTGCCTGTGGGGCATGGTCAGTGTGGATGGGATGCCTGCGGGCCAAGGTCTGGGTGGATGGGCTGCCTGCGGGGCATGGGGAGGGTGGATGGGCTGCCTGTGGGGCATGGTCAGGATGGATGGGCTGCCGGCGGGCATGGGGAGGGTGGATGGGCTGCCTGTGGGGCATGGGGAGGCTGGATGGGCTGCCTGCGGGGCATGGTCAGGATGGATGGGCTGCCTGCAGGGCATGGGGAGGGTATATGGGCTGCCTGCGGGGCATGGTGAGGGGTGATGGGCTGACTGTGGGGCATGGTCAGGATGGATGGGCTGCCTGCGGGGCATGGGGAGGGTGGATGGGCTGCCTGTGGTGCATGGTCAGGGTGGATGGGCTGCCTGCAGGGCATGGGGAGGGGTGATGGGCTGCCTGAGGGGCATGGGGAGGGTGGATGGGTTGCCTGTGGGGCATGGGGAGGGTGGATGGGTTGCCTGTGGGGCATGGTCAGGATGGATGGGCTGCCTGCAGGGCATGGGGAGGGTATATGGGCTGCCTGCGGGGCCTGGGGAGGGTGGATGGGCTGCCTGTGGGGCATGGTCAGGATGGATGGGCTGCCTGCGGGGCATGGGGAGGGTGGATGGGCTGCCTGTGGTGCATGGTCAGGGTGGATGGGCTGCCTGCAGGGCATGGGGAGGGGTGATGGGCTGCCTGAGGGGCATGGGGAGGGTGGATGGGTTGCCTGTGGGGCATGGTCAGGGTGGATGGGCTGCCTGCGGGGCATGGGGAGGGTGGATGGGCTGCCTGCGGGGCATGGTCAGGGTGGATGGGCTGCCTCTGGGGCATGGGAGGGGTGATGGGCTGCCTGCGGGGCATGGGGAGGGTGGATGGGCTGCCTGTGGGGCATTGGGAGGGGTGATGGGCTGCCTGCCGGGCATGGTCAGGGGTGATGGGCTACCTGCGGGGCATGGGGAGGGGTGTAGGGTAGACCCCTGTGGCTTGGTCTGGCTGCAGGGGGTGCATGTGGCTTCTCACCACACTGCTGCGTGAATCTGGGGGTACGGAAGTGAAAATTACACGCGATTTCGCTGGTGCGAGCAGGGTACCCGTATTCCGAGGGGTGCGCAGGGAGTTTTACGCACGAATTCGCTGGCGCGAGAGGGGTACATGTAATCCGAGGAGTGTGTTGGGCGTTTTAGATGCGATTTGGCTGCCGCAAGTGGGGCACGCGTAATCTGAGGGGTGTGTGGGGAGATTTACACTCGATTCTGCTGGCACGTGCGGGGTACACGTACTCTGAGAGGTGCGCAGGGAATTTTACATGTGATTTCGCTGGCGTGAGCGGGGTACGCATATTCCGAGGGGTGTGCAGGGAGTTTTACACGTGATTTCGCTGGCGCGAGTGGGGTACGCGTATTCTGAGGGGTGCGCAAGTAGTTTTACACGTGATTGGGTTGTCGCGTAAGGGCTGAGTGGCGTTTTTAGCGTGTTTTCGTGGTTGGGGAGCTGTATGCTGGTCCACTGGCCTTTGCGCCAAGTAGGGGATTTGTGCGATGTTTTTGGCGCACGGGGCGGGGTTGCGGGCGTAACTGCCGCTGCTGCAGGGTCGCTGCACCACGCTGTGCCACTGCTGTGCTGGTTATGGATGTTTAAATCCATGAATATGCAGTGCGTCAAAATGGGTTTTGGCACATGTGGCTGGCGCACGCTCCCTCCCTGCGCCATCCGCGTGTGGTACTTCTGCGTGGGAATCTATGAATTACATACAGAATGGTTTTATACAAGCAGTATTTTAAGATATTGGCTAAAACCCTAGTCAAGATACAAGGGTAGTTTCAAAGAACCAGTACCATTTAAAATACAAACTTCTAAGAATAAGATCACAAAGGGCTTAAGTGCAGGGAGTTTATAAAAGCAGCCACAGCTAATCCATCTGAGGTATTTACTGTACTTAAACAACTTTTCCACAAATTATCTCTGTCATTCCAAGCAATAGAGAAGACCAATTTCGTAAAGTAGGCCGATCGTTGTGCAGCCAGTGTTTGCCACTCCACCAAGTGCCTTGTTGTTTCCATTGTATCATTGTCCTTACAGAATCTTCATATTGCATCCTCCTTGGAAGTACCTTCTTAACATTACTTATTTTGTTAATCATAAGTTCCAGCGGAATCACATTAAAATAGTTCTATAAAAACAGTTGGGGAACAAGTTCAAATAGGGAGCAACGACTCCTCTCTCCTTTTGTTCATGTACCAAATGTTTCAGAGATGGATATGCATGAAAACAATGGCCCTCATCAGAAGGTTGCCTCCTTACCGCAATCCGGGCCCGGGTCCCTCGAATGAGGAATTACCGGGCCATCGGAACCTTGGCGGACCCGGTAATTCCCCGTCCGAGGAACCCGGACCCAGTCCATCCCCATTCCAATTCGAGCCCCCATAGGGCTCAATGGGAATGGGGATGGAGCTAACAACTGGCCCGTTAATGACGGGCCCGTTGTTGGCTCCCTGGTGTCCTCGCGGGACCCGGTATGGATGCCTGGTTTTTCCAGGCGCCCATTGCGGGTCCCGTGAGGAGACCTCGTGGTAGGGCGGAATGGGTTTACCGGCACCGGCACCTTTACCGGTGCCGGTAAACCCATTCCGCCAACCTTCTGATGAGGGCCAATCTGTTGTCTTAATCAATCGTTATCATACAGAGCATTTTTTAATTTCTCTGGGTTGTCAATCAGTGCCTTCGTATCTAGGTTGCATTCACTTAGCAGATTTTCCCAATATTCTCTCATATATACTACATAATAGAAGGACCAACCAAATTACTTTTCAATTCCATACATCTTTTTATTTCCGCATACAGTGAACGATTAATTAGTCAGGTTATTTTCTGATACAGAGACAAGTATCGCCATTGAGCTCGAACTCTCATTGATTATATTCCCAATTTGATGGCTGCTAAAGGAATTGCATTTGATACATTTAATACTATCTCCACATTACAGCCTATATAGGGTCCAACCAGTTAAAGCCAACCTTGTGCCAAGGTTCCATCCGATATGTCAATTTGGGGACAATTTTCCCTTCATAGAGACTGATCGCTGATTTAATTGAAAAGCAGCCAAACTTTCGGTCAACCTTCAACAATTTGTTGGACCAGGAACCTGCCTTTGGGATAGGCCAAGGCGAACATTCAATTGCAACGCCACACCGAGATATGGAAGCTCAAATAGACTACACATGGAGTACACACAGCATTGGTCCTTTCAAGGGACCAACCCATATAGGCACCCCTCCTGCTCTTCGGCAACATGAAAATTCTAGATTTTGTTGGATTTACAAGGAGCCCATTATCTTTGGCATACTCTGAAAAGGTACAGAGAAACCTCTGCAGCTCTCTTTGCTAGTATTGAAGAGCAGGAAGATGTCTGTGTAGGCTATCCAAGGCACTTTCATGGTGCCTAATCTGGAAGGGACCAATTTAGAAGGGGTTAAATATTCCCCTATGTCCAAAACATAGAGATTAAAGAGGCAGGCGGCAAAAATGCACCCCTGTCTCCACCCCTGTCTCAAGCCTGATTTGGTCACAATTCTTCAAAATAAGTCCCCTTCTTTATTTAATCTTAACCTAACACCAGAGTCCTCATACAGATCCACAGACCCAAAAGGCCTCTTGGCAGCCACCAAGAGACTAGTTTTGAACACAATCTACCACAACCAACTCTATCGAAAGCCTCAGAGAGTGCAATAAAGGCAACATAAGTGCATCTGGTGTTGTCTGCACATGCATGCTCCTGAATTGCCCTGAGAACTAGGCCATTTAGGCTTGCATAATGGCCCCTTCGGAAACCAGTCTGCTGTCATGTACAGGCGTGCAAGCAGGGCTAAGCAACGGATGCATGGCCCTTTAAGAACACTACAACCAGGTGCTTGGAAGTTGGCATGGCAACGCTGGCGTCCTCTTGGCGTTTCCCACGGTCGACGCTGGAAGCCGCGGAACGCTGTCATGTGACCTCTCCTTCTTAGTCTCCGCCTTCACTTCGTATCGGTGCTTCTGATTGCGAGTGGTGGCCCCTCGTACCTAGCTCATTGTATCCTGCTCCCTTGAAATCCGGTCTCTGTAACCCTTTCCCCCCCCGTTTCCTCCTGTATACCTGATTGCCTCGTTTCCTCGACCCGGACCGTTACCTGGCCTTGATTTTGGACTGCTTGGTTCTCGTCTACTGCCTGCATCGTTCTTCGACCTCGGACTGCATACGGACTTCTAGCCTTCGCCCTTCTGTTGTGGTTGCTCTTCGTTTTTGTCTTCTGGATCCTCACTCATCTGGACTGCGTGTGGTCAATATTGTGGAACTTTTGGAAACTTTCGAAATTTGGATTCTTGACCTTGGAACACTTGGAGTTTTGGATTGTTGAACTTTGGAACTTTTCGAACTTGCGACGCACTCTAACAAGTGTGCCCTAGGCGTCCTCGTGCCAGCGGGATAGGTGGTTGGGTTCTTCTTGGACTTGGCATCGTGGACTTCGGAGTTCCTTCCCTTCCCTGTCCCATCTGGTTCTCCCCGGTGTTGATCCCCATAAAACACGGTAAGCCATAGTCTCATAGGGGATAGGGGTGGTTATCAGAATTTGTGGAACGTATTGCAATTTGTCACTATTTTTCGGGTCTTGTTCAGAAGGGCGGTTGGTTATACTTTCTGTATTGTGTTAACTCCTCACTTGCAGATCCAACGCCTGTCCTCGACTACCCGTACCACCCATACTCTGCATTTTCAACTCCTGCGGCACGTGTCTACTTCTGGGTCATCTGGATCTCATCAGGTATCCTTTCTTTCCTCTGATTGATCGCTCTGGCTGTCCATTTCTGGAGCCAGAGGGTTCCATCAGGTGGAAGAATTCTTCGGCTACACGACGTGGGCAACTGGATTCTGACATAATCAGAAGCCTTTAAAATGGATACCAATGAGACGCTGTCCACTATTTTACAATTGGTGGCCGATTTACGTAATAACATGACTGCGGCTCACTTAGCCACGCAGCGACGCATTGATGAGTTGCAGGCAGGGTTCCAACCCCTTGGGGCAGCAGCGCCTTCCTTGGCTAGTGTCTCTGGGGCAGGTGCTGGTCCTCCCCAACAGGGTGCTGGACCGGTTTATATGACTGCCCAGTTCCCTTTGGCTCCGCCGGAACGGTTCAATGGAGACCCCAAGACATTTAGGACCTTTTTGAACCAATGTAGACTGCAATTTCTGTGCCGTCCTGCTTCTTTTCCGGATTCCACTACCAAGGCGGCGTTTCTGTTATCCCATTTAGGGGGTACCGCAGCTGCTTGGGCTAATCCGTTGCTGGAAGACGGCAGCCATCTTCTTTACAACTGTGATGCCCTAATCGAGGCTATGAGTCGTGTGTTCGACACACGTTATGCCACACAAGCTACTGATTTGGAACTGCTCGGTCTCCAACAAGGCAGTTCGCCTCTTTTGTCCTACCTAGCCAAGTTCAATCAGTTGGTGGCGGAAACCAGTTGGCCCGAAGAGAAGAAGGCCTCTCTCTTCTATAAAGGGCTATCCGATTCCCTGAAAGATACACTGGCCACCGTTCCGGTAATACCTACAGCTTTTTCGGAACTATTGGATTTGGTTCTCCAGATTGATTCCCGACAAGCAGCCCGGAGGGGTGAGAAGAGAACGGCTCCCCCTGTTGCTCTTTCCGTCCCTTTACCTGCCGCCGGGTCCTCGGAGCCCATGCAGATCGGGGCACTTAGATCTCCTCTGTCGGCTGAAGTTAGGGAACACCGGAGAAAGAATGGTCTATGTTTCTACTGCGGAGGATCCGATCACTTACTCCGAGAATGTAGCAAAAAACCTGCCAAGAAACAGGGAAACGCCAAAACCCGGTGACTGGAGGGGTCCGGATGCCGGGTATTTCTTCAAGAGACCCCACAGGTTGCAGTCCTTATTGTCTTTCTGTCTCCCTGTCGTTCCCCGGTTCTGAGAAATGGGCCGTGATGATGGTCCTGGACTCAGGAGCCACGGGGAATTACGTGGATGCTGCCTATGCCCGGGAGTTGGGTCTGCCGGTTATGCACAAAACATGTCCTGAAGTGGTGAATTTGGTGGATGGCTCTTCCCTGGTCTCTGGGTTAGTGACGAAGAGAACTACTGACCTCACCATGATCACAGACTGCGGTCATCAAGAGGACATATACTTCGATCTCATCGCAGCACCACAGTTCAAGTTCATTCTTGGCTTGCCATGGTTAAAGTTGCATAATCCCTCTGTGGATTGGCATTCTGGGGAGGTATGTTTTCCGTCAGAATACTGTGAAAGTAATTGCCTAACTATCAGCTCAGTGATCACCAGCCCTAGTCAGGCTCTTGCTGGAACTACCCGTACTGTGGCGGCAGTAGTCAACACTGTCCTTCCTATGGTGTACAGGGATTATCATGACGTATTCGACGCACGTGGGGCAGAGATACTTCCACCACACAGGCCCTATGATTGCCCTATTGAATTGATCCCTGGAGCCAAGATTCCGTCTGGGCGCATATATTCCCTAACCCCTCAAAAGGACGTGATTTTGAAGGAATATATTGACAAATCCTTGAATACTGGCTTTATTCGTCCTTCTCGCTCACCTGCTGCCTCACCCATGCTCTTTGTCCCTAAGAAGGAGGGGGACCTGCATCCTTGCATCGATTATCGTGCTTTAAATGCCGTCACGATCAGGAATCAATATCCGATACCTCTGATTTCAGTCTTATTGGACCAATTGGGTGCAGCCAAGGTATTCACTAAATTGGATTTGAGGGGGGCCTACAATCTCGTACGGATTCGCAAAGGCGACGAGTGGAAGACGGCCTTCAAAACCAAATATGGCCTCTTCGAATACTGCGTTATGCCCTTTGGCCTGTGTAACACTCCAGCGACCTTTCAATACTTTATCAACGACGTATTTCATGACATGCTAGACCAATATGTAGTCGTTTACTTAGACGACATCTTGATCTACTCTCCTTCAGTTGACACTCACGTCGTCCATGTATCTAACGTTTTGCAACATTTAAGGGAGAACCATTTGTATGCCAAGTTGGACAAATGCAAGTTTCATGAAACCGAGGTGGAGTTCCTAGGCTATGACATCACTAGCCGGGGAGTGCAGATGAGCCAGTCTAAGATTGCCGCGATATTGGAGTGGCCTTGTCCTAATACCTTGAAGGCTCTGCAATCCTTTTTAGGCTTTGCGAATTTCTATCGGCGGTTTATCCAAGACTTCTCAGCCATTGCCTCTCCACTCACTAAACTAACCAGCACCAAATGTGTGTTCAAATGGAACAAGGACGCTCAACGGGCTTTTGAGACCTTAAAGTGTGCCTTTACCACGGCTCCCGTCCTTCAACATCCGGATCCGTCTTTGCCTTTCATTGTAGAAGCAGATGTGTCAGATGTTGCACTGGGAGCTATCCTGTCCCAGCTTTGCCCGGAGTCCACTGGTTTACATCCTGTTGCGTATCACTCCAGAAAACTCACCTCTTACGAGAGGAACTATACGATCACCGAACGGGAATTGTTAGCAGTGAGGGACGCCTTTATGGTATGGAGACATCATCTTTTGGGGTCCTCCGAACCGGTTTGAGTGTTTACTGATCATCGAAACCTCTTGGCACTGCAATCGGTGAAGTGTACCACGGCGCGTCATGCCAGGTGGCATGAATTCTTTGCCATGTTCAACTTCACTATTACCTATCGCCCCGGTTCCCTGAACTCGAAGGCGGATGCTCTTTCCCGCATCCATGGAGTCCCCGAACCATCCGAGCTTAAGGGCGCTCTTCTACTGCCCAATCAAGTGGTGTGTGGGTGTACCTTGCGCCCCTCTCTGAAAACAAGGATCCAAGACTGGGTGAGAACCAACCCCTCCGAGATTGCTGGCCTGGGATTGGAGATCATCCATACATTGCCTTATAAGAAGGATAAGATATATGTACCTGATTCCGACACAAGACACACAGCCATACAATGGTGTCACGATTCAGCGATAGCTGCACATCCAGGTACTGGGAAAACTGTTGACCTTTTGAGAAGGTGGTGCTGGTGGCCCTCTATGTCACGCAACGTTAGGGAATACATCGTTTCTTGTGCCACTTGTGCACAGTGCAAACATCAACCGGGCAAACCTATGGGCCTACTTCAACCCATGCCTATACCAGAGAGACCTTGGCTTATGGTTTCTATGGATTTCGTAGTAGAGCTTCCAGTGGTCGACGGCTACGACACTATATGGGTGGTCGTGGACTATTTCACTAAATCAGCCTTGTTCGTACCCTGCCAGGGGATTCCTTCTGCTCCGGTGTTGGCGGAACTGTTCTTGAAGAACGTCTACCGAAGATTCGGTCTGCCCTCCATTCTCGTTACTGATCGGGGACCACAGTTCACTTCTCGTTTTTGGAGAGCAGTAACTTCAACGTTGGGTATAGACGGCAGGTACTCCAGTGCATACCATCCACAAACCGATGGGCAAACTGAAAGGCTTAATGCACCATGGAGCAGTATCTACGATGTCTTACCCACCAACGCCAAGATACGTGGGTTTCCGTTCTTCCTCTGGCGGAGTTCGCCTACAATAACTCTATGCACACAGCGACAGGTGTTTCTCCGTATTTTGCCCTGTATGGCCAACACCCCCGTTCTTTGCCCAGTATTGCTGATTGGCCGTTACACAATCCGGCTGCCTCTGGTTGTCTTAGGAATCTATCCGATACCCACACTATGGTCAAGAATCAGCTGTTACTGGCCCAGTCTCGTACTAAGTCTTCTGCTGATGCACATCGCTCCCCGGCTCCTAGCTACCGACCGGGGATGAAGGTCTGGCTGTCCACAAGGAACCTACGTTTGACTGGTCGACGAGTCCTGTTGCCGCGGTTTGTGGGTCCCTACAGCATCCTGCAGGTTATTAACCCTGCTGCCCTCCGATTGGCCCTTCCTGCTAAATGGAAGGTACACCCGGTATTCCATGTCTCTCTAGTGAAACAATGCCACCCATCTACCAGACTACCTGCTCGTCCCCCGCCGGATAAGGTGCGCGGGTTTGTATGAATTCGAGGTGGGTGCGATCTTGGATACCAAGGTTCGAAGGGGCAGGCGACTCTATCTGGTCGATTGGAAGGGCTATGGTCCCGAAGACCGTACGTGGGAACCTGCGGTAAACATCCATGCTCCGGCCCTTCTGTCTCATTTCTGGTCTGCTCGGGGGGTGAGACCCCCTTTGAGGGAGGATACTGTCATGTACCGGCGTGCAAGCAGGGCTAAGCAACGGATGCATGGCCCTTTAAGAACACTACAACCAGGTGCTTGGAAGTTGGCATGGCAACGCTGGCGTCCTCTTGGCGTTTCCCACGGTCGACGCTGGAAGCCGCGGAACGCTGTCATGTGACCTCTCCTTCTTAGTCTCCGCCTTCACTTCGTATCGGTGCTTCTGATTGCGAGTGGTGGCCCCTCGTACCTAGCTCATTGTATCCTGCTCCCTTGAAATCCGGTCTCTGTAACCCTTTCCCCCCCCCGTTTCCTCCTGTATACCTGATTGCCTCGTTTCCTTGACCCGGACCGTTACCTGGCCTTGATTTTGGACTGCTTGGTTCTCGTCTACTGCCTGCATCGTTCTTCGACCTCGGACTGCATACGGACTTCTAGCCTTCGCCCTTCTGTTGTGGTTGCTCTTCGTTTTTGTCTTCTGGATCCTCACTCACCTGGACTGCGTGTGGTCAATATTGTGGAACTTTTGGACACTTTCGAAATTTGGATTCTTGACCTTGGAACACTTGGAGTTTTGGATTGTTGAACTTTGGAACTTTTCGAACTTGCGACGCACTCTAACAAGTGTGCCCTAGGCGTCCTCGTGCTGGCGGGATAGGTGGTTGGGTTCTTCTTGGACTTGACATCGTGGACTTCGGAGTTCCTTCCCTTCCCTGTCCCATCTGGTTCTCCCCGGTGTTGATCCGCATAAAACACGGTAAGCCATAGTCTCATAGGGGAAAGGGGTGGTTATCAGAATTTGTGGAACGTATTGCAATTTGTCACTATTTTTCGGGTCTTGTTCAGAAGGGCGGTTGGTTATACTTTCTGTATTGTGTTAACTCCTCACTTGCAGATCCAACGCCTGTCCTCGACTACCCGTACCACCCATACTCTGCATTTTCAACTCCTGCGGCACGTGTCTACTTCTGGGTCATCTGGATCTCATCAGGTATCCTTTCTTTCCTCTGATTGATCGCTCTGGCTGTCCATTTCTGGAGCCAGAGGGTTCCATCAGGTGGAAGAATTCTTCGGCTACACGACGTGGGCAACTGGATTCTGACATCTGCAGCCTATTCAACCTCCCCACCGAGAGTGCCCAGGCCTCCAGATGTTTCAACAAGAGGGATGCAAAGACTTTGGCATCTGCATCAAACAGGCTGATTGGCCGATAATTCTTTCCGTCGGTCCTTATGCCCCTCTTGTAGACAGGGACCACAAAGTAAGTCTGCAAATATTCAGGCACACAACCCTTTTGAACAACACTTCTAAATAGCATTGTCAGGTTGGTTGCCCAAACAAAGGGGTCCACTTTTAAGGTATTTTTAGTTAAACCGTTTGGGCTGCCCACTCTAGAGCGTTTACAAAACTTTATTTTTTCCATTACATCTTCCACTTCTTTCAATAGGATCCATTCTTTTCATTGTAGATCTCCCTGCAGAGCCTTGGCTATCGCCTTTATAGTTATTTGACGTATACAATTACCCCAAATGTTTGACCCAGCAGGCATCTGACACTGCGTTCAGCTGAACTGTTGCGGTCGAGACCTCTTGTGTGTTTACAAGCTCCCAAAAAGTGCCAGCGTCCCTCGGTACTAACTTTGCACTTTGTGATTTGCAAACATTTCTGTAGTTCTGTTTTAATTACTTGTTTGTATTTCTCCCCGAATAGTTGAGGATTTCATTTCTCTAATAGACCTCTGTGGTGGGCTCAATTAGTATGTGTAGACTGTCAAGACCCAGATCCTCCTCAGAGCTATTACCCTCTTTCTATGAGGTTTTCTTTAATAACTGACCACTCTGAGCATAAGATCAAACTGGTTCCTTCACCCTGTACTTAGCTTTGGGTTGCACAGCTATATCTTCTTCCCTTGGTACACATGTGTGCTTCAGGTGTTTAACTAGATTCAATGATGAGCGTGACCCTTCCATGTGCCCAACTATGCCTTTAGCTTTACCAAAGGCATGGAGAATGTTATACTAACATACCATCGTACCTCCTGTCTTCTATCATAGGTAATAGCCTGGAGTAAACATTTGAGATCACAGCCCCATCTCTGATACCATCTTTAATGACTGCCCCATTAGAGTTAGATACGATTGGTTAGCCGTAGTGACCCCTCATGTCTCAGCAGAATGGGGGTGAGAACATCACATTCTACATGGGCCTTTCACAGATGGATAGTCAATGGTTTTGAGACAAAGCAATCCTTAGAGGTGCAGACATCTTGGCCTTTGCACACCCGGTTAGTTCTCTCGAAAGGTGAGACGACTTCTCGTCCCGCCTCCATCAAGCCTACCTCATGCGTGTGCATATTAAAAATACACTCCTCGAAAAAGTCTAGGAGGTAGAAAGCATTA
Source organism: Ambystoma mexicanum (assembly GCF_040938575.1). Taxonomy (NCBI): domain Eukaryota; kingdom Metazoa; phylum Chordata; class Amphibia; order Caudata; family Ambystomatidae; genus Ambystoma; species Ambystoma mexicanum. Next base: position 927,495,086 of record NC_090927.1, on the reverse strand, counting down.
TCAAACTGCAATATATAAGAAGAAGGGGCAGGCTCATTCACCCAAGCAGCATATGTTACTAAATGGCAGTGTGGGGTGACTGTGGAAATAGCCGCAAGAAACTTGAATCTACAGCCTTTCAATATGAGAATGTTGGGCGATTAAAAGACATTCAAAGTCAAACTGAAATCACACCTTTCCAAAGAAGCACTTCATGAACTAAACGCCACCGCTTGCATCGTCACAGTTACGCTCTGAATTCTGCCGGCCGAAAGGTTTGAGTCACTCTATAATGCAGTATCAAGGCCTTGTAACCTATAATGGCGACACTGGCGCTGATGGATAAGTGGAACGGAACTATATTTCGAACCCTTGAAATCATTGCAAAAGCTTTTCCAGCAATATAGCTCTACATTCTCAAAGGGAAGATGGGACCCCCAGAAGATTTAAAGTTCATTTTGCACACTTAGTTTATGTTTATGGCTGAATCAGGGTTGCCATTTATGTTTGGCCATTGGCCACTGGAAGAACCACTCATAGAAGGGTCCTGGCAGAGGCTACATTAAATCTGAGCACAAGGGAGATGAATTACCTCAAAGAGAAGTTGAGAAGGTTTGCTGGTTTCCTGGTGGGTGCACATGGGCTACTGCAAAACCCATCAGCATGTGGAGTCCTCTGGTCTCTCTCCCACCCACCCAAGGAAAGTGATAGAAACATAACACCAGGGCTCAAGTCGAGGGTGCACACGGGGGACGGAGTCCACCTCCTTTATTCAGAGGGTCCTCTTCAGTCCTCCCCAGCAAAAAGAGAAACATTGGATGTCCCCTTCGAATTTAGGAATTAAAGCCGACCTCGGGGACCAAACTGCAGTAGTCAGGTTTGTAGGCCCGACATCACCACTGCACTATATAACCTGATGAAAAATAACAAACAACTAAAGGTGAAATATACCATTTCGGTACTGCAAGTCCCAGGGAAAACATTTGTATTGGTTCTTGGAGTTTAAAACATGCACACCTGTTAACAGGGACGTTGCTAGGGGGGGAGCGGGGGCTAAGGGGGCTATAGCCCCTGATCTTTTGGTTGTAGCCCCGATAGAATCTCAGGAGCTACAGCCAAAAGACTAGATAGCCCCCAGTCCCAACAGTTCTGACATCAGCTTAGCCCCGGGTCTTTTCCAGACCTAGCAACTCCCCTGCCTGTTAACGTTTTCAAAAACACTATAGAAAATATCCTGTCTTGGTTTTGTGTGCGTGTTGATTTTATGAAAGGCAAATGCCATTTGTCCTGTTCAATGAGGGTGGTGTTTTAATGAAATGTGTATATTTCACCCTCATATGATCATTTCTGGCGACATCACATCCCATTGCGTTTGTTGATGAGTCCCCCCACTTTCAATTTTAGGACTTGACCCCTGCATAACACTTACCTGATCTCCCCCTCCCTCCATTTCCCCTGCTGTATCTGGCTTCAGATGCCCGGTGGATATGGCCAGAGTCATCCATTCGATATGGGGTGCTATGATCTCTCTCCATCAGTTAGCAAGGGCAAAAGTGGCTCTCCTCAATTCATTGAGAGAGGAGACATCGGTCACAGAATGAAATAGGGCTTCAGTCTGATAGGCAAATTGCTGTTTCAATGAACATTAAATAACGTTTGGTAAATATCAGATTCCAACTTTGAAGTCCCTTTGATAAAAACCACAACTAAAATCAAAGCTTCAACATACTAAAAATAAATGCCATCCTGCAGTGTTAGTATTTCTGATGGCACCGTTATATCTTTATTCAATTGCCATGTGAAATTGGAATTAAAGCGCCTGGCAGCTGCTTCTTAACCTTCCTTTTCAGAGGCTTTAAGGTGTTATACTTTAACTTTAAACAGAAGGCACACGGCCATGGGACTACCATGGCCAGAATGTCAAGTGCGCACTTATCAAACGTGTTCTTGAGAGGCATGTCTGGTGAGGAAAGTGTGGCCTTGGCTACCGGAGACCTGACTGAGAACGACTCTAGAGATTCAAGTGGCCTACAAGCAAATGGAGCAAATGTTCCAATTTAACAAAGTGCCTCGTTTATAAAAAAAAATCAAAATGAATTCAGATTAAGGTATTTCAGCCTTTTTGTATGAGAGTTAGCTTTTGGAACACTAAAGCAAAAAACAATGCATTACTAAGAATAACGCCATCTTGTCATCTGCAAGATGTAACTTTGAGTTGTCACTAAGGTCTCTCACACTGTTAATGAGATGGACAGCGCAGACTGACTGACTGTCGAAAGCGTCAGCTGTAGGTTAATGCAAAAGCACTCACGGTGGCAAAGATTTAAGGCGAGGGATAGCGTCCGCTGCACACCAGTCATTTGTTTATCCGGCAGGCTGCACCGTCCGGAAGGGCCCCGTCCTTTCTCTATTTTATGCAGCAAAATAATTGAGTAGCTTGATCTGCTATTTGTTTCATGAAAACAGTCCAAGCGATCTGCGTGTTTTGATATTTGACCCGGAACGTTTATGAAATGCTACCGTTGCCGTCTCTCGTCCTTGTTTGTAGGTTATTTTAAACGTACATGGAGGCAAGTAACAACGATGTTGCTTTGGGTAAAGTGATGTTTTCTTTTTGTACATAGGATTCGTAAAGAAGAATTTCTGGAGGCTTGCTGAAAGAGTACCTTTGGAAACAAGGAGACCAAGATGAAAGATTAACGAATCTGTAAACATTAAGACCCTACCTACCTTGGGAAAGGCATGATTTGTTACTGAGGCTTAATTGCGGATCTTGATTCTGTGGCACTTGCAGCAGTGGTGGTTGTTGTCTTTTTAAAATTGTTAGGTATGCCTTTTTGTTCCATGATTTGGCCCTCGAGACCACAGTGAGCCCGCTCACACCAATTACAGGGAGTTTGGGGGTCTCCCACATCATAAATGCAAGTAAGACGGAGATCCTACTTATTTGGACACCTGTGCCCTGTTTCCCTCGTACCTTTTGGCCACCTTCTTTGGGCCTCTTACCTTCACCTTTCCATGAGGCCACAAACCTCGGGGTCATCTTCAACTTCTCTCTCTCCTTTACTCCTCACATCTTGGAACTTGCCAAGAAGGCCCACTTCTAGGTTCACCTCCTTAGAGGCATTCTCCCTTTCCTCACCTTATCCCACAAGCTCAATGTTTCCAGAGCTCTGGCACTCTCTAGACTGGACTACTGCAACAGACTCTTTCTCTGTCTCCCCCTTTCCTCTCGTCGCCCTCTTCAGCCAATCCAGAATAGGGCTGCAAGACTTATCCTTGGCCTCAAACCCAGGGACCATATCTCTCCAGCCCTAAGATCCCTCCACTGGCTCCCGGTGACTGCAAGATTCAAGACCCTCTACCTCAACCACAAGGCTTTCTGGGGCTTGGGACCATGCTATCTCCAACTTTCTCTACCTAAATACTTCCCTGCTAGAGCCCTCTGCTCCTCTAACTCCAACTCTCTGCTTGTCAAACGATTCTCCAAGCAGAGAGTGGGGGAGGTCTCTCTCTATGGTTGGTGCCCCTCTTTGGAACAACCTCCCTGCCCCTCTCAGATTTGAGCTGATCCTCCTTAAATTCCAGAAACTTCTCAAAACTCTGCTTTTCTCTACCTCTTTCCCTCGCTCCCTTCCCTGCTAATCACCCCACTGTCATAGAGACTGGAGGACTAGACCTTCATGCATCCAACAGGTTACCGGGCCCTTGGCCAGTTGACATCAGCACGCTCCCTCCCAGCACTGCCCTTGTGGCCCCCTACTTGGTAGCTGTGAACCTCACTGTTGGGATGCCTCTGCCCTTGCACTTGGCCAGCCGAAGATGAGGTGTGCGGTGCACCTCAACGACAATAGTTTGTTGCCGCAAAGCAGATCAATGAAGAATGTAGGCCCAGCAAGGGCGTCGGGTTGTCAGCTTTTGGCGTCCGCAATCAGGACTCGACCACAGTTGGCTTCCGGATCTTCGTCGACATCTTTGAGGACTTCAGGTGGTGGGAAAACCACTAGCGGATTTTCCTCGGTTCATCGGCGACCTTGACTTTCTCCGGCGGGACAAAGCGGTTGACGGTGATGAGCAAGGGAGTCCTGGATTAAAATTTCTTGGGCAATGGAGCGTTGCAGCTCTGGTCGACGATGATCGTCATCAACGGCAATGGACTTCAATGTCCGGGTGCTTCACTTCAGATTCCTTGGCGGTCCCTGCCTCCGGTCGGCAGCCTTTCGAGGACTGACTTCCAGGTAGCCTTGGTGAAGCTAAGCTGGTGCAGGATGGTCCCTCGTAGCTCGGGGAGAGGTCTCCTAGCCAGGTCCTCTCTTGGATGAGTTCTTTGAGACACAACAGCTTTCGCATAGCATCGAAGGAAAGCAGCAGCAAAGCCTTCTTCTTTCAGCCGGGCTTCAAGATTAAGCATCAAGTTTCGACTTCAGCTTCTGAACAATTCCAGTAAGTGAGAGTTCCTCAGATATACTGTTCTGTCTCTCATTCACACTGCTGGGCCAAGCTCAGCAGCCAATCATTCAGAAGTGCATTGATGCAGGCAGGCAGCCAATCAGGCTCACAGTGCATTCAGGCCATTCTTCTCCATCCAGACACTCACTGCGATGTTGGAAATGCATTGGAGGGACAGGGCCTCCCTGTCCTTGACCTGTAGTCCTTTTACACTTATGTTTTGTATTGTTTCCTGCCCATGAGTCCATGTGGGACTCCTGGCAGTGCAGTTCTTCCTGTTTTTGGTTTGGTGTACATACCCATGGGATACCCTTATGGCACCCATGGGTGTGGGTGCAACTCTGTTCCCCTAGTGTATGTTTTTGGGCACCTGTGTGTGGCCCACAGAGCAGGGTATGGGCTGGTGGCAGCTCCATGCTGAATTTGAGAGGTGCTCTGAGTATCCTCCATTTTGAGATACCCAGGCCCTGCCATTGGAATCAGTTGATTCCTGATAGGAAACAAGATGGCCCCTGTGGCCTCTTGCTTTCTATTGCCTGTTACCTTGTTTTCCCAAAGTCCTGGGAAGCCCTGACTCTGTCCCTTCCCCCTGACTGGCTGTTGGGGGAAGTTCCATGGTGTTGTTGTGAAGTCCAGGCCAGACTGGCAGGACCTTCCCAGTGACTGTATGTTGTGGGTACACCCTGTGGGTGGGACCTGGGTGAATGGAGTGTGTAACCAATATGCACTTCTTGTTGTGGCTGTCTGGTTTCTGGTATGAGAGACAAAGAGTGAGACAGCCCTGTCCGAAACTGGTTTGAATGCAGTGTGTAGTCTTGAATGGCTGGGTACTTGTCCCAATACACAGTCCTTGTTGTGAGTGCCTGAGAGGGAGGAGTATGGCCTGAATGCACTGTATGCCTGATTGGCTTACTGACTGCATGAATGCCCTTCTGTATGATTGGCTGCTGAGTGTGACCCAGCAGTGTGGATGAGAGGCAGAATAGTATATCTGGGGACCTCTCACCACTGGAAATTGTTCAGAAGCTGAGTCTACACTTGAAGAGTAACTGGAACTGCTGATCCTCGACGCCCAGCTGGAAGAAGAAGAACTGCTGCTGCATTTGCTTCGACCCGATCTGAAAGCTGCCGAGTTCATCGAGGACTGATCCGAGAGAGGACCTGGCTAGGTGCCCTCTTCCCGTGCTCTGAGAGACCATCACACACTGCTAACCTTCGCCAAAGCTCCATGGAAGTCCGACCCTCGAAAGGCTGCCGACCGGAGACGGGACCGCCGAGGAGAAGGAAGTGAAGCACCGGGACATCGACGCCGTCGAAATCCATTGCCGTCGACCAGGGTTCGGAGTATCACCGTAACCGCTGGAGGCCCATTGAAGCTGTGTTGCCCAGAAGAGGGGACACTTGACGCCCTGCCGCCGACGCTTGGAGCCGTCCGCTCCTTTGCCTAAGACTGTTGAATCGAAGGACTCCCTTGTCTACACCGTCGACTGCTTTATCCCGCCAGAGAAAGTCAAGGACGCTGACGCACCGAGGAGAATCCACCGGTGGGTCTCCCGCCACCCATAGACCACAAAGACTTTGACGACTCAACGCCCTTTTCGGGCCACAGTTCTTCAGAAACTCTTTGCGATCCTGAACTATCCAATGCCGAGGTGCCCCGTAACCTCATCCTCGCAGGACGGCGCTGAGAGCACCGCCTGGATCGACACCATGGTCTCGGCACCCTCGAAATCCTCATCGATGCCGTTGATGCCGAGTTCACCTTCTTCGACACCTCTCGACGATCCGTGGCGCCTGCTTTAAAGGGAGTCACTCAAGAAGGATCCCTCGACGCCCCTTCGAAGAACTCTGCTCCACCAGGTACATTGGGGGGTAGAAACATTATAGAAGGAAATAAGACTTATAGAACAATATATGGACTGGGCGTGACGTGGTCAGATCCTACAGGGCCTGGCAGATTCTATAATGATAGTAATGGAGAAGCGTTAACCAGGAAGTCCTGCATGTATGGACTTTCCTTTAATGCTTTCTACTCTGCTTGGTGTTTCCTAGGAGACAAGCTTTGTGGAGCGAGAGCGAGGGGAGGACGGTTACAGTTGGGCATATTAGCGGAGAGTCACCATCTTTAGCCTGAAGAGCTGAAGTTTTAAAGTTGCGCCGTTGCGCTTGACAGTAAGAGTTGGCCGAAGTTTGTTGAAGAAAAAGCGATCGTTGTCGCTGCTTTTGAAATCCTGAGAAAAGGACGAGCCGTCCCGTTGATGAGCCGCCTTGTGAGAAGAGAGTGCGCCTGTGTTCCGGAGGTTGCTCTCACTTGTTGTACGAGCGGGGAAAAGGAGACTGTCACCGGAGTGAGTCTCCCGCTCAGCGAAAAGGAGAAGTGAAGCCGTCTTTTGAAACCAAGCCGTCGCTAAGCTGCGTGAGTAACAAACTGTTGGGGAGGAGCTGTAGTGACTGGTCGCTCAACATGAGTTGTCTGTTTGTCTGATTACGAAAGTGGCAGAGCTGCAGGAAGTGGAGTGAAGGCTTCGGATCCAAGCGTTTGACAGCTACAAACCCGTTCCATCTAAGACCAAGGGAACATATTGTGAGCGGCTGGCCAAGTAAAGACAAGACAAGTACTCAGCATTATTATAAAGTGAAAGGGTTACTCGGCGACCTGAGCTGTATGAACTAAGGGTCACAGATCCTCAAGGGCAGTGTTGGCTAGATAACAAAGCCTGACTTGCTCCTTTTGAACTTGTGTGTACCCAGGGAAAACCGGCCCAAAAGAAATCGTTTCAGTCCAGGAGTAGTTGACCAGGCTCCAGTGTGGAACCAAAAACCTAAGCAGCGTGAAGAAGAGGAAAGTAAGAAAAAGAAGTCTTTTATTCGCCAGGACACTATTAACATATATTTGGCCAATGTCAAGAGGCACACCTGATACAGTAAAGTGAAAAGTGGACAGTATAATAAAGATTAAGAGAGGGAGCCAATAGAAGGAAGAAGGATATATAGAGAGAGAAACAAGAAAAAAACTACGTGTGCCAAATAAGTGACTATGAAGGCAAAGTAAAGTAAAGAAAGAAAGGGTTGGACACTTTGATTTAATCCCTACTTTCAGGAAAACTGGGAACCGCCGAAGGATGAAGAAAACATATCCTTTTCAGTAAACCTAGAGAAAAGAAATAAAAAATTAGTAAATAAATTAGTGGATTATCTTCGCAATCTACACAGACTATTCCCTTGACTGTCTCTTTATTGTGCAAAAGAACCTATCATCACACTGGGCTTGTTATATCTCTTTATTTTACAGGTTGCCCAGGTGGGGGATCACCACACAGAACTGTGTCCAGGGGTAGGGGCCAGTATTCTGCCAATTATTCTAACCAACTTCTTTCCGTGGGACATCAAAATTAATGGTATGTGTTAACCTGCAAATGTACTGAATACATAACATGTAATGCACTGTTGCTGAAAATGACTATCCACACAATATAGCTTGATGATGTAATCAAGAGCATATATACAGCCCTGATGAAGTTTTATACCGAAATGCATTGGCAAAATGTATATTGATGGCACAATATGATCGCCCAACGCAGTATATTGAATAAGTACTATTACAAGAGATGCAAAAACAGGAATGTGAATACAACATTCCTGGCTATAACTATATGGATGCAATTTTTGTTATAACACATTGTATGACTGGAACGGATACATTTTGGAGATAGATACAATTTTTCAGCCTCTAGGATTGGTGGCCAACTGAGAAGCGCCAGTGATAATAAGGCAACGCTGCCTTGTTTTGTGTTTTATTTGGATTAAAGAGGTCCTTGTGCTATAGGACCAATTTGAACTGGCAGCTCCAGGTTAAAACTTTAGAATACTAACTAACAGACTCTGAACTTTCAATTGAACTGAACGTACACTGTGGTGCCCACCACTCCTGTATTCTTTTAGTATTTTACACACATTGTTGCAGCCTGTGTCTCAAACGTGGGACCCAGGCGACTTCTCCCTCCTGGGTCTGGCACCCTGTCAGGTTTGGCTTGGTCACGTGAGGAGAGACCGTGGTTGGGGCAGAATTCTGCACATTTAAAGTTGAATTTTCCACTGTGTGTCTGGCTTAGCTTGCAGGTGTGACCTTGGCTTCGGCTGGTGGCATGCGAGTTGCAACATTGCCCCCTTGGCTGTCAGTTCTCGCTGGGCTCGTTCTGCAGGGTCAGCAATTGTACTCTTGCTCCTTCAGTGTTCGTGGAGGCTCTTGCTTGCGGCCTACTTGGGCCTGGTGCATAGGTGGGGATGTTTAATGCACGGCACTTTAAGTTGCAGTATCACATTGCTTCATAGGCAGTATCATGTCTTTGTTGTATTTTCATCACAATGCAAGGGTTAGGAGAAGCGTCAGCAAGCATTTTAGATGAGTGCTTTGTGCGTCTTGCGTTTCTGCATTTTGAAAAACCTATGTTAAAAATAATAAAGATGCGCGTCAGTGGGTGTGTCTGTCACCTACGTCATAGCACTGGATATGTTCTTCGTGTAGATTGGTGTGGGGGTGTCCAGTGTGCATGGTTGCACGGGTGTTCTGACAGTTGGCTAGGTCGTCATGGCATCTCTAAAGATGTGTTTATTTACTGTTGAAAGGTTTAGTCGAGTTCATCCATGCCGCAGGTGTCGGCTTGAGCAGGGCAGGCTGGTGGGCAGGCTGATGGGCACATCCGTATGTTCCTGTACCAGGGTATTTGGTCGTCTGGTAGATAGGCAAATTCATCTTGTGGCGGGTGTCTGGGTCGCGATCCTCTAGGCCAGGGGCACGAGGAGATTGGGGGGAGTCTTTTGTCCCATTCTCCCACTTCAGTAGAATGTTGTGAGCTTTAACATTGCAGAAGTCTGACTAGCATTCCATCACTCTTAGTTACTTTGGAACATAGACTCTGCATCTTTTGGAGGCCCTGGGTTCAAGTGAGAGTGAAGGGGGATGTCAAAGAGGACAGTTGCAGCCTCCTGCCGGGGGTCGTTTCAAGATATAGCTTGATTCAATAAAAAGCTTCAACGACATAATTCAGCCTCTGCCTGAGTGACTTTCCTAAACATAACAGTGCATTTCCCTTCATTATACCCTAATCTAGTCAACCCTTTCCTTCAATGCTTTTAGAAATGATTTTGGAATTAAATGTGTGCACATTCCCTTTGCTGATGGAGATTAGATGTTTAAGTTAGATTGACTGTGCTGCCCTACTATCCACAGGGTTTTGATTCCTGACAAAGTTCCCTTTGATGCCCAGGTATCAGCCCAAAGCTGTTGGCATTGTCAATGCTTGTATTATGGATGGGGCAGAGTGGTAGGCTTGGAGCTTGTGCCTTTGGTGAGAATCCACAGCATTTTGGATCACACCTGTAGGCATTTCTGTTTCCCATTATGGCATATTCTGGGAATTCCATTTGAAGGGTTCAGAGTCACATGCCAGAGCTTAGAGGTGATGCTAAATTTTCTAAAGGGTGTTTTCTGATATTGGGGAGAACAAGAAGGTAATTCAAAAGTACTTTATATGAACCTAGAGAGCGCTGTTTGGTTGGTTCTTGGACAGTCTAGGAATCTATTACATTGTTTCCTGAGTTCCAGCATTAGTTAGACAAAAACACATAATATATTAATTCTTTGAGAAATGATACAAGTTATTTGGTAGCTTTGTATAGTGTGAACATTACAGTAAGCCCTTCAAAGCGCTTATGGAAAGAGAAAGAAATAAGATCTAAAAAGGTAGCCAATTACACAGTGACAGTCCTATACACGTACATTCATAGATTACATGAGAGTAATAACCCAGGAAAGTGCAGGCCCGATTAGTTAGGTGGCATCCTAGTTCTGCTTACTTACAAGACTTACAAGATTGCTTGCTTGAAGGTCTGACAGCAGCAAGATCATTATGGGCCGATAACATTCCAGTGTTAGGTAGCTTTATATGAAGGAGTAATGCAAGTCACATTAATAGATACATTGGCTCAGTGCCAACGAACACAAGGATTGGGAAGGATTTATTCAGAAGGGGAAATGCAGGGTATACCAACAGTTAAAGGCCTGAGACATGCTTGAAGGACAATTTTAAATCTAGGAAGGGACAATTTCAGTATGAACTCAAGTGATAACATCATTCCAATCTGTCCCTCTTTCCTCAATTTGCTTGATTTGACAGCCATAATAGGATCTTGCGGATAATGGAGCCAAAGGGAAAATATTTCATCCGGCTTGAGTGGAGCAACTAACTCTAACTGGCTCCACTTGGCAGCCCCTCCCCCAAGAAGGCTGTTTGGGAGAACCATGTTACTTTTCTCTCCACATTGTATGCTTCTGTATATGCCTACCTGTTACTATTGCCCCTGTGTAATGGTTGCAGCCCCAACCACTTGCTGCACACAGCTGTGCCTATGTATACACAGGTTTCATAAAAATGAGGGGTGCATTGGGCCTCATCGTGTACAATGGTGTACATTTCCTTTCATATATCCCTAATCTAGTCAATCCTGTCCTTCAAGAAATGTTTTGGGAATCAGATGTGTGCACACCTCAGTTGCAGAAGGAGATTACATGTTTAAATTAGATTGTTGTGCTGCCCCACTTTCCACAAGGCTTTTAAAAAGACACAAACTGATCTACTGGAGTTTATTGGTCTGTGAGAAATGTCTCTGAGTCCTGCAAAGTTATCAACCAAAGTTGTCAGCATTGGCAAAGGGATGTTTGGGTGGGGACATTGTGGCGGGGGAGGATTGTGCCATTGGTGACAAGAATCCACAGGGTTTTGGAATAAGTCTAGGCAGTTCTGATATCCAATACGGCATTTTCAGAGTTTGGAGGTCCGCCAAAAATGCTAAAGCATTTGTTTTCTGATATTGGGATAAAAAGATAATACAAAAGGAGTGCATGTAAAATCTAGAGAGGCAGCACCACTTGCACAACCAGGGAATCTATTACATTGTTTACTGAGTGCCAGCAATATTTGGACAAAGGCCCTCAAACTATCAATTCTTTGGGAAATGATACAGGTTTAAGTAGGTAGTTTGGTATAGCGTGAACAATGCAGGAAGCCCTTCACAGCACTTATGGAAAGGAAAAAGGGAAGAGCAGAAAAGCTAGTCATAGCGACAGTCTAAGACCTGTACATTCATAGGTAGCATGAGAATAACAAAACCCAGAAAAGTGCAGTCCTGATTAGTTAGTTGCCATCCTAATTCTGCTACTGCTGTTGCCAGAGAATATGAGTAACCAGACAAGATTTAGGGGTTGACAGCAGCAAGATGACAATGAATAGATAACATTCCATTGGGTAGGTTAGTGGTAATGAAAGAGTAATGCAAGTAACATTAATGGCTGAAGGTCTTGGGATATATTGGCACAATACCGACCCAAGGATTGGGTAGAGCGTTACCATGTTCATGTCAGTAAAACTGACATCAGCACTGATGTCAGCTTTGCTGACATGAACATGGTAAGGCCAGCAACGACCCAAACCAAAGGTATCTGGAAGGAAAGCTAATGCAGCGACTGAGAATATATAAAATCATAGAATTTTATATTGTTTTTGTGTGCACTCTACTGAAAAAATGTGCTTAGGATTGCTCAGAAGCTGAGGGTCATAGAGCGCAGTGCTCCCAGTTACCACTCTGTGTTAGCAGGGCTGAATTTGGGGTTTCGATTTCAGTCAGTTGTGGGTGTCCACCCATAGTAATGTTACAAATGGAACCATAATGTGTTGTTTGGTTTAGGGTTCCCAATATAAGCATGTACATATGATACTTATCATATGAAGTAGAAGGGGAGGCTGTAAAGGCATTGGCAGATAAAAAAATTGATCTTGGTTGTTGGTGATGGATAACGTAGAACAATGACAAGTGCTGGGAGGCAGATGCAGCTTAGCACTTAATTAATGGAACTGAATTAATGGATGCAGTGCAGGATATGAAAATGGGTGAATTGTAAACATTTATTACCCATCAACCGCAGGTTGAAAACAATGTGTGTAGATTTCTATAAGCTTGTTATTTTCCAAACAGTCACGAAAATATGAAAAGTCATTTGGGAGGATTCGCCTGTTGAAGAAAGTGACCAGAAGCTGTATGGTAGGCCAGTCTCCATACTGGACAATTTACTGCATTATTATGTATTTGGTGGGCATGGTTCAGCCAGAGAGCTGTGAGGAATGTGTATCCCCAGTCCATGTGTGGGGTGCATAGGTGAATGAAACTGAACTCCCACCCTCTGGCTTGCTCTAGAGTGAAAGGCGTTTGGGTATGAAACTAGTTTTTCAGAAATGTGCCACTGAAATCCATTAACTTACAATGAAAACATGATAACACCAACTGCTGATGTTATATGTGCTTTGCTATGCTAATGGGGACACACCAGCTCCTCTATGAGCACTCCATGCCAGTTAGTGTTTCTTTTACATGCATATTGCAGAGGGCTTGCAGCAAAAAGCACACAACGCAATCTAGAGAGGGCCTGGGGCACAAGGGGTATTTTATCACAAAGAAGTATGGATGTGAAGGCTGGTGTCCAGACATTTGGTCGACCTAAAACTGGTCGAATGACATTTGGTCGACGCAATTTGGTCGAAAACCAAATGGTCGAATTTTTTTTTTAATTATATATTTATTTTTCGGGTTTTCGTTTTTTACAAAAATGGGTTTTTAGAAAAAAAAGGGGGTTGGGGGGACCCCCCCCCCCAAAAAAAAAGCTGAAAATAAAAAAAAAAAAAATTCGACCATTTGGTTTTCGACCAAATTGGTTCGACCATTTGTCTGGTCGACCAATTTTTTTCGACCAAATGTCTGGTAACCGTGAAGGCTGCATAGATTGGAATCAACAGCAAGCAGGAGGGTCGAGAGGGAGTTAACTGGGCTCCAATCTCAAATGTATTCATAGCAAGCCGGTGGAGGGCCCAAGATAATAAGGGATACTGATGTAAAAAGAATGAAGTGGTACTAAGAAGCAACAGATGGGGCAAAGCGGTGGATAAACACACCTCCCAAGGTTTTTACCAGGATCATGACATTCCCAGTGGCTCTTATTTGCTTAGAGTCAGAAGAACACACACATTTGGAAAGGTCATTTTTTGTCATTTGGCCACCTCCACATTCCGATGGAGATTACCTACATGACATTTAAAATAAAAGCTTATTCTTGGTGAACTGTACACTTGAGCTACAGCTCTCTATGTTTGAACAACTTTGTTTTAAGATATTCTAACAGACTTCGACGGGAGTGGCTCCAATTGACTTTTCCAAATAATCCCATTAGAGGCCTTTCACCCAGCAAATGGCTTGAGTCAACTGGACCGTAGAACCAGATTTTTGGCAAGTGGGTCTTAATATCAGCAAGTTCCATGGAGGCTCCGATCCACAGCCACAGAAGCACAATTTTCAAAGCTGCCTCACCCTTAATCCTAATCACCTGAGACTCTGCGATCTGCTCTGCACTTTCTCCCCTCCTAGTTGCTGGTAGATCCCTTGTTGCCAATTGCCCACCCTTGCACTTCCCTGCTGCCTTTTTCTCTACTTGCCTCACTGTGTTCTTCCCCCCTATGATTGTAAAGTGCGCCATTGCTTCCTGAAGCTAGGTCTGAGCTCAATAAATAACATAATAATAATATAATCCCCAGCTAACCCTGTGTCAGTATATGGTTGCGCACATTGAAAATCGCTCCACTCTCTTAAACACATTTTCAGCAGTCCCAAAGTATAATGAAATTAAACCAAGATGAGCAAGTACTCACCACCCGATTAATGTATACACTTCAGGATCTCCACTTTCATCCTAAACAGCAGATTGGAACCCAATCACTTTGGTGTAAACTGTGTAGTCCAAAGGCCTCAGGTTTCTCCCTAACTACCTCTCCCTCTGCCCCCAAAAGTCTCTTCTTTCAAATTAATATCACTTCCAATCTATATACAAACTCCCACTCAACTGCTGCCATCACCCCATTAATTACCCTTCAGCCACCTAAATCTAAATCTCACTGAAAAGCTTGCAACGCCTTTAGCTCTATTACATACCTCCTTCTCCCCCTACCAGTGGCTTTCCCTGTGTCCCAGCATTTCCTGCGAATCGGGTTTTCTCTACCAAATAATATACAAATATACACAAGTGTCTCCACCACACACTATGGAGAATCATGCAAGCACTCAGGGCTCAAGTATTTCTGGCTCTACACCACTAACACGCTCACTCCCATCAACTTTTATTCCAGAACCATGTGCATTGGGCCCTCCAAAATGGTAGAAGTGCTCTATGCAAAAACTGCATTGCCCTACATTGGGCCTCATTACAACCCAGGCGGTGGACCATGGTGCTATTAGCACCATGGTCCATGCCGGAATCCGCCATGGTGAATGGCGGAATTACAGCCCCATTCCAAGGTTGGCAGGGCGGCAATTCCCCTTTCACCATGGCCCCTTCCCCATTCCCATTTTTGGCCCATAGGGCTCAATGGGAATGGGGAAGGCGCTAATTACGGCACCGTAAATTACGGTGCCGTAATTAGCTCCTAGGTCCCTTTGCGGGTTGGTTTTTTAATGCCTGCTAAAAGCAGGCGTTAAAGTGCAACCTGCAAAGGGACCTCGTAATCAGGCATTAAGGGTTTAACGGCGCCGACACCTTTTAGGATGCCGTTAACCCCTTAACGCCTGGGTTGTAATGAGGCCCATTATATTTCAACACTTCATCAGACTCTATGGCAAACACACATTTAATACAAAACACAGGTAGGCAAGTTAAGCGCAACTGGGTACGTGGAAAAGGTTAACCAATCACTTGCCATGGTGGCTTTTATTGTCTGATGCGTTCAGAGTACTGAACTTGATAAGTTTACATACTGGACACGGGTTTAAAGCCAGCAGATTTCAAGTCTCTCTTGAAATGAAGTTAAAATTCTGCTCTCAGGCGTGGGTCACAGTTATTTTCGAATTGTGGGTTCTATACCCTGAGGTGAGATACATGAATTTGCGTTAATTAATGTCAACTTCAATGTATACTATCAGAATTCAAATTAAAAACTCGGGACCCGTATTTTTGTATTCTTCAGGCCAAAGGATGCTTCATCACTAGAGAAACTAAGGGCCTGATTCATGGAACATTTTCCAATGGGATTGCACCATTATAAACACTTCCATGAATCAGGCCCTTAATATGTATCCTCTTGTTACTTGAGATTCGACAGGCAGTCCAACCAGGGGAGAACAGCTGCTAGGATGCCAAGGAGGCAGCCAGGAGACGGATGGCAAAGCTCTCTTGTGGCCAGGTGTACAGATTCATGCACATGGCACAGTGGTCCTGGGCAGATCATCTTATTTAATCCTAGAGAATGATGGGGTGACATGTCAGTTTTAAGAACATAGGACAACATACACAAAGGGAAATACATAAATACCTATAATTTAAAATCACAAAGCACAAAACAGACAGGAAAAGAGTGAAAAGGTATTTACAGAATTGTGTCTCGTGTTATTCTCATTAGTTTTCTTCACTGCAATGAAAGGCAGTGCTTTATATCGAGTAGTAAAAGAGAAATTGATTTCTTTATTCACATTCACTCCATATGCTAGGGGCCAGCAGGCAATGGGATCTCAGCGAGTAACCTGTTACTAGAACATGCCTTATTTTTTAAGTAGTGTTGTCATTTCAATGACGTTTGTAAAAGGAAGTACCTTTGCCTATGTAGGTGCTTAAAAGACTGAGGGCCTCATTACACGGATGGCGGAGAACCATGGCGCTATTAGCGCCATGGTTCATGCCGGTAAAATACCGGCACCGCCTTGGCGGAAAGGGGAATTTCCGCCCCATTCCAAGGTTGGTGGGGCGGTAATTCCCCCTTTCGCCATTGCCCTTCCCCATTCCCATTTTTGCCCCATAGGGCATAATGGGAATGGGGCAGGCGCTAATTACGGTACCACAAATTGCGGTACCGTAATTAGCTCCCTGGGTCCCTTTGCGGGTTGGTTTTTAACGCCTGAAAAAAGCAGGCGTTAAATTCCCCAACCCGCAAAGGGACCTCGTAGTAAGGCGGTAAGGATTTACCGGTACCGGTAAAATACCGGTACCGGTAAACCCTTACCGCCATCCGTGTAATGAGGCCCTGAACATTTAAAAGCATGGCTACAAACAGGCCTGTTAACTCCATCTTCAAGGATGAACAATCAGGCAGAGTTTAGGCCTTTAAGACTCATTATGTAGAATAAGTGCATTACTAGAGACTTAACCTATACTAAAGACGACTGTTTTGATGCTCATACTCTGGAGAGACAGAAAAACTTACGTTATTGAAAATATGCATTGACTAAGAACCAATTTTGTAAGAACCAAACCCAGATACTTGCAATCATTAGAGGCTTAAGCAAAATGAGGTGTAATTACTTCACTTGATTAAGAGAAAGAAGGCATAGGAACCACTTCAAATAGTAGGTTCCATACACTTCCAAACATCAGATAACCCCATTAGCCTGATGGCAAATAATTCTTAGAGGCAATTTTACGAGGCCCAAGACAATACTTTCCAATTGATTGAAATAGCCCATAAAGGTGCCTGTTTAAATGCCAGCCCTGCAAGAAAGGATACATTTCATTGAAGAGAAAGGCTTGATTGTTCAATGGTGTAAAGTCAATACATTATACGTAGCCGAGGATAAATAAGTATATGGCATTAGATTCAATATTGTAAAAGTGTGTATTTTAAGGCAAAAGGGAGTAGCACTGACCATAATATTGTGTGGGCAAATCAGTGGCGTCAAGCAATATCCAATGGCATCATGTCTCCCTTTATATTTTCATTTTATACATAAAATGTGTTGGTACAATGACACTTGACCCCGCATAGACTGAAGGTAATGTATCCCAAGAGAGATGGACTATGTTGGCGGGGATGTCAGCAGGAAGGAGACTGGAAACATATCTGGAGGACGTGCCCACACCTTATACCCTTCTGGAACGAGATCAAGGCCCAAGTAGGGAAGATGGTCCAGGGAGCCGAAAATCTTGGGGACAAAATATGGATGGTGGGCATGTGGGACCCCCGGCAGAGGATGTACACTAAACGCCAACGTAAAGTAATAATGGTCCTGGTGGGGGCTGCCTTGTTATCGATAGCCCAAAACTGGAAGCAAGAGACCCCCCCGACGCAGCTCCAATGGTTAAGAAAGGAATGGCACTTTGTATTTATGGAGTGGATGTCATGTAAGCTGCAGGGGGTCACAGAAGACTTCCAATCGGACTGGGGTCAGGTTCTCCAATATCTAGAGAGTGACTGCATGCTCCAATGGTGCCCCCATAACATTCGTATCCTGAACTTATTTTGAAACTGTAATCCCAGACAAAGTTTGAAAAATTTGGCGCCCGTGTATAAGTCGTCCCAAATCCCAGGGGTTTATAAGGGAGGGGGGAGCAGAAGGGGGGATGAGTGATCATTTTGGTTCACATTGCAAAGTATTCTGTTGTTATATCCTAAAATCAATAAAAAGATACTTAAAAAAAATACTGAGGGTACATTTAAAGAAAAACTACCCTTGTATGTTTCCAAAATTAAGCACTGTTGCCCTTAACATCTTTATTTCAAATATAACAACTTTACAAAACACAGCTAACATATTAGTTAGAACACTGCAAGGGTACATTTACAGATCTACCACCCTAAAACACACCATATTAAGTACCTTTGCCCTTTATATGTTCATTTCACATATAAATATGTGTCATTTTCATACAACAGGTAATGTAGTACACTGCAAAAGTACATTCATGAACATTCATCCAAGTTCAGTTGCAAGTTAAGCTTCAATTGCCCTTTACATTTTATTTTCACATAAATACTGTTTACTCCAACTCAAAACACAGATAATGTATAACAGTTCATTTTCAGAAAACCCACCTTAACAAAGCTCCACATTGAGTACCATCGCCCTTTATATTTTCGTTTCTCATATAACGACTGTTTACAAACATTTACGGAAAACCCTAATACAATTCCAAATTAATCATAATTGCCCTTTACATTTTCATTTCACATATAAAGACTTTATACTCTTATACAAAATGCAGGTAATATATTACAACTAAAACACTTCAAGGGTAAATATACAGACAGCCCACCCTAACACGTTTTCATTTCACAAATACATACTGTGTACTCTTTCACAAAACACAGGTAATGTATTACAATTAGAACACTGAGGGTACATTTATGGAAAATTCAGCCCAAAACAGTTTGAAATTAAGCACTGCTGCCCTTTTAATTTCAATTTCACATATTCATTTGATCCCTGTGCTTCCTAGAGCATATCCATGGAAACCAAAAGCCCCAGGGTATTTTTTTCAAAGGTTGTGTGACAGAAAGGGCTTGCAGAAAAGTAAGACACTAAGCAGACTTGAGACTTGAGACCTGGCACAGGGTGCACCGGGTACCTCTTTTACCTTATATGTGAAGGAGTTCCACGCATGCACTGGATGCCAGGGCTGCAGTGCTCTCTTCATGGTGTTGCACATGTGAAGCATGGTTTGGGACCTGGTGTTAAAAGACTGCAACAGTGCCCTTTAGAGCTTCCCATGGTCTCATGCTAAACTCTGAGCCATGCAAAGGGAATGTGGTACCTGCCAGCAAAGTGGAATCATCAGGTTCCTGGCATGCCGAGTCAGTCTAACTCCAAGATAGCCTAGTTCATGACTCTGATGGAGCAGGAGGTTCAAGCCCTTAGAAAAGAACCAGGATTGGCAGTGACAATAGGGCTTTGAAGTAGGGGGACTTGGGGATCTCACTGGCATGGCAAAAGACTGAACATTTAAAAACATGGCTCCAAATAGACCTATGAAGACCACTCAACAATCGGGAATGGTTTGGGACCTTTGAGACTCCTGTTATGTTGATTGAATGCATTAGTACAGACTGATTCTATACCACAGACCAAACTTCTGATGCTCAGAGTCTGAAGAGACAGAGCAAAGCTTACGTTTATTGAAAATATGCGTGACTAAAAACAAATTCTGGAAGAATAAACTCAGCTATTTGAACCATAACTTGCAGCCACATCCAAGCATGAGATAACCCCCCATCCCGATAGATGGCAAATCATGGCACAAGCACCATTTTATCGGCAAAATGTCCAGGCCCAGGACATTAATTTACTAAACCTTGTAGGATGTTCCAACTGACTTATAGCCCATAAAGGTAAATGCCAGCCCTGCAACAAAGCATATATTCTATTATTGAGGAAGGAGTGAATTTTCAATGTTAACTGAAGACAGATTAAAAGTCAGTGATTATATGGTGGCACAGGATAATCTATGTAGAACTAAGTTCCATATTGTAGAAAGTGTTGATTTTAAAGCAAACTGGAGTAGCACTGATCAGAAACATTTGTGAGTGAATCAGACTGGCATTGAGCAATATCCAAAGACATCATGTCACTATGAAGAGCACAGAATCACAAACTCTTAAATCCAATTGGTTTCTGGTAATAATAGCCTTAATGGATGCAGATCCTTAGGCATCTAAGGACGTTTCTTTCTACTTTGCCTTTTAAAGTTTTTCCTCAATGAGGATACTTTTTTTCTTTGGTCCAACGTCCCTGTGTTCGTAAAGGCCTTCCTCTTACTGCCTGTAGTTCATGGAGTTGATTTGTTATTTACATTTTCTGCCTGTTATATAGCCTGTATTTTTTACTTGGATTTTATATTGCCTTTTTATATTGCCAAACCCAGCTCATTGATAATATTTGTTACCCAAGAATTGAAGTTTTCACGAACTGGTCCCCCTACTTCCTGTTTCTTTTATCATGTCCTCTTTTGTTTCTGTTGGCTTGCAGCCTTTGCATTTCTAAGATGGTGGTCTAGTGATCAATGCTGCAGTCCCTGCCTTCAGGTGTCTGATCTGCCCTGTGGCCATATAATGAGCTTCCCCAGTACAAAAGGAAATCATGCAATTGGGTTTTTTATTAGAAGCTGTTGAGTTTGGTTCTAATTTCTCATTTTCCGTTTAATCTTTTTGTTTCTTTTAATTTGGGATTTTCTCATCAATTTTTACTCTTGTTTTGTTCCTTGTACTTGGAGATTGCCTGGACTCCACTTTCTTCCTATTTTATTGGTTTATTTTTCCGTATCATTTTGATAAATTGATGCACTATTTCAATTTCTCACCATTTTATTTAACTTGTATTTATTTCCTTGTATCCGGGATTGCCTGGTCCTGATTTTGTCCTATTTTCTTTCCTTGTACTTGGAGTTTGCCTGGACTCCTCCCTTCCAACCTGTTTTATTAATTTTAAATATGTTGCTCTTCTCCCTTCTCTTGGGCTGCAGCTCTTACCATTTTAAGATGAAAAGCTACTGAGCAGAGCCCCAGTTGTCCTTTTGTGCCCTTCAGTGATACACCCTCAATGGCACTACACAAGGAAATTACGCAGTTGGCTGCTTTATTCTTGAGCTCCATTCTTATATCTGTTTTAGTTCCAACATTTTATTTGGCTCTCTGCTGTTTGATCTTTATTTGATTTGTACTATTAATTTCTCATTGTCTGTTTTTTTAGCTTGTATTTATTTCCTTGTATTTGGGAGTGCCTAGGCCCACATTTACCCAAATGTTTTTTTTCCTTGTACTTGGAGGGTGCCTGGACTCCACCCCCTCCCTTGTACCTTTTTTATTATGGAAATAACCCGCTTCAGATGGCCTCTTTACTTTAAAACACCTACATATTCTACACTTGATTTGAAGTTTTTATTTACCATTGGCCATTTGATTTTTTTGTTGGTTTGTTATTTTAACTTCTGTTTCCTTGTAATTGGGGTTGCCTGGTCACATTATTTCCTTGTACTCAGATTGAGGAATGGTTTCACTGTACTTTGTATTTTCTTTAAGTTCTTTTCAAAGTCTTCACTTGTTTTGCTCTGAATAGTCTTCTTCTGCGCTGCTTCTGTGGCTAAACTGGGTTGCAGTTTCTACTTTTATTCTTTGTGAATTGCTGCTGTTGGAGTAGCTATTGAAGATATTCTGCATAATGCCAGGTTCTATTGTCCCTCACAAAATAAACATTTCAGGCTTTAAAACTCATGAAATCTCCATTATTTTCTATCTACAAAAGTAAGGAGATTCCTTTATTCCTTTACTAAGACGTTGTCAGTTATGGGGCTTCCAGGGCTACAAAGATGTTTATCCCATCATCATGAGGAGCAGGTGTATGTTTTTAAGATGAAAATGGATCTTTGCTTGGTGTATAAGAATCAAAGAATCTGGCTCTATGAGCTTCCCATTACAGGCATCAAAGTGCTACTTTTAATTAGAATAAATGCAGAACATCAATAGTTGCAATTAATTTTTAAAGAAAAAATATAAATGCGGATGAATATCAAATGATGAAAAAATATGGATAAATATGGATGGAATACCAAAAAACCAGGATCCTGCATTACAAATCTCCCTTTAAGATGAATTAAAAAAAAAACTAACCAGGTTATGGGGAGACATAAATCCTAGGATAGCTGATCCAAAAAAAAAGCCTAAATTTGTTGGGTAATTTTCAGTTTACCATAAAAAATTGTACATTTAGAGTTAAGATGGGACTAGCAAATCTTCTAGTTGGTTTGTGGGTAAATGCTGAGACTAGCAAGCTAGCAAGCAATGGTGAAAGAGGATTACAATTAGGATAGTTTTGTCGCAACATATATTTCTACAGATATGCTACAGATGTATTGCTGCGGCCACAGGTTTCATGTGCTGTACCAAAACGCAGACCTTCTTAGATCCTTGGAATTGTATATTCTTTGAGCAGATTTGGGATTGTATGCTTCCAATTAATTGTCATGTAGCCACTTAAGCACACATTCAAGGTCCATCCTGTTGTCGCCTTTTAGTGCAAGAAGGTAACTGCCCAACAAGTAAGACGTTTGGGAAGGTGTGGTATATTCAGGTGACTACCAGAAGGTATGAGAACTTCACACCACCAGTGGAGCCTCAACAGGAAAAGGGCAGTGTGGCAAGGCTTCCAAGAGAGCAGCAAATGGCACAGAGACTGAGCTGAACTTGTGATTTTGCTGTTTTTGTGGCTATCTGAGCCTTGCCCTTTTCCTGGGATTTACAGCATGCAGCAGTATTGTAAAGTGCCCAGAAAAAATGCAGCACTATAGAAAATGCAAAACAATAACATAAATGTCATTGTCAGTCTTCCCAAAGGCACCTTATACAGACTGACTAGTACTGGTACAGGTGACCAGATTGAACATGTATGGTTGTTGGACAAAGGCATGATTTCCCGGCTCAAATTTACATGAAAAAAGCAAGCTTTTCTAAATGAGTACTGTTCATAGCTGATAGGTCAAATGTAGATGAGAGGTCCAATATCAGGAACAACTGGATGCATTTCGGGATTGGTACACAACAGACAGCATCCAGCTGCTGCAGAGTCACGACGCATGCACTGTAATCATCACTAACACTAGACTTGAGCAAGAAGAGAATGGTCACACATGTGTAGGTACAATTGAGGGGATAAAATTGTTTGTATTGTATTTCCCAAGCAAAGAAGAGTAATGTAATCCTCAATACAGTCTTCAAAGACAGCCTCTTTAAGGTTGTTTCTCTGGCTGACAAAATTGTAAATAATTGAAACATTAGATTGACTTTATTCTAAACCTTTGTTTGGAATCCTTGGCGGTAAAAAAGGGGTCTCTGCCAGGACTTGATTTATTCCAAGAAAATGACTGACCAAAGAAATAAGCATTGCAGACACTAGTGACCTGACAGAATGAAGGCCTCATGAAATGCCATTCTATCGGTAATAGAGAAAAACATATTAAATAATTTGCCTCATCTTAAAGAACACAAATGTATGGGAACCTGAGAGTTGCGTAGCCACATACATGTTTTCTAGATCCACCCCACCCATTGCTGACAGCTCAGCATCCAGAGAAAAAAGCAGATCTTGCTGGAGGTTGTTTTACAAAAACAACAAATAAGAGGGCAATATTTAATTATACTAACATTGTTATACTTTCTGTTAATTTTGCAATGTGTCTTTCTAATGATCACCTCCAGTAGATGTCATATTCATAAAAGTAATGTTACATTTGTTTTACTGGAAAAAAAACATGATCAAAACCATAGACCAATTATGTCTATTATTAAAAAAAATATATTCAAAATTCATGAATTCAGATTTTCTGACCCCATTCTGACAACTTTCCATACTGGCCATACATATATGTGGTTCCATATATGTGGTTACTATTGCAAAGTTAGTAAGGTGTGAAGAAGGGGAAAATAAAAGGTGTGAAAACCAAGAGGAAAAGGATGGGCCCAGTGGTTAGGAGTTTGGCGTAAAGAAGCATATGGGGATGGACCTTTCATTAAGACACAACTCAAAAATCTCAGAAAACATGCTGCTCATTTTTCAGGTAATTGTAAACATTGGCAATTTGCACTGCTGACATCAATGCAGGCTATTGTTCCAAGATTGATAGTCTAATCTACTCTGTAGAAATGCCCCTATGAAAAAGCAGAAGTGGACAGTAGACCCATTGAGGATTCCTGGCTTGCATTTCATCAAAGCGCATTTTGGGACCATAAGAATGACTTTATATTTGACAAATATGTCTGATAACAGAGTTGAATGCTTGAATCACAAAATATATAATGCACTTTTGGCTTGGTGCTTATTCCATTTTTTCAACACTTGCTCTAACAAAATGTTTGACATGAACATATATACTGATTAAGACAGCCATAGTATTTAAATATGAGGGTAAAATGGCAGCAACATTAGTTCATAGTTCATTAGAGTTTTTGGGTCGTCAAGCAGGTGCTGCTTTTTTAGCTAGGTATCGAGGTAAAAATGAATGGGCACATGCTCAGTTAGCAATCTAGACTTTCTAAGAGAATTATATTAGGATGAAAAACATGCATGTGTAACATGAGCCCCACTGCCCATGCCTGCCACTTGCATACACGTAAACGTCATGTGAAAGATCACAGTAAAACACAAATGCACCTTACACTGGAAACAGTCACTCCCATGTACAAACAAATGCAATGTCAACACAGAGCACACAGAAAGAAGTTACATTCTGATATGAACCCACCAGAACACAGTGTCTCCCAGAGTAGCCATTACATTTCCACCCCTGGAATAATGAACCTCAATAACACGTGAAACTTTATTAAATTAAAACATTAAAAAATGAATGGACTTGGGTAAGATAGAACAAGCACAAGCGTATCAACATACCCATTCACCTGTGAACATCCACACAACATGCTGCGACCCAAGCACATGCAAATGAAAGGCTTGGTTCTCTAATATGCTAAAATTAGGTGGGTACCGATGATGATGGCACTCTAAGGGGTAATAGACCTGGGCAGTTGTGGTGAAAACCTGCAACTTAGGTGAGAGATTTGCCCTGGAATCAGAGTGGCAAGCAAAGAATAGTTGTACCAGAACTGGCAAACTAGCCCTCCCCTTGACTGGGATGAAATCACTAGCCTTAATTAACTGTGACCAGTATATCTGGATATCCCTTATCATTGGAAAAGTATACTATGAGGCCCATTGTATTTCATGGTCTGGATGGTAGTGGCGTAAGGGGTAGTAAAAAGCCAAGTAGCTTGGTCCTGTCTGACTTTGCCCTCACACACACTTCACAGGAGTCACCTAGCTCACTATGTCAGTACGCATTGCTTTCCAATACTCACTTCTTTGGATGTGGTCTGAAGTACTCCAGATGGCCAGCCAAAAAAACATTCATGAGGCTCACCGTATGCCCTCTGATGCATATCTTCCACCTGCAAATATATGAACCCATAAGGCTGAACACCTCAAAGATGTCTCTTGGGTTCTTATACCTCCTATTCCCACATGTCTAATTGCAGCCTCAATGGGCAGTGACTTTCACCCAAAACCGACTTTGTCTACAACGTGCACAGAAGGTTTCATTGGTTCTAACTCCATCCGCTCCACTTCCAGACTACCCTGAAATTGTTGTGATAAGGAGTCCACTATACCATTTGGTCTTCCCGGCATGCACGTAAATGGTCTTGTCAAATGCTTGGAGGTCAATGTTTTGGCAGAATACAGATTCCAGTAATCTGTAAAGATCGTCACAAAATGCAAAGTTCATAGAAGATAGTGTCTCCATTCCTGAAATGCAGTCTTGGTCAGGAGCTACTTGTCCAACATGATGTAGTTAGGTACTGCTGCAGTTTGCATTTTAACAAAAAGCAGCAGCATGAAGAGGACTTCATTGCTGTGTGTCTTTGAGAGAGCATCCTGTGCACCCAGAGTGGAGGCATCTGATTAGACTAAAAATGGTTGCTTATTACAGTATTTGTCCAGAACAGAATCGGTACTTCGGGAATCCAAATTGGAGATCCCCTTTGCCAGACCATCAAAACTTCAGACCCTTTTGAAAATACTGAGTATGGAGGATAGCAGTCCTTTAGACTTGATGAACTATTGCTTGAAGTCGGAAAATACAGAAAACATTGTATATCTTGCACACTGGCCACAGAAAACCAATCAGTGCCTGACTTAGCCTTCCGTTCCCCCATTTGCACTTGTGACAACAAAAAACGTACAAACATTTCACTACCCTGACATAAAACTGACATCTGCTGATGCAAGGGAGAAAACGAGGATGTGAGTTTTGCAAGAGAGGAGATGAGGTGGAGGAGAAATTCCTAGAGTCCAAGGACAGGATATGGAACAAGAAAAACATTTAGCTAACGGTTGGAGATGAAGAACACCTAAAGAGAGGCTGATGTTATGACAGAAGGGGCAGAGGAAGACATGAAGGCGTAGAAGAGAAAACTGGGGTAGGGAAGCCAGGAGGCGAAAAGTAGAGCTTTTTACGATCTAGGGAGGAAAGGTGCCTCTAAGCTGGTGAAAATGGAAGCAGACCAAGGAACAGGAAATTGACAACAAGAGGAAAGAGGTGACATAGTGCACCCAAAGAGAATGTCTATTAAAATCTTCACCGAAGGGGGAAGTTGGATTTCGTGGGGTCCAGCAGTTTCTGCTTTTTGTAATTGCAGACCAACGTCAAACGATGCAAGGGTACTGAGATGGGGTTACCTGCCATGAGAATCCAGAAGGGCCACTGTTCATTCTGCATCAGCGAATAAAGACCTGGACTAAGAAAGGTTGGCTAAGGACTATAATGAAGTCCCAGAGACTATACATGGCTGTTTACCAATCAAGGTGAAGACCCTGACCCAGAAAGAGACAGAAGCACTGACAACCCTGTTCCTAAAGTGCACAATTAGAAAACCGTGGTACATACTGCTGAATCTGCACCACAGACATGCCAAGAATACAGAAAGTTGAAAATAAAAGTTTTGAGTAGTCTGTTAATACTTCAGCCATTACAGGATACAAATTCCACATGGGAATATGGTAAACTAGACTTTTTGTATAGCCAAACAAGCAGCAAAGCTGGTAACTGCCAAGCCTGAAGACCTCCTTGTTTAAGCTGTAGCATATTGAAGAAACGTGCATCTCAAGAAGGCGCTGCCTTCAACAATAAACATACTTGTCTGAAAGGTAGGGAATCAGACCTAAACTTCATTTAAGGTAAGTAGCTAGTCTTTGTTAATACCTGTATACAAATGCATTTGGAATGTCAAATATAAGTTCAATAAAGTAACCCTATGCCAAACAAAAATGTGTACTGTCGTTTTTCCCAACCTCGGGAGTTACCTTGTCATGGTGGTTGGGCTTAACTGCGGTTTCATTTTTGAAGCAGCAGGACCAAAGACTCCCTCTTCGTATCAATTAGAAGGATTTGCTTTGAAAATTAGGTGCTTACGGGAGGTCTGATGTTTTCCCTTGGAAGCCTCATACCTTTCATAACTCTCTGTACTCTCGCTACTTGCAGTGGATTGAGCTTGCTTAGTTGGCAAGATCTAAGGGAAACAATTTTTTAGAATGTATGCATTTCCCAGACCTGAAGCAGGGGCTAATGAAAACAATGTTGTATACTTCACAAATCTTTCCCCTTCAATAGCTTTAATGATTTTGTAAAACCTATATGCACACACCTGTCTGCAATCCTGGATCCTCTATCAGACTACATAAAGGCAACTGCTTTTGTTTAGCTGCTCCTTCCTGTATGCTGAGGATGCAGCCATTTCCTTTTCTACAGCTATGCCCTCAGTGGCCAGTTACATTGCCTATATCTTACTTTTCCCCAGTTGTGTCAGAAGGAAGTCTCTGTTGGGAGGTCCTCCCCCATTTCACTGACAGCACCCCTTTTCTCATGCCAGCTCTTAGTTTGTTGCTAAGAAAAGTTGCTTCCAGCTCTGAAGGTTTCCCTCATGCCTTGCTTTCTCATTTAGTCATCTCAATGGTGTGGGATTACCTAATTACTAATTTCTGCATCCCTAAGGAATTCTTGAGCACTATGTTCATTCCATTTGTGAATGTTGAGGACCCCCCCAGGAGGTGGGGATATAATTTGTGCTAAGACATTCCTCGTAATGGTGCATGGTGGCAATGAACGTGTAGGAAGGTAAATAAAAATATGGCAGGAATCTGGGGATTTATTTGAATACATGAAGCGTCATTTGTCATGTGAACAAAGCCCAAGCGGTTTTTATTTTTTTATTTTTAATCCTAGCAGGCGTTGGACAGGGGAAACCCATCTATTGGATTTATAATACTTGTCCCAGCCCCGGGAGCTCCTCTGCCCAAGCATGCACAGGAGTACTGCTGAGATATTATTTTGAGGAGCTATAAGGGGTACTGGGTGAAGGCCACTAGGCCCTCAATTTTGAATCCATCCAGTTTAGACCAGACAAGACAATGTGTTCTTATTCATTTCTGGAAACACGTCAGAGGGTGGTGGCTCAATGGCCATTGTCCATTGAGGTGGATCCTGGATATCGTCAGACCAGAGTGACCGATCCGGAAGACCATGTGATGATATTTTAGATCCATCATTCAAGCACTGTTCCTATTTCACCTGGATGGGGGCAATGCACACCTTAAAAGTCTTCCGTTGTCCTCCCTTGTGCCCCTGAGAAGGGTCCTAGACACGGCTGCACGCCTCATCAACGCAGATACGACCACATCTCTCTGGCTCTTATTGACCTTCACTGGCTCCCACTACACTCATAAATCACATTCAAGTCTTGCTGCATCATCTATAAGGCAGTCTCCCTCAAGTCACCCAGCTACCTTGCAGAGAAACTCAACACATCTCTGTTGGACAGCACACCACCAGAAGCCAGGACACGTGTAGACTTGAAATCCACTGCTGCAGAAATGGAAAGGACCAGAAAACAAGGATTCTCTGCATACACCCCAGGACTATGGAAACTCCTACCCATCAGCGTCAGACTTGCCCCCACACCTCTACAATTTAGAAAAGAACTCACGACCCACCTATTCAAGGAATCTGTCTGCCTCAACGCCTAGGCTATCACATGGCCCCTCGTGCCACCTGACTCACTAGATGCCGCCCGCCTTTCTCCTCCCTACCATCTGGTACAGATGTATCCCACCTCTGTGCCCCTCTGTATCCCAGCCCCCTGCTGTATATCTGTTCTGTTGTTACCTCTGAAAAGCGTGCTGTTATGCATCTGTACTGTTGTATACCTCTCTAAGCGCTACATTATCTATCTGTATTGTTGTATAACTCTGTAAAGCATGCTGTTGCTTCTCAAAGCTAGGACCGTGCTCAATAAATACCCTAATATTTATAATAATACTGAGAGGGATCCCAATGGAAACTGAGGGCAAATTAAAGAGATAAACAATAAGAGTAATTGTGGCGTAATCATGGGTGGGGAAGATCAAGCGGGAGTGACACATAGTGAAAGGGGCCAGACCATGTGGGGATGTAAGGGAAAGGCGAGTTGGAGGTGAGTTGGGTTAGATTAGGTGGCAGGCTGGTATTCATTTTGCAAATTCTGACTAAATGTCTTGCTTTGTCCATTCTCTATCAGACTTAGTCTCTCTGCACACTGGACTGTTTTACCACACTCATTGGGTTTGCCATCACATTCATGATCATTCTTGCACTGTGTTACATTCAACAGGTACAGCACTTGCAAGACCTGCATCTTCATCAATGATCATAAAGATGCCTAATTGTGTGGCACAACGACTATGTGCTAGTATGTGATCATGTGCCACTAATCAGTATAGAAATAACTTTTAATCCTTGGACTTTAATTAAACCAGCATGCTGTGAGAAGCTAGGATTGAGACCCAGACACAGGATTCATGGTGGTTGTTATAGACTTATTGAAATGGAACAAAGGGTTGGAAAATGCAGGACTATGATGAAGGAAATACATAGATTGAATGACTATGATGAAGGGGAATTACCATGGTGAAGGGGAAGTACTATGATGAAGGATTGTGAAGAATGACTAAGACATTGGTAAAGGAACATTAATATAATGAAAGACTATGACAAAGGACTATGATGAAGGACTCTTACTCAGAACAAGATCTATGATGAAGGAGAAGGATGAAGGTTTTTGATGAAGGAGAAGAACTAAGTTGAAGAACTGTTATGAAGGATTGTGAAAAAGGAGGATTATGATGAAGGGCTATGATGGAGAAGGACTAGGATCAAGGACTATGATAAAGGAAAATTACTATTACAAAGGACTATGATGAAGGACAAAGATGAAGGTCTACGAACTAGCATGAAGGACTATCATGAAGGATTGTAAAAAAAGGAGAAAGATTATGAAGAACAGCTGCGATGAAATAGAATGACTAGATGAAGAACTATGATGAAGGAAAATTACTACAACAAAGTACTGTAGTGAAGGACAAAGGTGAAGGACCATCATGAATCAGTATGATGAAGGAGAAGGGCTAGGATGAAGGACAATGGTATGTTAGAAGGAAAAAGCACAATTATGAAGGAGAAGAACTAGGTTGAAGAATTATGACTAAAGAGTAGGGCTGTTATGAAGGACTATGATGAAGGAGAAGGGCTACGATAAACTACTGATGATCGAGAAGAACTAGTTTGGAAGGTTATGATGAAGTAGGGGAGGACAACCGACTATGATGAAGTCGAAGGACTATCTTGGAGTTTGACAAACAACTATGAGGAATTGTGATAAATGAGAAGGACTAGGCCAAAGGACTATCAAGATGACGGACTATGATGAAGGAACCTCAAGAAGAGGAAGTAATTGTACAAGAAACTATGAAGAATAAGGAGGACTATGGCAAGGGACTATGATGATGGACTAGGACAAAGGAAAATGACTTGGATGTAGTACTATGGTCAAAAAGCAGGTCTAGGATGAAAGACTGTGATGATGGATCAGGAATAGGATGAGCGATTATGATGAAGGTAAATAACTAGGCTGAAGGACTAAAACACAGGAGAATGACTATTATGAAGGACTATGTGACATGTAGTTTAAACCTGGTGACTTTCCAACCTCTTGCTCTGAAGAAAGTTACTTCCCTCAGGGCAAAGATATGCAAAATATACTTTTTACTGGGTGGTTTGTAATTAAACATTTTGACCTTTGAGACTTTGCTGAAACCTGTGGCTTGACAAATGTCGGTTTCAAGAGTTAAATGCAAAATGTAACCGATATCCTAGCCAAAATAAAAAATGTAATTAGTGATCATTGCTTTTATCTACTTCTTCTATCTTAAACCTTGTATTTGACAATGCCCTGCACTCACATCTACTCAAACCTTCTCTTTTATAAATGGGGAGTGTGTGATTTAATCAGTCTGTCATGATTATAGGTTCAGTTGCACGTTTATGGATAACAAAAGAAAATAGCAATGTTACTCTTTAGATCAGTCACTGGACACCTTGAATGCTCCAGGTATACTTAATTGGTTTATATATTTTAAAGTGTTTAGTCAAACATTGGGGTTTAATCAATAATTTCCATGAATGTTCTTAATTACCACAATTCATCGAAACAATGTATCAATGTTGCGCTCTTTAGCCTTTAATCACTTCTCATTAGAATCAACATACATTGATTTTCAGAAATACCAAAAAATTCTAATTCATTTAAAACATTCTTGCTTGCTGACTCTAACAATGTAATTTGAAACGGGGCTTTAAAAGTAATTTTCTGTTCTCACTTTGTAAGTTGATCTAAAATGAATTGCTTCTAAAATCAAGTATCACAAAATCTATTTGTATAAGCATATTAAAGGCGTAGTCTTGTCTGCGTTACATTAGCTCTACGTTCCCACTGCTTAGATGACCTCTGTTCTAAACCCCCCCAGTATAACAACACTTGTAAGACCAGCCGTTTCAGCACAATGTATGCAAAACAAACTTCCCAGTACCCCTTTAAATCTGAAATCTGTTTTCGTTAGACGCAGGAAAATATCACACAAATTATTATTTTCAATGAAACCTTCCTATTTTTGGGAAGCAAGCAACACTTCAATCTACTCAGGAAAAACAAAATCAAAATGCGTGCATGTTACTAAAGGCACCTGTATCACGTCCTTGCTTCAGTGGCTTAACATGGTATACCGAAGACATGGGCTGGCTCGGATTTAACTCGAGCCCCATCTGCTGGCGTGTGACTAATCAGCTGGACCTGCTGTCATTTCTCCCGCACACCCATTGCTGACCATCTCGTCTGCTAGACATCAAAGGATTGCAAAGCGGCTTGCGTCGTGTCCTCTCTCAGAATCTCCTTCAACGTTTATACAATTCCCTTTAATCCTATGTGTGTGCTCACTGGCCTGGTTATTATTCTTTCTTTCCCGGGCAATCAGCTATGTGCCGGCCTGTTTTTGAAATATAACAGCAAGTTACTGGACATGACCTATTCTAGCACAAGGTGATTCGAAGGTGCTGTCCTTTAGAGGCCTGCGTGGGTCTTATCTAGCTAAACTACTTAATGCGACATTTCCCGCAGCATCTGTCACCTCTGTTGTGCAAGGTGTATGTTGCTCTGAATGATTTGCACAATTTGGTTTGACTTATTCTGACCAGCTTCCTTATTGCTCCTTCTGCGCTGAGAGACACACATATTTCTGAATTCAAATCTGAATACACTCTGAAAAATAGGTCTTTACCATTGTGCAACTATTAATACATTAATAACTATAAATACATTAAGGCCTGATTCACAGAACGTTTTCCCATGGGATGGCGCCATTGTAAAACGCTTATGTGAGTCAGGCCATAAATGTGCTTCCAACTGCTACCTACATGTTTCAGTCGCCCTATATAGGCCTTGCCGCTCTCAGCGCTAGTTGTGTGCTCACATGCAGTGATCAATGAAGTTCTAAGCACTTTTCAGCATTTCTTTCAAGTGCTTGATATACCAATCATGCTATTAAAAGGTGGTGTTTAGGTTACTATCGCTCTTTTAGACATGTGTAATGATTTTGTATTGATAATGATTTTGTATTGTGGTTAAGAGCTGGGGTTTGTATTTAAATTCTGAGTTTTATTGAGCCTGGGTCTAACTTGGCGTCTAACTTGATTAGAAGGTTTACATTTGTATATAGATGAATTAAGTGGATAGAATTGTATGGTATTGAACTGAATTGAATTGGAAGTAATGCATCTTATTTTATATTGTATATTCATTGTGGTTATTTTGCTATGGATGTCAAGTTCAAGTATATCAATAAAACGTACATTGTAAACATGTGCCCTTCACTTATGTATTTGTGCTATCCAGGTAATCTGTGCCGCTACTGTTGCTCAAATGGGGTATTTAGGCAGCTGAAATGGCTTGTACTCACCCAATAAAACCAGATATATGTCTCCCTCAAAGTGATTATAGATCCAGTAAATACCACTAAACTTAACTTAACAAAGATATTATACGATAAGATAATGTATTTATATCATGCTCGTACACAAGTGTTTCTAGTGCTACCTATTGGCATTCTAAACATCATTTCATGTGTGTAGTGCAAGGGAAAATCATGTAATGCTGAATAATGTTCCTCTATGGAAATGATAATTTGAAATTGTTTACCATATTTTTACCACATTTAAAAAAAAAAAATGTAAACGACACATTTTTTTAACTGCATGTTTTGTTCCTTTATGATAGCTTTGCACCGAATTGCAACATAAGCATTATTCACTGACAAAAAATGTTAAAGGGACGTTATGGTTAAATTGCACTAGTAAAAACCTATAAAATTCAATGGAAAAACTTTGTTACAGGGTACATTATGGCATTGGAGAGCAACGTAAAAACCGCAGATTGTGGCATGTGCGGTGCCCAAAGTACTGCGAGAGCCGCACCCCAGTAAAGCAGGAGCAGTCCTTCTTCCCTTTCCACTACCTTTTGTCCAGCACCACCTCATTGGGTACGGGTAAATGGGCACACACAATTCCACCAATGCCATCCAAGACTGTTAGAAAATCAGCCTGCTAGTGGACTGTCACTTGCCAGCACGTCCACTACAAATTTCAGTAATAGATTGCAAAATTTGTGCATCCACATTCATCCACTTTCGCACCCACTACCACAAATGTAAGTACCGAAACCTTTTCTGCATTATGCGTATTACTGTGTTATAAGTACCTCTGCACACGGTATCACTGAACGGCCATTACGTTCTTTAAAAGCATACTGTTTTTTTCCCATCCCCTACCATGAAGTGGCAAGTTAGTGATATGTGCTTGCAACGTTCTCATTGACCCATATTATATAGTGTACTATCGACACAGGAACTCTCTGCTTTCCTTCCAACAATGCTACAAAATATCTTCCCCACTAACCCACCTTCTACATAAATCGTAAAGAAATGGCATCAATAGCAGCATTAAATGTATAGTACAAAGGGAAAGCAACTTCCCAAAAGATCATTCTCTGCACAGCTGTACTTCTGTGTAGGCTGCACTATTACAGCAGGCTCTTTTTAAATCTGTCCCCTTCTACTCTCCGGCCTCTGCAACGCATCCACAAGAGGGGTGCGCGACTTGGGATGGTATCTCTCCTGCACTGAAATGTCGCCAATAGCTGCCAGTGGGTGCGAGGAATAAAGTGAGAAGACTCTGCATTATGCAGATGGCCTTCTGGCCCCTGGGACCACAATACCTTCAAATCTAATTCCCTATATATCTGCATGAACAAGCTCTTCCCTCATCCGTCTCCAACTCCCTCAGGGTCACGTGCTTCTGCAAACAAACAGTTGTTGGTAGATGTCCTTTTTCGACTGGGGCCTCCCTCTGCAACAGGCTCCCTGCCTCCCTGAGACTTGAGGGGAATCATCATCAGTTCCGGAAGCACCTCAAATTCTTTCTCTTTGTGTCTGCTGTTTCTGCTCATCTTCCCGGCTAACTGCATGATGTCAATTTAATCTGCACTACTTACCTGACAACTCTGTGATGTTGGACCCATGTCACCTCCCCTTGCCAGGCGAACCCCTACACTGAATTTCTAGAAAATCCTGCACTTGAGGACTGTTTCCTGTATGCCTAACAGTGCATCCACCACCTCGTGTGTACAAGTGCACAATTGGCCCGTATTTTTACTTATTGTCATTTCTTCTTCTTCCCATGTACTGTACTTTCCCCTCCCTCCACCCATGCACTTGGGCGATATAAGTCACACCTGGCCTACTAGGTTCTTTGTCTCTGTCTCTCCTCTATGTGCCCTCCTTTGCCTGGTTGTGCTTTGCTAAACATGTGTGTAGGCGCATTACGAATGCCGTAGCATACAATCGCACATTATATGATATCCTACACACAATGCAT
The DNA here is from genome assembly GCF_040938575.1 of Ambystoma mexicanum. Lineage (NCBI taxonomy): Eukaryota > Metazoa > Chordata > Amphibia > Caudata > Ambystomatidae > Ambystoma > Ambystoma mexicanum. The sequence continues at coordinate 927,459,967 of NC_090927.1, read as the reverse complement.
GCACAACAGTAGGATGCCTGCCACTTACTGTGTACACTCCAAAGTTGTTTTTTGTTTTCCGCACTGCCCCACTTACTGCACACTTTAAAAAAAATATTGGACACATGCAGCACACTATGTATGTTACTAACTGCAAAGAAATACATACAGTTGATGCATACACCTAGGGTGCCTGCTCACTTCCACCATAGTCTTCTGCACTTCTTTGTGCAAAGAGACCTTCTGGCACACTGTTTGAGTACACACCTGACCCACCAACCTTCTAAACACTGTCTTTCGCTCCACAGTTTCCTTTCCATGGCTCCCATCAAGAAAATGGCTGGATGTGGCATGTGAAAGCGTGAAAGAACAGTGTAAACCGCTGAGTTTTCGTGGCAGGGGGTTAAGGGGTTGGGTTGGGGGGTAAATGTAAAACAGGATAAGGAGTTGGGTCTGTAGCACTGTCTCAGAAAAGAAAATATTTTTGCGGGTTTTTTTGTCCTGTTTTTGTTATGTACATGCTTGCATACACATTTTATGTTTTTTATGTCTTTCGATGTGTTTCTGTTCCCTTCTCCTCCTCACATTTGTACGGACTGAACGTCAACACTTCTCTTACAGTTCTACAGGATTGTATTCAATGCTGCATGCAGAGTGGCAAACAAAACAGCATTGCCAATGAAGGTCAAACAAATTCCGTTTCCTTGGACATACTGCAAATCTTGCTCCTGAATGCTTTCATAGCCGGTGCTGAACATCCCAGCACTTCAGATAAAGGCACACATTCTTCTGTTTATAAAACACCTCCCAACCTCTGGCTGTCGGCAAATTATACCCTAATGTGCAACATGTGAAATTACCTACACCATGTGCTCGCAAACGCAAAGCACCTCACTTTGCTTGTTCCGCCGAGTGTAAAATGCCCTCTGCACTCATTATTCAAAGGTCACCATCCTCAAAGAGAAACAGAGGCAACTCTACATGGCTGCAGTATGGTGTGCTGGCTGTCGTCAAGGGATAGGCTCTTGGGTGCATAACCAATGGCGTACAGCCCTTGGCCATGTACCTAATACTGTAGGCCTTCCGAGCACAACATAATAGCCTCATGAAAGGGAACATATACCACATACCACAATCCACAAACATAGCATATGATGGGTGGTGCAAAGGGCAACTCATGGCAACCGCAAATAGCGCCATGTGGCTCCCTAATGTCCAATGTGGTGGCATAATGGGTACCATATGGTACCGGACGCATAACAGGTCACTTGTGCTGTTCAACCACGTCTACAAGGTCCTGCAAAATCATTTTTTCAACGTCACCACCATCCGAAAAATGCATACTTAAAAGTGCATGTCTGCGTTATGGTGGCGTGCTATGGAGCAGGCCTAGCCTCTTCGGTGACTGGCCTACAGGCTACAGGCTTTTGCCATACACCCATCAGTGTAGCCACACCCAGCTCAACATAACAGAGTTATGCAGGTGAACAAGTGGCCAGGTACATGCAGGTCACCCCTGGCCACTCCTAAGCATCCTCTACTTCACCACTTCTCCCACAGGACACATTGGAGAAGTTGTCACTCCATTAGGTCCAGGAATATACTACACAGTGTAAGAGTTGCAACCAATCCCCACAAACATAAAAGCAACATTTTAGCATACGCAACACACCGTACTGCAGTGTGTGTTGCAAGTTTCATGTGTTCTCCATTGTTCTCCCCTTCCGCCATTGCGCTATCATCACTGACCGCTGGGCCTCAGCACACATGGCACACCTTAGTACAATCTATATTTTACTTCTCATGTCATATGTAATGCAGGCCCCATCTGCAAATGCACCTGCCAACTTTCACCCTGGCCACATCTTTACATACATTGCTCAATTACATTGTGTTGCCTGCGCGGAACGGTATGTGAGTGGCTGTGTACATTGTCCATATTGCAACTTTCTGATGCTGATGACATCCTTTCATGGCACAATGTGGTAAAACACTTCCTCAAGCAAGTGTCGTATAAGGGCCTACCCATAGCAAACGCACATGGTGATATGTGGCTTCCTATTGTGCAGCAGGGACAATGATGCACATCATATGGTAATGTATGCTTAGCAGCTCACTTCTGCTGTTCCACCAAGTGCACAATGTCCTCTGCAACCATCGTGTGCTACTCACCAACTCCAAATACATGCACAGTAACAACTGCATTTCTACATTATATTGTGGAGGCTGTGATGAAGGCCTAGGTTGTTGGGTGCATGGCCTTGCACGCAAGTGTAGGCGTACACTCACCACAACATAACAGAGCCATGCAGGCGACTAGGTATGCATGTGCCACAAATCACAAAGGCAACACACGCACCAGCACTTCCAATGTACGTTGCAAGTTTCATGTGGTCTCCATTGTACTCCCCTACTGCCATTGCTCTACCATCACTGGCCTCTGGGGCCTCACCACACACAGCACACCCTAGTATAACCCATGTTTTAATTTTCATGTCATGTGTAATGCAGGCCTCATCTGCAAGTGTGTCTGCCAACTTTCAGCCTGGCCACATCTTTGCATACAAGGCTCAGCGACGTTGCGTTGCCTGTGCTGAACGGTATATGAGTGGCTGTGTACATTGTTGATATTGCAACTTTCTGATGCTGATCACTTCCTTTCATGGCGCAATGTGGTAAAACACTTCTTCAAGTAAAGGTCTTATAATGGCTAAACCATAGCAAACGCACATTGTGACATGTGGCTCCCTATTGTGCAACAGGGGCAGTTATGTGCACCATGTGGTAATGAACGCATAGAAGCTCACTTTTGCTGTTCCATCAAGTGCACAAAGTCCTCAGCAACCATTGGGTGCTACTCACCAACTCCAAATGCATGCACAGTAACAACTGCATCACTGCATTATATTGTGGAGGCTATGATGAAGGCATAGGCTGTTGGGTGCATGGCCTGCGGCCTATGGCCTTTGGCCATGCACCCAACAGTCTAGGCCTAGTCCACACTCACCACAACATAACAGAGCATGCAGGCAAGCAGGTACGCATGTACCATGAATCAAAAAGGCAACATAGGCACCAGCACTTCCACCCAACCGCCACACCATAAAGCAGGGATGCAAGAACACATGTTCCACTTACCGTAATGCAGAAACATCCCGCTGTGTTTGGCACCGCTACCCACTTCCGATCACAAAGCATTATAAGCATGCCAACCAAACAAGACAATAGTCACAACATTGAGCCTGCTCCCTCCACTCTAGTACGTGCATAGAACCAATGGTGCGTACTGCACTGCAACACTTACTAATCTGCGCAATGGACATTACACAAGCACATACAAGAAACATTTGCACCAGGACCTCTTCCATATGTACACTATTCAGTTAATACACCCATTGGAGATACTGCATGACTGGTCACTGCACCATCTCCACCCATACACCGACAGCTGTAGGCTGTTCTACCAATAACCACACACATGCAACCACCATTGTGTGCACTGCAACCAAATCGTACACAATAAGCAACAATGTGGCACCTACTTTCAACCAGTGGACATACCTTTTCAACCAGTGCACATAATTATCTGTGCTAGAGCTGCAGCCATGCATCTAAGGGGCCATGGACTTACATCACACAGCACACCATAGTACACGCTATGTTTAAATCATCATGTGTCCTGGAATGCATTCCCCTTTTGCAAATGTGCCTGCCACCACTGACAGAAAGATATTGCCGCTGTAGCTTGCATGCCATAACGCAGGCTGCCTACAATGAACACACAAGATAGTTGCCTGTCTATCATGGCGGCGTTTCCCAAAACCTTTGACACACAGCACGCTTCCCTCCAGCCAACCGGCCGCATCCACTGTTCGCCGACAGCATGGCGTACCGCAGGCCAATGACAATTTGGTCCGCGTAGCGAACAGGGAAATGGGTCCACGGAGCGGACCCAGATATCACTAATTTTTTGAGATGTTTATTTCAGTATTTTGCAAAGAATTACTCGTCGTATTTCCACGAAACACACATAAAAAAAAGCTTTCAGACCCAAGGCCCCGCTCCTGCCACAAATTTGGTGAACATCTGTTCAGCTGTTCGGGCTGTAGCCATGCGCAAAGTTTTTCCCCATTCAGTCTTTGGAAGAAAAAAAAATGTGGGACCCCCCCCTAGAACTTTGTCCCGTCTGCACGAAATCGCATGCAACCTGGTGAAATATTTCAGAATCTGCCATATACTTTTTTTGCAAAGTTTGGTGAGGATTCATCCAGGGGGAGCGAAGTTATAAGCCGCATAAAAAGTGCTCTTCCTATGAGTTTAGCAACTTAACCACAACCACACGCCCGCTACCGCGGCCCGTGTTACACCCTTTCCCAGATCACATCGATTCCAGTGAATTGAGCGGCTTTGCACGCTGCGTTTTCTTGGGGATGGTTTCTACATGCCTTGGCTCACCGTGACACTGTTGAAGGCTCAGATGTCTGACCGTGACTATGCCATGGACAGGCTTTCTGACCTAAAGCACACGCCTAGGCCACTGGTAGCCATGACATGAATAAATGAGAAAACCAAAAAAGGTGAACTTTTCAGTGCTCTTTTCAGGGAACTAGTGAAAAATGGACAAATTCTGATTTCTGTCACACACCCAGTGCCAAATGTTTTTTTGGGCACCCTTTGGGGGTAAGTAGAAGGGCTTGGCTGGCTTTGTTGGGCATGGCTTCAACATGCCCCAGCTCACCATGCAGTGTGTAGATTCCAGACATAGTCCCTGGCCCAGTGACACCTCTTCTCAAGCTATCTCTCCTTTGTCTGCTGTTCCCCATAAAATAAAGTTGGATCCCACAATAAATTCGGTCCAATTGTACACATAGCTCTTCCACCTTTTCATTCTCGTGCTTTCCAGAGCACCTTATCGATCCCTCGCCCTCATCCCAACTATCTACCCGACGTTGCTCTGCCCTTCCTCTACTGAATGCTCTATTATTCGCCACCTTTGCCTCTCTGACAGGCAAAAGCACTTCTATGCAATGAACTATGGCAGTGGGCGCTATACAAATGCAATATAACATAACATAGCATATATTGTCCTCTTGGCTGTTGTTTTTGCCAAGGCCAAAGTTACTGAAAAAGTGAACTGTAAAGGAAACAGTAATGTCTCTTCTTTCAGCTGTAGCGTTGCACTATTACAAAGTTCAAAAAGCCTTAAAAAGTTAAAAAGGCTATGCAACGGTGAAACAGCTCTGCAAAGGTCAAACAGCTCTACAAAGCAATGCTATACCAGTGAATACATATGCGTGCAAGCAAAGAGCATACAGTGCTTCTCTTGAAGCAGAAATGCATGCAGAAAGTTGGCATGAATGCATGCATGGTCGGGACTGAGGTTACTTGTCACATTCTGTATCTCATTTGGTATTGCAATGATGTGGACACCCAATAGCTGAAGAGCTCATACTGGAACTGGCCCTCCCACCCCAGCCTTTTCATGACTCCCAAAGCAAGTTGACTCCACACGTCGCCTCTGGCCCATTAGCCTGTCCAGGGGCATAGCAGAAGGAGTGGTAATTTGAAAGCAGGAAGTTGTTTCAGAGTGGAACGTCTGTACTTTGCATTGCTGTTCCACTGAAGGAGGATGGTTGCTGGAAGCCTGTCATACGCTCCCCGCATAATGTATTCCAGCGGGCTGGACAGCTGGACAGCCCATCTTTGCACTTTTGTCTGGCCCCTCCTGAAATGCTCAGGTCACCTTTCAGAGTGAGTATTTCTGAGAGCAGCGCAAATTAAATGGGCGCTTTCTCTGTGCTCCTTCCACTCTCGCTGCTTTTTTGTAAATGTGGCCATTGTTTTTTTGTTGTTGCCTTAATAGGCATAATTCTATATTGCAAAGTGGCTAGTTTGAGACTTAATGTTTTGCAGGCAGATTGGTTTGACATTGTTTGTGTTCTAAACGTCGTTTGAGGTATTTTGTCGCTCTGAGTTCTGCAAAAAAACATGTTTGAATGTTTATTTTCTCAAGATACTTTTATTAGTTAAAGGTCTTTGAATGTCTGTACTAATGGATGCCTGTTCGTTGAATTCACCATGCAGTGTGCCTAGGTCTCAGCAGGAATCTGGGTGATCATCTTGTTGGGGGGTCAGGCAGAAGGTGCCATGGTAAGTCCCTCCAATCTTTATCACTTTTTGTTTAGGCAACAGTTTTGGATTGTAGTCCTGCTGACTTGCAGAGTCTCTTAAACTGGATGGGATTGTGACCTGCCCATTTTGTAGGCACATGTGGATCCACCTGCTCCTTTTTGGGTGTGGAGCTATTAATATTTCTGTTTCTTAATATGATTCACAATTTAATCTATGTCTGGTCTCACCAAAAAAGAAAAGAAAATTAATTGAGAAAAATAGGATTGTCCAGTTCAACTGAGGAAGCCCATGAAGGCAGAAATATATTTGGGGTTGATTGTGTTTGCGTGTGCAGTGGACCTGGCCTAGCAGTCAGGCAGGGCGGCTCCCATTGGTGTCAGTACCTGACTGATTTGTATTTGGCTGGACCCCATTTGCGATGGCGCAGTTGAGCTTAAAAACATGGGTGTGGAAGGTTGCCCGGAGCAACGCCAGTGGTTCGGATTAATTCAAAACTTTCCACCCATCACTTTTATGGTTTCAATTTGTCTCCCTATGTGAGAGTGTATGCCCAGACATGGGTCCCTTGCTCAATGCACTATAGGGAACCAAGCTGCACCACACTGAGGAGGCCCAACAAGGCGAAACATGACTGGGTTTACTTGTGCTTCTCTGCATAGGGGACCTGGCCTAGCAGTTCGGGTAGGGCTGCTCCCATTGGTGGCACTACCTGACTGATTTGCATTTGGTTGGACCCCTTTAGCGATGGTGCAGGCAACCTAAAATACAGCAGTGTGGAAGTTGCCCAGAGCAGTGCCAGTGGATCAGATTAATTCTAAACCTTCCACAATCCCTTTTTTGGTTTCAATTTGTCTCCCTATGTGAGAGAGAGTATGCCCAGACGTGGTTACCTTGCTTGCTGCGCCTAGCTACACCTCACTGAGGAAGGGAAGCCCAACAAGACCAAAACATGTCTGGGGTTGCTTGTGTTTCTGTGCAGAGGGGACCTGGCCTAGCAGTCCGGGCTGGGCTGCTATCATTGGTGGCAGCACCTGAATGATTTGCATATGGCTGGACCCCTTTTGCGATGGTGCAGATGAGCTAAAAAACAGTGGTGCGGAAGGTTGCCCAGAATAATACCAGTGGTTCAGATTAATATAAAACCTTCCACCCATCAGTTTTGTGCTTACTGTTTGTCTCACTATGTGAGAGAGAGTATGCCCAGACGTGGTTCCCTTGCTTGCTGCGCCATAGGGAACCAAGCTGCACCTCACTGAGGATGCCCAACAAGGCCGAAATATGCCTGGGGTTGTTTGTGTTTCCGTGCAGAGCGGACCTGCCCTAGCAGTTCGGGCTGGGCTGCTACCATTGGTGTCAGAACCTGACTGATTTGCATATGGCTGGACCCCTTTTGCGATGGCGCAGACAAGCTAAAAAACTGTGGTGTGGAAGGTTGCCCAGAGCAATGCCAGTGGTTCAGATTGATTCAAAACCTTCCACCCATCACTTTTGTGCTTACTGTTTGTCTCCCTATGTGAGAGAGGGTATGCCCAGACGTGGGTCCCTTGCTTGCTGCGCCAAGCTGAACCTCAATGAGGAAGGGAAGCCCAACAAGACCAAAACATGTCTGGGGTTGCTTGTGTTTCTGTGCAGAGGGGACCTGGCCTAGCAGTTCGGGCTGGGCTGCTACCATTGCTGACAGTACCTGACTGATTTGTATTTGGCTGGACCCCTTTTGCGATGGTGCAGATGAGCTAAAAAACAGTGGTGCGGAAGGTTGCCCAGAATAATACCAGTGGTTCAGATTAATATAAAACCTTCCGCCCATCACTTTTCTGGTTTCAACTGGTAGGGATGTCATTAGGTCAGCTAGTTTAGCAGAGTAATAGCTTCCGAGCCAGGTGGGCAGTATATTAAAAGGGTTCTATGTGATTTGGTAGAAAGGTTTTTAACAAATTCTTTTTTGTCAATGGTTGATTTTGTTGAAAGTTTATGCAAGGGGTGGGCCCTTGCAGCCCCCCTTCAAGCCCCTACATTCCTTATCCCCCTAAACCCACCCCCACATATATTTCTGCCAAAACCTGATGAAAATAATTTGATGAATTCTACTTCGATGGAACCTGCCGCTGCGAAAACTCCCGTTATCTATTACAAGTTATTCATCTATCTGAACTGGGAAGAAGTACGAAAATAGGTCCATCTCCGAACCCACAACCTATAACTTATGCCCCCCCTTCACCCAAGATCCTCCAGCACACTCGCATAAATACCCAGCACAACTTATTTATGATCCTCACTCACCACTAAGTACTGTAAACATATTATGTACATTTACTATGCAAATACTTTATGCAAATTCTGCATGCCATGCTCACTGACTGGATTCAGCATGTACTGTCCAGCGCCCAGATACCTTGGGGTTTCGGCGAGCTGTACAAAGGTCAAATAAATAAATACATCTTGCATGTTGCAAAGGTGTTCGATTGCAAGTGTTTCATCATTCTGGTACCTGCAAAGACTATTGCCAACCCACCTCCTCTCAACCAGCTTATCAATTAGTAGTAATTATTTTGAAACCCTGGGAAGGAGGGTCATCTCCATAGTGTGCTTTGCTCTAACAAAGAGTGGATGTGATTACAAAGGTGACTGACATCTCATAGCTTTTATTCAAATCCCATATGTTGGCAATGTTTTATTTTGCCCATCTAGCTTTTTTTACTACACCATGATTAAATTATGATTTTTATGCTGTTCTATCAGAGAAGTCTCACCGGCTACATGACTTTAGGAGGTTGATGGGAGCATGGGGGTCAGTATTTTCATCATGTGACTGTATCACTGTATCTGAGGACTACATGTGGTCCGTACTCCACAATATGGGCATTGGAAGATAAAAAATGGATCTTGGTTGTTGGTGATGGATAACGTAGCACAATGACAAGTGTTGGGAGGCAGATGCAGCTTAGCACTTAATTAATGGAACTGAATTAATGGATGCAGTGCAGGATATGAAAATGGGTGAATTGTAAACATTTATTACCCATCAACCGCAGGTTGAAAACAATGTGTGTAGATTTCTATAAGCTTGTTATTTTCCAAACAGTCACGAAAATATGAAAAGTCATTTGGGAGGATTCGCCTGTTGAAGAAAGTGACCAGAAGCTGTATGGTAGGCCAGTCTCCATACTGGACAATTTACTGCATTATTATGTATTTGGTGGGCATGGTTCAGCCAGAGAGCTGTGAGGAATGTGTATCCCCAGTCCATGTGTGGGGTGCATAGGTGAATGAAACTGAACTCCCACCCTCTGGCTTGCTCTAGAGTGAAAGGTGTTTGGGTATGAAACTAGTTTTTCAGAAATGTGCCACTGAAATCCATTAACTTACAATGAAAACATGATAACACCAACTGCTGATGTTATATGTGCTTTGCTATGGTAATGGGGACACACCAGCTCCTCTATGAGCACTCCATGCCAGTTAGTGTTTCTTTTACATGCATATTGCAGAGGGCTTGCAGCAAAAAGCACACAACGCAATCTAGAGAGGGCCTGGGGCACAACGGGTATTTTATCACAAAGAAGTATGGATGTGAAGGCTGCATAGATTGGAATCAACAGCAAGCAGGAGGGTCGAGAGGGAGTTAACTGGGCTTCAATCTCAAATGTATTTATAGCAAGCCGGTGGAGGGCCCAAGATAATAAGGGATACTGATGTAAAAAGAATGAAGTGGTACTAAGAAGCAACAGATGGGGCAAAGCGGTGGATAAACACACCTCCCAAGGTTTTTACCAGGATCATGACATTCCCAGTGGCTCTTATTTGCTTAGAGTCAGAAGAACACACGCATTTGCAAAGGTCATTTTTTGTCATTTGGCCACCTCCACATTCCGATGGAGATTACCTACATGACATTTAAAATAAAAGCTTATTCTTGGTGAACTGTACACTTGAGCTACAGCTCTCTATGTTTGAACAACTTTGTTTTAAGATATTCTAACAGACTTCGACGGGAGTGGCTCCAATTGACTTTTCCAAATAATCCCATTAGAGGCCTTTCACCCAGCAAATGGCTTGAGTCAACTGGACCGTAGAACCAGATTTTTGGCAAGTGGGTCTTAATATCAGCAAGTTCCATGGAGGCTCCGATCCACAGCCACAGAAGCACAATTTTCAAAGCTGCCTCACCCTTAATCCTAATCACCTGAGACTCTGCGATCTGCTCTGCACTGTCTCACTTCCTAGTTGCTGGTAGATCCCTTGTTGCCAATTGCCCACCCTTGCACTTCCCTGCTGCCTTTTTCTCTACTTGCCTCACTGTGTTCTTCCCCCTTATGATTGTAAAGTGCGCCATTGCTTCCTGAAGCTGGGTCTGAGCTCAATAAATACCATAATAATAATATAATCCCCAGCTAACCCTGTGTCAGTATATGGTTGCGCGCATTGAAAATCGCTCCAATCTCTTAAACACATTTTCAGCAGTCCCAAAGTATAATGAAATTAAACCAAGATGAGCAAGTACTCACCACCCGATTAATATATACACTTCAGGATCTCCACTTTCAGCCGAAACAGCAGACTGGAACCCAATCACTTTGGTGTAAACTGTGTAGTCCAAAGGCCTCAGGTTTCTCCCTAACTACCTCTCCCTCTGCCCCCAAAAGTCTCTTCTTTCAAATTAATATCACTTCCAATCTATATACAAACTCCCACTCAACTGCTGCCATCACCCCATTAATTACCCTTCAGCCACCTAAATCTAAATCTCACTGAAAAGCTTGCAACGCCTTTAGCTCTATTACATACCTCCTTCTCCCCCTACCAGTGCTTTCCCTGTGTCCCAGCATTTCCTGCGAATCGGGTTTTCTCTACCAAATAATATCCAAATATACACAAGTGTCTCCACCACACACTATGGAGAATCATGCAAGCACTCAGGGTTCAAGTGTTTCTGGCTCTACACCACTAACACGCTCACTCCCATCAACTTTTATTCCAGAACCATGTGCATTGGGCCCTCCAAAATGGTAGAAGTGCTCTATGCAAAAACTGCATTGCCCTACATTACATTGGGCCTCATTACAACCCAGGCGGTGGACCATGGTGCTATTAGCCCCATGGTCCATGCCGGAATCCGCCATGGTGAATGGCGGAATTACCGCCCCATTCCAAGGTTGGCAGGGTGGTAATTCCCCTTTCACCATGGCCCCTTCCCCATTCCCATTTTTGGCCCATAGGGCTCAATGGGAATGTGGAAGGCGCTAATTACGGCACCGTAAATTACGGTGCCGTAATTAGCTCCTAGGTCCCTTTGCGGGTTGGTTTTTTAACGCCTGCTGAAAGCAGGCGTTAAAGTGCAACCCGCAAAGGGACCTTATAATCAGGCATTAAGGGTTTAACGGCGCCGACACCTTTTACGGTGCCGTTAACCCCTTAACGCCTGGGTTGTAATGAGGCCCATTATATTTCAACACTTCATCAGGCTCTATGGCAAAAACAAATTTAATACAAAACACAGGTAGGCAAGTTAAGCACAACTAGGTACGTGGAAAAGGTTAACCAATCACTTGCCATGGTGGCTTTTATTGTCTGATGTGTTCAGAGTACTGAACTTGATAAGTTTACATACTGGACACTGGTCTAAAGCCAGCAGATTTCAAGTCTTTCTTGAAATGAAGATAGTTAAAATTCTGCTCTCAGGCGTGGGTCACAGTTATTTTCGAATTGTGGGTTCTATACCCTGAGGTGGGATACATGACTTTGGGTTAATTAATGCCTACTTCAATGTATACTATCAGACTTCAAATTAAAAACTCGGGACCCATATTTTTGTATTCTTCAGGCCAAAAGATGCTTCATCACTAGAGAAACTAAGGGCCTGATTCATGGAACATTTTCCAATGGGATTGCACCATTATAGACACTTCCATGAATCAGGCCCTTAATATGTATCCTCTTGTTACTTGAGATTCGACAGGCAGTCCAAACAGGGGAGAACAGCTGCTAGGATGCCAAGGAGGCAGACAGGAGACGGATGGCAAAGCTCTCTTGTGGCCAGGTGTACAGATTCATGCACATGGCACAGTGGTCCGGGGCAGATCATCTTATTTAATCCTAGAGAATGATGGGGTGACATGTCAGTTTTAAGAACATAGGACAACATACACATAGGGAAATACATAAATACCTATATTTTAAAAACACAAAGCACAAAACAGACAGGAAAAGAGTGAAAAGGTATTTACAGAATTGTGTCTCGTATTATTCTCATTAGTTTTCTTCACTGCAATGAAAGGCAGTGCTTTATATCGAGTAGTAAAAGAGAAATTGATTTCTTTATTCACATTCACTCCATATGCTAGGGGCCAGCAGGCAATGGGATCTCAGCGAGTAACCTGTTACTAGAACATGCCTTATTTTTTAAGTAGTGTTGTCATTTGAATGACGTTTGTAAAAGGAAGTACCTTTGCCTATGTAGGTGCTTAAAAGACTGAGGGCCTCATTACACGGATGGCGGAGAACCATGGCGCTATTAGCGCCATGGTTCATGCCGGTAAAATACCGTCACCGCCTTGGCGGAAAGGGGAATTTCCGCCCCATTCCAAGGTTGGTGGGGCGGTAATTCCCCCTTTCACCATTGTCCTTCCCCATTCCCATTTTTGCCCCATAGGGCATAATGGGAATGGGGCAGGCGCTAATTACGGTACCACAAATTGCGGTACCGTAATTAGCTCCCTGGGTCCCTTTGCGGGTTGGTTTTTAACGCCTGAAAAAAGCAGGCGTTAAATTCCCCAACCCGCAAAGGGACCTCGTAGTAAGGCGGTAAGGATTTACCGGTACCAGTAAAATACCGGTACCGGTAAACCCTTACCGCCATCCGTGTAATGAGGCCCTGAACATTTAAAAGCATGGCTACAAACAGGCCTGTCAACTCCATCGTCAAGGATGAACAATCAGGCAGAGTTTAGGCCTTTAAGACTCCTTATTATGTAGAATAAGTGCCTTACTAGAGACTTTGGGCCTCATTACGACCCAGGCGGTAAGTTACCGCCTGGGTCGTACCTTTACCACCATGGCGTAAACTACGTTTACGCCATGGTGGTTGGCGGACTTACCGCCCCATTCCGAGGTTGGCGGGGAGGTAAGTCCCCAATCCCCATTTACCCTTCCCCATTCCCATTTTTGTCCCATAGGGCATAATGGGAGTGGGGAAGGCGTTAATTACGCCACCGTAAATTACGGTGGCGTAATTAACATCAAGGTCCCTTAGCGCCATGGATTTTAACACCTGTTAAAAGCAGGTGTTAAAACCTCCATGGCGCTAAGGGACCTCGGAATCAGGCGGTAAGGGTCGGCGCTGTTTACGCCGCCGTAAACCCCTTACCGCCTGAGTCGTAATGAGGTCCTTAACCTATACTAAAGACTACTGTTTTGATCTCGTACTCTGGAGAGACAGAAAAACTTACGTTATTGAAAATATGCATTGACTAAGAACCAATTTTATAAGAACCAAACCCAGATACTTGCAATCATTAGAGGCTTAAGCAAAATGAGGTATAATTACTTCACTTGATTAAGAGAAAGAAGGCATAGGAACCACTTCAAATAGTAGGTTCCATACACTTCCAAACATCAGATAACCCCATTAGCCTGATGGCAAATAATTCTTAGAGGCAATTTTACGAGGCCCAAGACAATACTTTCCAATTGATTGAAATAGCCCATAAAGGTGCCTGTTTAAATGCCAGCCCTGCAAGAAAGGATACATTTCATTGAAGAGAAAGGCTTGATTGTTCAATGGTGTAAAGTCAATACATTATACGTAGCCGAGGATAAATAAGTATATGGCATTAGATTCAATATTGTAAAAGTGTGTATTTTAAGGCAAAAGGGAGTAGCATTGACCATAATATTGTGTGGGCAAATCAGTGGCGTCAAGCAATATCCAATGGCATCATGTCTCCCTTTATATTTTCATTTTATGCATAAAATGTGTTGGTACAATGACACTTGACCCCGCATAGACTGAAGGTAATGTATCCCAGGAGAGATGGACTATGTTGGCGGGATGTCAGCAGGAAGGAGACTGGAAACATATCTGAAGGACGTGCCCACACCTTATACCCTTCTGGAACGAGATCAAGGCCCAAGTAGGGAAGATGGTCCAGGGAGCCGAAAATCTTGGGGACAAAATATGGATGGTGGGCATGTGGGACCCCCGGCAGAGGATGTACACTAAACGCCAACGTAAAGTAATAATGGTCCTGGTGGGGGCTGCCTGGTTATCGATTGCCCAAAACTGGAAGCAAGAGACCCCCCGACGCAGCTCCAATGGTTAAGAAAGGAATGGCACTTTGTATTTATGGAGTGGATGTCATGTGAGCTGCAGGGGGTCACAGAAGACTTCCAATCGGACTGGGGTCAGGTTCTCCAATATCTAGAGAGTGACTGCATGCTCCAATGGTGCCCCCATAACATTCGTATCCTGAACTTATTTTCAAACTGTAATCCCAGACAAAGTTTGTCTGGCGCCCGTGTATAAGTCGTCCCAAATCCCAGGGGTTTATAAGGGAGGGGGGAGCAGAAGGGGGGATGAGTGATCATTTTGGTTCACATTGCAAAGTATTCTGTTGTTATATTCTAAAATCAATAAAAAGATACTTAAAAAAAATAATGAGGGTACATTAAAAGAAAAACTACCCTTGTATGTTTCCAAAATTAAGCACTGTTGCCCTTAACATCTTTATTTCAAATATAACAACTTTACAAAACACAGCTAACATATTAGTTAGAACACTGCAAGGGTACATTTACAGATCTACCACCCTAAAACACACCATATTAAGTACCTTTGCCCTTTATATGTTCATTTCACATATAAATATGTGTCATTTTCATACAACAGGTAATGTAGTACACTGCAAAAGTACATTCATGAACATTCATCCAAGTTCAGTTGCAAGTTAAGCTTCAATTGCCCTTTACATTTTATTTGCACATAAATACTGTTTACTCCAACTCAAAACACAGATAATGTATAACAGTTCATTTTCAGAAAACCCACCTTAACAAAGCTCCACATTGAGTACCATCGCCCTTTATATTTTCGTTTCTCATATAACGACTGTTTACAAACATTTACGGAAAACCCTAATACAATTCCAAATTAATCATAATTACCCTTTACATTTTCATTTCATGTATAAAGACTTTATACTCTTATACAAAATGCAGGTAATATATTACAACTAAAACACTTCAAGGGTAAATATACAGACAGCCCACCCTAACACGTTTTCATTTCACAAATACATACTGTGTACTCTTTCACAAAACACAGGTAATGTATTACAATTAGAACACTGAGGGTACATTTATGGAAATTTCAGCCCAAAACAGTTTGAAACTAAGCACTGCTGCCCTTTTAATTTCAATTTCACATATTCATTTGATCCCTGTGCTTCCTAGAGCATATCCATGGAAACCAAAAGCCCCAGGGTATTTTTTTCAAAGGTTGTGTGACAGAAAGGGCTTGCAGAAAAGTAAGACACTAAGAAGACTTGAGACTTGAGACCTGGCACAGGGTGCACCGGGTACCTCTTTTACCTTATATGTGAAGGAGTTCCACGCATGCACTGGATGCCAGGGCTGCAGTGCTCTCTTCATGGTGTTGCACATGTGAAGCATGGTTTGGGACCTGGTGTTAAAAGACTGCAACAGTGCCCTTTAGAGCTTCCCATGGTCTCATGCTAAACTCTGAGCCATGCAAATGGAATGTGGTACCTGCCAGCAAAGTGGAATCATCAGGTTCCTGGCATGCAGATTCAGTCTAACTCCAAGATAGCCTAGTTCATGACTCTGATGGAGCAGGAGGTTCAAGCCCTTAGAAAAGAACCAGGATTGGCAATGACAATAGGGCTTTGAAGTAGGGGGACTTGGGGATCTCACTGGCATGGCAGAAGACTGAACATTTAAAAACATGGCTCCAAATAGACCTATGAAGACCACTCAACAATCGGGAATGGTTTGGGACCTTTGAGACTCCTGTTATGTTGATTGAATGCATTAGTACAGACTGATTCTATACCACAGACCAAACTTCTGATGCTCAGAGTCTGAAGAGACAGAGCAAAGCTTACGTTTATTGAAAATATGCGTGACTAAAAACAAATTCTGGAAGAATAAACTCAGCTATTTGAACCATAACTTGCAGCCACATCCAAGCATGAGATAACCCCCCATCCCGATAGATGGCAAATCATGACACAAGCACCATTCTTATCGGCAAAATGTCCAGGCCCAGGACATTAATTTACTAAACCTTGTAGGATGTTCCAACTGACTTATAGCCCATAAAGGTAAATGCCAGCCCTGCAACAAAGCATATATTCTATTATTGAGGAAGGAGTGAATGTTCAATGTTAACTGAAGACAGATTAAAAGTCAGTTATTATATGGTGGCACAGGATAATCTATGTAGAACTAAGTTCCATATTGTAGAAAGTGTTGATTTTAAAGCAAACGGGAGTAGCACTGATCAGAAACATTTGTGAGTGAATCAGACTGGCATTAGGCAATATCCAAAGACATCATGTCACTATGAAGAGCACAGAATCACAAACTCTTAAATCCAATTGGTTTCTGGTAATAATAGCCTTAATGGATGCAGATCCTTAGGCATCTAAGGACGTTTCTTTCTACTTTGCCTTTTAAAGTTTTTCCTCAATGAGGATACTTTTTTTCTTTGGTCCAACGTCCCTGTGTTCGTAAAGGCCTTCCTCTTACTGCCTGTAGTTCATGGAGTTGATTTGTTATTTACATTTTCTGCCTGTTATATAGCCTGTATTTTTTACTTGGATTTTATATTGCCTTTTTATATTGCCAAACCCAGCTCATTGATAATATTCGTTACCCAAGAATTGAAGTTTTCACGAACTGGTCCCCCTACTTCCTGTTTCTTTTATCATGTCCTCTTTTGTTTCTGTTGGCTTGCAGCCTTTGCATTTCTAAGATGGTGGTCTAGTGATCAATGCTGCAGTCCCTGCCTTCAGGTGTCTGATCTGCCCTGTGGCCATATAATGAGCTTCCCCAGTACAAAAGGAAATCATGCAATTGGGTTTTTTATTAGAAGCTGTTGAGTTTGGTTCTAATTTCTCATTTTCCGTTTAATCTTTTTGTTTCTTTTAATTTGGGATTTTCTCATCAATTTTTACTCTTGTTTTGTTCCTTGTACTTGGAGATTGCCTGGACTCCACTTTCTTCCTATTTTATTGGTTTATTTTTCCGTTTCATTTTGATAAATTGATGCACTATTTCAATTTCTCACCATTTTATTTAACTTGTATTTATTTCCTTGTATCCGGGATTGCCTGGTCCTGATTTTGTCCTATTTTCTTTCCTTGTACTTGGAGTTTGCCTGGACACCTCCCTTCCAACCTGTTTTATTAATTTTAAATATGTTGCTCTTCTCCCTTCTCTTGGGCTGCAGCTCTTACCATTTTAAGATGAAAAGCTACTGAGCAGAGCCCCAGTTGTCCTTTTGTGCCCTTCAGTGATACAACCTCAATGGCACTACACAAGGAAATTACGCAGTTGGCTGCTTTATTCTTGAGCTCCATTCTTATATCTGTTTTAGTTGCAACATTTTATTTGGCTCTCTGCTGTTTGATCTTTATTTGATTTGTACTATTAATTTCTCATTGTCTGTTTTTTTAGCTTGTATTTATTTCCTTGTATTTGGGAGTGCCTAGGCCCACATTTACCCAAATGTTTTTTTTTCCTTGTACTTGGAGGGTGCCTGGACTCCACCCCCTCCCTTGTACCTTTTTTATTATGGAAATAACCCGCTTCAGATGGCCTCTTTACTTTAAAACACCCACATATTCTACACTTGATTAGAAGTTTTTATTTACCATTGGCCATTTGATTTTTTTGTTGGTTTGTTATTTTAACTTCTGTTTCCTTGTAATTGGGGTTGCCTGGTCGCATTATTTCCTTGTACTCAGATTGAGGAATGGTTTCACTGTACTTTGTATTTTCTTTAAGTTCTTTTCAAAGTCTTCACTTGTTTTGCTCTGAATAGTCTTCTTCTGCGCTGCTTCTGTGGCTAAACTGGGTTGCAGTTTCTACTTTTATTCTTTGTGAATTGCTGCTGTTGGAGTAGCTATTGAAGATATTCTGCATAATGCCAGGTTCTGTTGTCCCTCACAAAATACACATTTCAGGCTTTAAAACTCATGAAATCTCCATTATTTTCTAGCTACAAAAGCAAGGAGATTCCTTTATTCCTTTACTAAGACGTTGTCAGTTATGGGGCTTCCAGGGCTACAAAGATGTTTATCCCATCATCATGAGGAGCAGGTGTATGTTTTTAAGATGAAAATGGATCTTTGCTTGGTGTATAAAAATCAAAGAATCTGGCTCTATGAGCTTCCCATTACAGGCATCAAAGTGCTACTTTTAATTAGAATAAATGCAGAACATCAATAGTTGCAATTAATTTTTAAAGAAAAAATATAAATGCGGATGAATATCAAATGATGAAAAAATATGGCTAAATATGGATGGAATACCAAAAACCAGGATCCTGCATTACAAATCTCCCTTTAAGATGAATTAAAAAAAAACCTAACCAGGTTATGGGGAGACATAAATCCTAGGATAGCTGATCCAAAAAAACAGCCTAAATTTGTTGGGTAATTTTCAGTTTACCATAAAAAATTGGACATTTAGAGTTAAGATGGGACTATCAAATCTTCTAGTTGGTTTGTGGGTAAATGCTGAGACTAGAAAGCTAGCAAGCAATGGTGAAAGAGGATTACAATTAGGATAGTTTTGTCGCAACATATATTTCTACAGATATGCTACAGATGTATTGCTGCGGCCACAGGTTTCATGTGCTGTACAAAAACGCAGACCTTCTTAGATCCTTGGAATTGTATATTCTTTGAGCAGATTTGGGATTGTATGCTTCCAATTAATTGTCATGTAGCCCCTTAAGCACACATTCAAGGTCCATCCTGTTGTCGCCTTTTAGTGCAAGAAGGTAACTGCCCAACAAGTAAGACGTTTGGGAAGGTGTGGTATATTCAGGTGACTACCAGAAGGTATGAGAACTTCACACCACCAGTGGAGCCTCAACAGGAAAAGGGCAGTGTGGCAAGGCTTCCAAGAGAGCAGCAAATGGCACAGAGACTGAGCTGACCTTGTGATTTTGCTGTTTTTTGTGGCTATCTGAGCCTTGCCCTTTTCCTGGGATTTACAGCATG
The DNA here is from genome assembly GCF_040938575.1 of Ambystoma mexicanum. Lineage (NCBI taxonomy): Eukaryota > Metazoa > Chordata > Amphibia > Caudata > Ambystomatidae > Ambystoma > Ambystoma mexicanum. Next base: position 927,440,609 of record NC_090927.1, on the reverse strand, counting down.
CAGCAGTATTGTAAAGTGCCCAGAAAAAATGCAGCACTATAGAAAATGCAAAACAATAAAATAAATGTCATTGTCAGTCTTCCCAAAGGCACCTTATACAGACTGACTAGTACTAGTACAGGTGACCAGATTGAACATGTATGGTTGTTGGACAAAGGCATGATTTCCCGGCTCAAATTTACATGAAAAAAGCAAGCTTTTCTAAATGAGAACTGTTCATAGCTGATAGGTCAAATGTAGATGAGAGGTCCAATATCAGGAACAACTGGATGCATTTCGGGATTGGTACACAACAGACAGCATCGAGCTGCTGCAGAGTCACGACGCCTGCACTGTAATCATCACTAACACTAGACTTGAGCAAGAAGAGAATGGTCACACATGTGTAGGTTCAATTGAGGGGATAAAATTGTTTGTATTGTATTTCCCAAGCAAAGAAGAGTTATGTAATACTCAATACAGTCTTCAAAGACAGCCTCTTTAAGGCAGTTCTTTCTCTGGCTGACAAAATTGTAAATAATTGAAACATTAGATTGACTTTATTCTAAACCTTTGTTTGGAATCCTTGGCGGTAAAAAAGGGGTCTCTGCCAGGACTTGATTTATTCCAAGAAAATCACTGACCAAAGAAATAAGCATTGCAGACACTAGTGACCTGACAGAATGAGGCCTCATGAAATGTCATTCTATCTGTAATAGAGAAAAACATATTAAATAATTTGCCTCATCTTAAAGAACACAAATGTATGGGAACCTGAAAGTCGCATAGCCACATACACGTTTTCTAGATCCACCCCACCCATTGCTGACAGCTCAGCATCCAGAGAAAAAAGCAGATCTTGCTGGAGGTTGTTTTACAAAAACAACAAATAAGAGGGCAATATTTAATTATACTAACATTGTTATACTTTCTGTTAATTTTGCAATGTGTCTTTCTAATGATCACCTCCAGTAGATGTCATATTCATAAAAGTAATGTTACATTTGTTTTACTGGAAAAAACATGATCAAAACCATAGACCAATTATGTCTATTATTTAAAAAAAAAATATTCAAAATTCTCAGAAAAAGAAAAGTCAAACATGCTGCTCATTTTTCAGGTGATTGTAAACATTGGCAATTTGCACTGCTGACATCAATGCAGGCTATTGTTCCAAGATTGATAGTCTAATCTACTCTGTAGAAATGCCCCTATGAAAAAGCAGAAGTGGACAGTAGACCCATTGAGGATTCCTGGCTTGCATTTCATCAAAGCGCATTTTGGGACCATAAGAATGACTTTATATTTGACAAATATGTCTGATAACAGAGTTGAATGCTTGAATCACAAAATATATAATGCACTTTTGGCTTGGTGCTTATTCCATTTTTTCAACACTTGCTCTAACAAAATGTTTGACATGAACATATATACTGATTAAGACAGCCATAGTATTTAAATATGAGGGTAAAATGGCAGCAACATTAGTTCATAGTTCATTAGAGTTTTTGGGTCGTCAAGCAGGTGCTGCTTTTTTAGCTAGGTCTCGAGGTAAAAATGAATGGGCACATGCTCAGTTAGCAATCTAGACTTTCTAAGAGAAATATATTAGGATGAAAAACATGCATGTGTAACATGAGCCCCACTGCCCATGCCTGCCACTTGCATACACGTAAACGTCATGTGAAAGATCACAGTAAAACACAAATGCACCTTACACTGGAAACAGTCACTCCCATGTACAAACAAATGCAATGTCAACACAGAGCACACAGAAAGAAGTTACATTCTGATATGAACCCACCAGAACACAGCGTCTCCCAGAGTCGCCATTACATTTTCACCCCTGGAATAATGAACCTCAATAACACGTGAAACTTTATTAAATTAAAACATTAAAAAATGAATGGACTTGGGTAAGATAGAACAAGCACAAGCGTATCAACATACCCATTCACCTGTGAACATCCACACAACATGCTGCGACCCAAGCACATGCAAATGAAAGGCTTGGTTCTCTAATATGCTAAAATCAGGTGGGTACCGATGATGATGGCACTCTAAGGGGTAATAGACCTGGGCAGTTGTGGTGAAAACCTGCAACTTAGGTGAGAGATTTGCCCTGGAATCAGAGTGGCAAGCAAAGAATAGTTGTACCAGAACTGGCAAACTAGCCCTCCCCCTTGACTGGGATGAAATCACTAGCCTTAATTAACTGTGACCAGTATATCTGGATATCCCTTATCATTGGAAAAGTATACTATGAGACCCATTGTATTTCATGGTCTGGATGGTAGTGGCGTAAGGGGTAGTAAAAAGCCAAGTAGCTTGGTCCTGTCTGACTTTGCCCTCACACACACTTCACAGGAGTCACCTAGCTCTCTATGTCAGTACGCATTGCTTTCCAATACTCACTTCTTTGGATGTGGTCTGAAGTACTCCAGATGGCCAGCCAAAAAAACATTCATGAGGCTCACCGTATGCCCTCTGATGCATATCTTCCACCTGCAAATATATGAACCCATAAGGCTGAACACCTCAAAGATGTCTCTTGGGTTCTTATACCTCCTATTCCCACATGTCTAATTGCAGCCTCAATGGGCAGTGACTTTCACCCAAAACCGACTTTGTCTACAACGTGCACAGAAGGTTTCATTGCTTCTAACTCCATCCGCTCCACTTCCAGACTACCCTGAAATTGTTGTGATAAGGAGTCCACTATACCATTTGGTCTTCCCGGCATGCACGTAAATGGTCTTGTCAAATGCTTGGAGGTTAATGTTTTGGCAGAATACAGATTCCAGTAATCTGTAAAGATCGTCACAAAATGCAAAGTTCATTGAAGATAGTGTCTCCATTCCTGAAATGCAGTCTTGGTCAGGAGCTACTTGTCCAACATGATGTAGTTAGGTACTGCTGCAGTTTGCATTTTAACAAAAAGCAGCAGCATGAAGAGGACTTCATTGCTGTGTGTCTTTGAGAGAGCATCCTGTGCACCCAGAGTGGAGGCATCTGATTAGACTAAAAATGGTTGCTTATTACAGTATTTGTCCAGAACAGAATCGGTACTTCGGGAATCCAAATGGAGATCCCCTTTGCCAGACCATCAAAACTTCAGACCCTTTTGAACATACTGAGTATGGAGGATAGCAGTCCTTTAGACTTGATGAACTATTGCTTGAAGTTGGAAAATACAGAAAACATTGTATATCTTGCACACTGGCCACAGAAGACCAATCAGTGCCTGACTTAGCCTTCCGTTCCCCCATTTGCACTTGTGACAACAAAAAACGTACAAACATTTCACTACCATGACATAAAACTGACATCTGCTGATGCAAGGGAGAAAACGAGGATGTGAGTTTTGCAAGAGAGGAGATGAGGTGGAGGAGAAATTCCTAGAGTCCAAGGACAGGATATGGAACAAGAAAAACATTTAGCTAATGGTTGGAGATGAAGAACACCTAAAGAGAGGCTGATGTTATGACAGAAGGGGCAGAGGAAGACATGAAGGCGTTGAAGAGAAAACTGGGGTAGGGAAGCCAGGAGGCGAAAAGTAGAGCTTTTTACGATCTAGGGAGGAAAGGTGCCTCTAAGCTGGTGAAAATGGAAGCAGACCAAGGAACAGGAAATTGACAACAAGAGGAAAGAGGTGACATAGTGCACCCAAAGAGAATGTCTATTAAAATCTTCACCGAAGGGGGAAGTTGGATTTCGTGGGGTCCAGCAGTTTCTGCTTTTTGTAATTGCAGACCAACGTCAAACGATGCAAGGGTACTGAGATGGGGTTACCTGCCATGAGAATCCAGAAGGGCCACTGTTCATTCTGCATCAGCGAATAAAGACCTGGACTAAGAAAGGTTGGCTAAGGACTATAATGAAGTCCCAGAGACTATACATGGCTGTTTACCAATCAAGGTGAAGACCCTGACCCAGAAAGAGACAGAAGCACTGACAACCCTGTTCCTAAAGTGCACAATTAGAAAACCGTGGTACATACTGCTGAATCTGCACCACAGACATGCCAAGAATACAGAAAGTTGAAAATAAAAGTTTTGAGTAGTCTGTTAATACTTCAGCCATTACAGGATACAAATTCCACATGGGAATATGGTAAACTAGACTTTTTGTATAGCCAAACAAGCAGCAAAGCTGGTAACTGCCAAGCCTGAAGACCTCCTTGTTTAAGCTGTAGCATATTGAAGAAACGTGCATCTCAAGAAGGTGCTGCCTTCAACAATAAACATACTTGTCTGAAAGGTAGGGAATCAGACCTAAACTTCATTTAAGGTAAGTAGCTAGTCTTTGTTAATACCTGTATACAAATGCATTTGGAATGTCAAATATAAGTTCAATAAAGTAACCCTATGCCAAACAAAAATGTGTACTGTCGTTTTTCCCAACCTCGGGAGTTACCTTGTCGTGGTGGTTGGGCTTAACTGTGGTTTCATTTTTGAAGCAGCAGGACCAAAGACTCCCTCTTCGTATCAATTAGAAGGATTTGCTTTGAAAATTAGGTGCTTACGGGAGGTCTGATGTTTTCCCTTGGAAGCCTCATACCTTTCATAACTCTCTGTACTCTCGCTACTTGCAGTGGATTGAGCTTGCTTAGTTGGCAAGATCTAAGGGAAACAATTTTTTAGAATGTATGCATTTCCCAGATCTGAAGCAGGGGCTAATGAAAACAATGTTGTATACTTCACAAATCTTTCCCCTTCAATAGCTTTAATGATTTTGTAAAACCTATATGCACACACCTGTCTGCAATCCTGGATCCTCTATCAGACTACATAAAGGCAACTGCTTTTGTTTAGCTGCTCCTTCCTGTATGCTGAGGATGCAGCCATTTCCTTTTCTACAGCTATGCCCTCAGTGGCCAGTTACATTGCCTATATCTTACTTTTCCCCAGTTGTGTCAGAAGGAAGTCTCTGTTGGGAGGTCCTCCCCCATTTCACTGACAGCACCCCTTTTCTCATGCCAGCTCTTAGTTTGTTGCTAAGAAAAGTTGCTTCCAGCTCTGAAGGTTTCCCTCATGCCTTGCTTTCTCATTTAGTCATCTCAATGGTGTGGGATTACCTAATTACTAATTTCTGCATCCCTAAGGAATTCTTGAGCACTATGTTCATTCCATTTGTGAATGTTGAGGACCCCCCCAGGAGGTGGGGATATAATTTGTGCTAAGACATTCCTCGTAATGGTGCATGGTGGCAATGAACGTGTAGGAAGGTAAATAAAAATATGGCAGGAATCTGGGGATTTATTTGAATACATGAAGCGTCATTTGTCATGTGAACAAAGCCCAAGCGGTTTTTATTTTTTTATTTTTAATCCTAGCAGGCGTTGGACAGGGGAAACCCATCTATTGGATTTGTAATACTTGTCCCAGCCCCGGGAGCTCCTCTGCCCAAGCATGCACAGGAGTACTGCTGAGATATTATTTTGAGGAGCTATAAGGGGTACTCGGTGAAGGCCACTAGGCCCTCAATTTTGAATCCATCCAGTTTAGACCAGACAAGACAATGTGTTCTTATTCATTTCTGGAAACACGTCAGAGGGTGGTGGCTCAATGGCCATTGTCCATTGAGGTGGATCCTGGATATCGTCAGACCAGAGTGACCGATCCGGAAGACCATGTGATGATATTTTAGATCCATCATTCAAGCACTGTTCCTATTTCACCTGGATGGGGGCAATGCACACCTTGAAAGTCTTCCGTTGTCCTCCCTTGTGCCCCTGAGAAGGGTCCTAGACACGGCTGCACGCCTCATCAACGCAGATACGACCACATCTCTCTGGCTCTTATTGACCTTCACTGGCTCCCACTACACTCATAAATCACATTCAAGTCTTGCTGCATCATCTATAAGGTAGTCTCCCTCAAGTCACCCAGCTACCTTGCAGAGAAACTCAACACATCTCTGTTGGACAGCACACCACCAGAAGCCAGGACACGTGTAGACTTCAAATCCACTGCTGCAGAAATGGAAAGGACCAGAAAACAAGGATTCTCTGCATACACCCCAGGACTATGGAAACTCCTACCCATCAGCGTCAGACTTGCCCCCACACCTCTACAATTTAGAAAAGAACTCAAGACCCACCTATTCAAGGAATCTGTCTGCCTCAACGCCTAGGCTATCACATGGCCCCTCGTGCCACCTGACTCACTAGATGCCGCCCGCCTTTCTCCTCCCTACCATCTGGTACAGATGTATCCCACCTCTGTGCCCCTCTGTATCCCAGCCCCCTGCTGTATATCTGTTCTGTTGTTACCTCTGAAAAGCGTGCTGTTATGCATCTGTACTGTTGTATACCTCTCTAAGCGCTACATTATCTATCTGTATTGTTGTATAACTCTGTAAAGCATGCTGTTGCTTCTCAAAGCTAGGACCGTGCTCAATAAATACCCTAATATTTATAATAATACTGAGAGGGATCCCAATGGAAACTGAGGGCAAATTAAAGAGATAAACAATAAGAGTAATTGTGGCGTAATCATGGGTGGGGAAGATCAAGCGGGAGTGACACATAGTGAAAGGGGCCAGACCATGTGGGGATGTAAGGGAAAGGCGAGTTGGAGGTGAGTTGGGTTAGATTAGGTGGCAGGCTGGTATTCATTTTGCAAATTCTGACTAAATGTCTTGCTTTGTCCATTCTCTATCAGACTTAGTCTCTCTGCACACTGGACTGTTTTACCACACTCATTGGGTTTGCCATCACATTCATGATCATTCTTGCACTGTGTTACATTCAACAGGTACAGCACTTGCAAGACCTGCATCTTCATCAATGATCATAAAGATGCCTAATTGTGTGGCACAACGACTATGTGCTAGTATGTGATCATGTGCCACTAATCAGTATAGAAATAACTTTTAATCCTTGGACTTTAATTAAACCAGCATGCTGTGAGAAGCTAGGATTGAGACCCAGACACAGGATTCATGGTGGTTGTTATAGACTTATTGAAATGGAACAAAGGGTTGGAAAATGCAGGACTATGATGAAGGAAATACATAGATTGAATGACTATGATGAAGGGGAATTACCATGGTGAAGGGGAAGTACTATGATGAAGGATTGTGAAGAATGACTAAGACATTGGTAAAGGAACATTAATATAATGAAAGACTATGACAAAGGACTATGATGAAGGACTCTTACTCAGAACAAGATCTATGATGAAGGAGAAGGATGAAGGTTTTTGATGAAGGAGAAGAACTAAGTTGAAGAACTGTTATGAAGGATTGTGAAAAAGGAGGATTATGATGAAGGGCTATGATGGAGAAGGACTAGGATCAAGGACTATGATAAAGGAAAATTACTATTACAAAGGACTATGATGAAGGACAAAGAGGAAGGTCTAAGAACTAGCATGAAGGACTATCATGAAGGATTGTAAAAAAAGGAGAAAGATTATGAAGAACAGCTGCGATGAAATAGAATGACTAGATGAAGAACTATGATGAAGGAAAATTACTACAACAAAGTACTGTAGTGAAGGACAAAGGTGAAGGACCATCATGAATCAGTATGATGAAGGAGAAGGGCTAGGATGAAGGACAATGGTATGTTAGAACGAAAAAGCACTATGATGAAGGAGAAGAACTAGGTTGAAGAATTATGACTAAAGAGTAGGGCTGTTATGAAGGACTATGATGAAGGAGAAGGGCTACGATAAACTACTGATGATCGAGAAGAACTAGTTTGGAAGGTTATGATGAAGTAGGGGAGGACAACCGACTATGATGAAGTCGAAGGACTATCTTGGAGTTTGACAAACAACTATGAGGAATTGTGATAAATGAGAAGGACTAGGCCAAAGGACTATCAAGATGACGGACTATGATGAAGGAACCTCAAGAAGAGGAAGTAATTGTACAAGAAACTATGAAGAATAAGGAGGACTATGGCAAGGGACTATGATGATGGACTAGGACAAAGGAAAATGACTTGGATGTAGTACTATGGTCAAAAAGCAGGTCTAGGATGAAAGACTGTGATGATGGATCAGGAATAGGATGAACGATTATGATGAAGGTAAATAACTAGGCTGAAGGACTAAAACACAGGAGAATGACTATTATGAAGGACTATGTGACATGTAGTTTAAACCTGGTGACTTTCCAACCTCTTGCTCTGAAGAAAGTTACTTCCCTCAGGGCAAAGATATGCAAAATATACTTTTTACTGGGTGGTTTGTAATTAAACATTTTGACCTTTGAGACTTTGCTGAAGCCTGTGGCTTGACAAATGTCGGTTTCAAGAGTTAAATGCAAAATGTAACCGATATCCTAGCCAAAATAAAAAATGTAATTAGTGATCATTGCTTTTATCTACTTCTTCTATCTTAAACCTTGTATTTGACAATGCCCTGCACTCACATCTACTCAAACCTTCTCTTTTATAAATGGGGAGTGTGTGATTTAATCAGTCTGTCATGATTATAGGTTCAGTTGCACGTTTATGGATAACAAAAGAAAATAGCAATGTTACTCTTTAGATCAGTCACTGGACACCTTGAATGCTCCAGGTATACTTAATTGGTTTATATATTTTAAAGTGTTTAGTCAAACATTGGGGTTTAATCAATAATTTCCATGAATGTTCTTAATTACCACAATTCATCGAAACAATGTATCAATGTTGCGCTCTTTAGCCTTTAATCACTTCTCATTAGAATCAACATACATTGATTTTCAGAAATACCAAAAAATTCTAATTCATTTAAAACATTCTTGCTTGCTGACTCTAACAATGTAATTTGAAACGGGGCTTTAAAAGTAATTTTCTGTTCTCACTTTGTAAGTTGATCTAAAATGAATTGCTTCTAAAATCAAGTATCACAAAATCTATTTGTATAAGCATATTAAAGGCGTAGTCTTGTCTGCGTTACATTAGCTCTACGTTCCCACTGCTTAGATGACCTCTGTTCTAAACCCCCCCAGTATAACAACACTTGTAAGACCAGCCGTTTCAGCACAATGTATGCAAAACAAACTTCCCAGTACCCCTTTAAATCTGAAATCTGTTTTCGTTAGACGCAAGAAAATATCACACAAATTATTATTTTCAATGAAACCTGCCTATTTTTGGGAAGCAAGCAACACTTCAATCTACTGTCACCTCAGGAAAAACAAAATCAAAATGCGTGCATGTTACTAAAGGCACCTGTATCACGTCCTTGCTTCAGTGGCTTAACATGGTATACCGAAGACATGGGCTGGCTCGGATTTAACTCGAGCCCCATCTGCTGGCGTGTGACTAATCAGCTGGACCTGCTGTCATTTCTCCCGCACACCCATTGCTGACCATCTCGTCTGCTAGACATCAAAGGATTGCAAAGCGGCTTGCGTCGTGTCCTCTCTCAGAATCTCCTTCAACGTTTATACAATTCCCTTTAATCCTATGTGTGTGCTCACTGGCCTGGTTATTATTCTTTCTTTCCCGGGCAATCAGCTATGTGCCGGCCTGTTTTTGAAATATAACAGCAAGTTACTGGACATGACCTATTCTAGCACAAGGTGATTCGAAGGTGCTGTCCTTTAGAGGCCTGCGTGGGTCTTATCTAGCTAAACTACTTAATGCGACATTTCCCACAGCATCTGCCACCTCTGTTGTGCAAGGTGTATGTTGCTCTGAATGATTGGCACAATTTGGTTTGACTTATTCTGACCAGCTTCCTTCTTGCTCCTTCTGCGCTGAGAGACACACATATTTCTGAATTCAAATCTGAATACACTCTGAAAAATAGGTCTTTACCATTGTGCAACTATTAATACATTAATAACTATAAATACATTAAGGGCCTGATTCACAGAACGTTTTCCCATGGGATGGCGCCATTGTAAAACGCTTATGTGAGTCAGGCCATAAATGTGCTTCTAACTGCTACCTACATGTTTCAGTTGCCCTATATAGGCCTTGCCGCTCTCAGCGCTAGTTGTGTGCTTTCATGCAGTGATCAATGAAGTTCTAAGCACTTTTCAGCATTTCTTTCAAGTGCTTGATATACCAATCATGCTATTAAAAGGTGGTGTTTAGGTTACTATCACTCTTTTAGACATGTGTAATGATTTTGTATTGATAATGATTTTGTATTGTGGTTAAGAGCTGGGGTTTGTATTAGAATTATGAGTTTTATTGAACCTGGGTCTAACTTGGCGTCTAACTTGATTAGAAGGTTTACATTTGTATATAGATGAATTAAGTGGATAGAATTGTATTGTATTGAACTGAATTGAATTGGAAGTAATGCAACTTATTTTATATTGTATATTCATTGTGGTTATTTTTGTTTTTGTCGAATTGCTATGGATGTCAAGTTCAAGTATATCAATAAAACGTACATTGTAAACATGTGCCCTTCACTTATGTATTTGTGCTATCCAGGTAATCTGTGCCGCTACTGTTGCTCAAATGGGGTATTTAGGCAGCTGAAATGGCTTGTACTCACCCCATAAAACCAGATATATGTCTCCCTCAAAGTGATTATAGATCCAGTAAATACCACTAAACTTAACTTAACAAAGATATGATACGATAAGATAATGTATTTATATCATGCTCGTACACAAGTGTTTCTAGTACTACCTATTGGCATTCTAAACATCATTTCATGTGTGTAGTGCAAGGGAAAATCATGTAATGCTGAATAATGTTCCTCTATGGAAATATTTTTACCACATTTAAAAAAAAAAATGTAAACGACACACATTTTTTTAACTGCATGTTTTGTTCCATTATGATAGCTTTACACCGAATTGCAGCATAAGCATTATTCACTGACAAAAAACGTTAAAGGGACGTTATGGTTAAATTGCACTAGTAAAAACCTATAAAATTCAATGGAAAAACTTTGTTACAGGGTACATTATGGCATTGGAGAGCAACGTAAAAAGCGCAGATTGTGGCATGTGCGGTGCCCAAAGTACTGCGAGAGCCGCACCCCAGTAAAGCAGGAGCAGTCCTTCTTCCCTTTCCACTACCTTTTGTCCAGCACCACCTCATTGGGTATGGGTAAATGGGCACACACAATTCCACCAATGCTATCCAAGACTGTTAGAAAATCAGCCTGCTAGTGTACTGTCACTTGCCAGCACGTCCACTACAAATTTCAGTAATAGATTGCAAAATTTGTGCATCCACATTCATCCACTTTCGCACCCACTACCACAAATGTAAGGTACCGAAACCTTTTCTGCATTATGCGTATTACTGTGTTATAAGTACCTCTGCACACGGTATCACTGAACGGCCATTACGTTCTTTAAAAGCATACTGTTTTTTTCCCATCCCCTACCATGAAGTGGCAAGTTAGTGATATGTGCTTGCAACGTTCTCATTGACCCATATTATATAGTGTACTATCGACACAGGAACTCTCTGCTTTCCTTCCAACAATGCTACAAAATATCTTCCCCACTAACCCACCTTCTACATAAATCGTAAAGAAATGGCATCAATAGCAGCATTGAATGTATAGTACAAAGGGAAAGCAACTTCCCAAAAGATCATTCTCTGCACAGCTGTACTTCTGTGTAGGCTGCACTATTACAGCAGGCTCTTTTTAAATCTGCCCCCTTCTACTCTCCGGCCTCTGCAACGCATCCAAAAGAGGGGTGCGCGACTTGGGATGGTATCTCTCCTGCACTGAAATGTCGCCAATAGCTGCCAGTGGGTGCGAGGAATAAAGTGAGAAGACTCTGCATTATGCAGATGGCCTTCTGGCCCCTGGGACCACAATACCTTCAAATCTAATTCCCTATATATCTGCATGAACAAGCTCTTCCCTCATCCGTCTACAACTCCCTCAGGGTCAGGTGCTTCTGCAAACAAACAGTTGTTGTTAGATGTCCTTTTTCGACTGGGGCCTCCCTCTGCAACAGGCTCCCTGCCTCCCTGAGACTTGAGGGGAATCATCATCAGTTCCGGAAGCACCTCAAATTCTTTCTCTTTGTGTCTGCTGTTTCTGCTCATCTTCCCAGCTAACTGCATGATGTCAATTTAATCTGCACTACTTACCTGACAACTCTGTGATGTTGGACCCATGTCACCTCCCCTTGCCAGGCGAACCCCTACACTGAATTTCTAGAAAATCCTGCACTTGAGGACTGTTTCCTGTATGCCTAACAGTGCATCCACCACCTCGTGTGTACAAGTGCACAATTGGCCCGTATTTTTACTTATTGTCATTTCTTCTTCTTCCCATGTACTGTACTTTCCCATCCCTCCGCCCATGCACTTGGGCGATATAAGTCACACCTGGCCTACTAGGTTCTTTGTCTCTGTCTCTCCTCTGTGTGCCCTCCTTTGCCTGGTTGTGCTTTGCTAAACATGTGTGTAGGCGCATTACGAATGCCGTAGCATACAATCGCACATTATATGATATCCTACACACAATGCATGCACAACAGTAGGATGCCTGCCACTTGCTGTGTACACTCCAAAGTTGTTTTTTGTTTTCCGCACTGCCCCACTTACTGCACACTTTTAAAGAAATATTGGACACATGCAGCACACTATCGTATGTTACTAACTGCAAAGAAATACATACAGTTGATGCATACACCTAGGGTGCCTGCTCACTTCCACCACAGCCTTCTGCACTTCTTTGTGCAAAGAGACCTTCTGGCACACTGTTTGAGTACACACCTGACCAACCAACCTTCTAAACACTGTCTTTCGCTCCACAGTTTCCTTTCCATGGCTCCCATCAAGAAAATGGCTGGATGTGGCACGTGAAAGCATGAAAGAACAGTGTAAACCGCTGAGTTTTCGTGGCAGGGGGTTAAGGGGTTGGGTTGGGGGGTAAATGTAAAACAGGATAAGGAGTTGGGTCTGTAGCACTGTCTCAGAAAAGAAAATATTTGTGTGGGTTTTTTTGTCCTGTTTTTGTTATGTACATGCTTGCATACACCTTTTATGTTTTTTATGTCTTTCGATGTGTTTCTGTTCCCTTCTCCTCCTCACATTTGTACGGACTGAACGTCAACGCTTCTCTTACAGTTCTACAGGATTGTATTCAATGCTGCATGCAGAGTGGCAAACAAAACAGCATTGCCAATGGAGGTCAAACAAATTCCATTTCCTTGGACATACTGCAAATCTTGCTCCTGAATGCTGTCATAGCCGGTGCTGAAAATCCCAGCACTGCACATAAAGGCACACATTCTTCTGTTTATAAAACACCTCCCAACCTCTGGCTGTCGGCAAATTATACCCTAATGTGCAACATGTGAAATTACCTACACCATGTGCTCGCAAACGCAAAGCACCTCACTTTGCTTGTTCCACCGAGTGTAAAATGCCCTCTGCACTCATTATTCAAAGGTCACCATCCTCAAAGAGAAACAGAGGCAACTCTAGATGGCTGCAGTATGGTGTGCTGGCTGTCGTCAAGGGATAGGCTCTTGGGTGCATAACCAATGGCGTACAGCCCTTGGCCATGTACCTAATACTGTAGGCCTTCCGAGCACAACATAATAGCCTCATGAAAGGGAACATTTGCCACATACCACAATCCACAAACATAACATATGATGGGTGGTGCAAAGGGCAACTCATGGCAACCGCAAATAGCGCCATGTGGCTCCCTAATGTCCAATGTGGTGGCATAATGGGTACCATATGGTAACGGACGCATATCAGGTCACTTGTGCTGTTCAACCACGTCTACAAGGTCCTGCACAACCATTTTTTCAACGTCACCACCATCCGAAAAATGCATACTTAAAAGTGCATGTCTGCGTTATGGTGGCGTGCTATGGAGCAGGCCTAGCCTCTTCGGTGACTGGCCTACGGGCTACAGGCTTTTGCCATACACCCATCAGTGTAGCCACACCCAGCTCAACATAACAGAGTTATGCAGGTGAACAAGTGGCCAGGTACATGCAGGTCACCCCTGGCCACTCCTAAGCATCCTCTACTTCACCACTTCTCCCACAGGACACATTGGAGAAGTTGTCACTCCATTAGGTCCAGGCATATACTACACAGTGTAAGAGTTGCAACCAATCCCCACAAACATAAAAGCAACATTTTAGCATACGCAACACACCGTACTGCAGTGTGTGTTGCAAGTTTCATGTGTTCTCCATTGTTCTCCCCTTCCGCCATTGCGCTATCATCACTGACCGCTGGGCCTCAGCACACATGGCACACCTTAGTACAATCTATATTTTACTTCTCATGTCATATGTAATGCAGGCCCCATCTGCAAATGCACCTGCCAACTTTCACCCTGGCCACATCTTTACATACATTGCTCAATTACATTGTGTTGCCTGCGCGGAACGGTATGTGAGTGGCTGTGTACATTGTCCATATTGCAACTTTCTGATGCTGATGACATCCTTTCATGGCACAATGTGGTAAAACACTTCCTCAAGCAAGTGTCGTATAAGGGCCTACCCATAGCAAACGCACATGGTGATATGTGGCTTCCTATTGTGCAGCAGGGACAATGATGCACATCATATGGTAATGTATGCTTAGCAGCTCACTTCTGCTGTTCCACCAAGTGCACAATGTCCTCTGCAACCATCGTGTGCTACTCACCAACTCCAAATACATGCACAGTAACAACTGCATTTCTACATTATATTGTGGAGGCTGTGATGAAGGCCTAGGTTGTTGGGTGCATGGCCTTGCACGCAAGTCTAGGCGTACACTCACCACAATATAACAGAGCCATGCAGGTGACTAGGTACGCATGTGCCACAAATCACAAAGGCAACACATGCACCAGCACTTCCAATGTAAGTTGCAAGTTTCATGTGGTCTCCATTGTACTCCCCTACTGCCATTGCTCTACCATCACTGGCCTCTGGGGCCTCACCACACACAGCACACCCTAGTATAACCCATGTTTTAATTTTCATGTCATGTGTAATGCAGGCCTCATCTGCAAGTGTGTCTGCCAACTTTCAGCCTGGCCACATCTTTGCATACAAGGCTCAGCGACGTTGCGTTGCCTGTGCTGAACGGTATATGAGTGGCTGTGTACATTGTTGATATTGCAACTTTCTGATGCTGATCACTTCCTTTCATGGCGCAATGTGGTAAAACACTTCTTCAAGTAACGGTCTTATTATGGCTAAACCATAGCAAACGCACATTGTGACATGTGGCTCCCTATTGTGCAACAGGGGCAGTTATGTGCACCATGTGGTAATGAACGCATAAAAGCGCACTTTTGCTGTTCCATCAAGTGCACAAAGTCCTCCGCAGCCATTGGGTGCTACTCACCAACTCCAAATGCATGCACAGTAACAACTGCATCACTGCATTATATTGTGGAGGCTATGATGAAGGCATAGGCTGTTGGGTGCATGGCCTGCGGCCTATGGCCTTTGGCCATGCACCCAACAGTCTAGGCCTAGTCCACACTCACCACAACATAACAGAGCATGCAGGCAACCAGGTACGCATGTGCCATGACTCAAAAAGGCAACATAGGCACCAGCACTTCCACCCAACCGCCACACCATAAAGCAGGGACGCAAGAACACATGTTCCACTTACCGTAATGCAGAAACATCCTGCTGTGTTTGGCACTGCTACCCACTTCCAATCACAAAGCATTATAAGCATGCCAACCAAACAAGACAATATTCACAACATTGAGCCTGCTCCCTCCACTCTAGTACGTGCATAGAACCAATGGTGCGTACTGCACTGCAACACTTACTAATCTGCGCAATGGACATTACACAAGCACATACAAGAAACATTTGCACCAGGACCTCTTCCATATGTACACTATTCAGTTAATACACCCATTGGAGATACTGCATGACTGGTCACTGCACCATCTCCACCCATACACCGACAGCTGTAGGTTGTTCTACCAATAACCACACACATGCAACCACCATTGTGTGCACTGCAACCAAATCGTACACAATAAGCAACAATGTGGCACCTACTTTCAACCAGTGGACATACCTTTTCAACCAGTGCACACAATTATCTGTGCTAGAGCTGCAGCCATGCATCTAAGGGGCTATGGACTTACCTTACACAGCACACCATAGTACACGCTATGTTTAAATCATCATGTGTCCTGGAATGCATTCCCCTTTTGCAAATGTGCCTGCCACCACTGACAGAAAGATATCGCCGCTGTAGCTTGCATGCCATAACGCAGGCTGCCTACAATGAACACACAAGATAGTTGCCTGTCTATCATGGCGGCGTTTCCCAAAACCTTTGACCCACAGCACGCTTCCCTCCAGCCAACCGGCCGCATCCACTGTTCGCCGACAGCATGGCGTACCGCAGGCCAATGACAATTCGGTCCGCGTAGCGAACAGGGAAATGGGTCCACGGAGCGGACCCAGATATCACTAATTTTTTGAGATGTTTATTTCAGTATTTTGCAAAAAATTACTTGTCGTATTTTCACCAAACACACAAAAACACGCTTTCAGACCCAAGGCCCCGCTCCTGCCACCAATTTGGTGAACATCTGTTCAGCTGTTCGGGCTGTAGCCATGCGCAAAGTTTTTCCCCAACCAGTCTTTGGAAGAAAAAAAAATGTGGGACCCCCCCCTAGAACTTTGCCCCCTGCACGAAATCTCATGCAACTTGGTGAAATAATTCAGAATCGGCCATATACTTTTTTTTGCAAAGTTTGGTGAGGATTCATCCAGGGGGAGCGAAGTTATAAGCCGCAGAAAAAGTGCTCTTCCTATGAGTTTAGCAACTTAACCATAACCACACGCCCGCTACCGCGGCCCATGTTACACCCTTTCCCAGATCACATCGATTCCAGTGAATTGAGCGGCTTTGCACACTACGTTTTCTTGGGGATGGTTTCTACATGCCTTGGCTCACCGTGACACTGTTGAAGGCTCAGATGTCTGACTGTGACTATGCCATGGACAGGCTTTCTGACCTAAAGCACACGCCTAGGGCACTGGTAGCCATGACATGAATAAATGAGAAAACCAAAAAAGGTGAACTTTTCAGTGCTCTTTTCAGGGAACTAGTGAAAAATTGGCAAATTCTGATTTCTGTCACACACCCAGTGCCAAATGTTTTTTTGGGCGCCCTTTGGGGGTAAGTAGAAGGGCTTGGCCGGCTTTGTTGGGCATGGCTTCAACATGCCCCAGCTCACCATGCAGTGTGTAGATTCCAGACATAGTCCCTGGCCCAGTGACACCTCTTCTCAAGCTATCTCTCCTTTGTCTGCTGCACCCCATAAAATAAAGTTGAATCCCACAATAAATTTGGTCCAATTGTACACATAGCTCTTCCACCTTTTCATTCTCGTGCTTTCCAGAGCACCTTATCGATCCCTCGCCCTCATCCCAACTATCTACCCGACGTTGCTCCGCCCTTCCTCTACTGAATGCTCTATTATTCGCCACCTTTGCCTCTCTGACAGGCAAAACACTTCTATGCCATGAACTATGGCAGTGGGCGCTATACAAATGCAATATAACATAACATAGCATATATTGTCCTCTTGGCTGTTGTTTTTGCCAAGGCCAAAATTACTGAAAAAGTGAACTGTAAAGGAAACAGTAATGTCTCTTCTTTCAGCTGTAGCGTTGCAGTATTACAAAGTTCAAAAAGCCTTAAAAAGTTAAAAAGGCTATGCAACGTTGAAACAGCTCTGCAAAGGTCAAACAGCTCTACAAAGCAATGCTATACCAGTGAATACATATGCGTGCAAGCAAAGAGCATACAGTGGTTCTCTTGAAGCGTGTGCTCCCAATCAGTTGGAAAACCATGCAGAAAGTTGGCATGAATGCATGCATGGTCGGGACTGAGGTTACTTGTCACATTCTGTATCTCATTTGGTATTGCAATGATGTGGACACCCAATAGCTGAAGAGCTCATACTGGAACTGGCCCTCCCACCCCAGCCTTTTCATGACTCCCAAAGCAAGTTGACTCCACAGGTCGCCTCTGGCCCATTAACCTGTCCAGGGGCATAGCAGAAGGAGTGGTAATTTGAAAGCAGGAAGTTGTTTCAGAGTGGAATGTCTGTACTTTGCATTGCTGTTCCACTGAAGGAGGATGGTTGCTGGAAGCCTGTCATACGCTCCCCGCATAATGTATTCCAGCGGGCTGGACAGCTGGACAGCCCATCTTTGCACTTTTGTCTGGCCCCTCCTGAAATGTTCAGGTCACCTTTCAGAGTGAGTATTTCTGAGAGCAGCGCAAATTAAATGGGCGCTTTCTCTGTGCTCCTTCCACTCTTGCTGCTTTTTTGTAAATGTGGCCATTGTTTTTTTGTTGTTGCCTTAATAGGCATAATTCTATATTGCATAGTGGCTAGTTTGAGACTTACAGGCCGATTCATGGAATAAATGTGCGCCGAAAATACCGGCGCAGAGGGGCCTATACGTGCGCTGCGCCGAAAAATAGCGAAAAGCGCAGGGAAACCAGCGCACGTCGATTCATGGAAGTCCGTGCGTAAGAAAAGCATAGGACGTGCGCTGAAAAAGTGCGCGGCGCACGCCGGCGCACAGGTCAACCAACGGCGTGCGCCACGGCCACTGCGCTATCACTCCGAGCGCAGTGCACAGCTCTAAAGTAGGCGGAACACAGGGCGGGACACTCGGAATGGGGAATAAAATGGGGCACAACACTCGGAATGGGGAAGAATGTGGGCGGCACGGGGAAGTACAGGAGGCAAGTGCGCGGAACGCCCACACGCTCTCCGGCAACACGTATTCATGGATTCGAACAGGGCAAAACAGCGCTCGATCAAACCAGCGCACAGGCCCAAAAACGTACGCCACAAGTAAGCAGGCGGTAGCGTCCCGACGCACTTAACGAAAGTGCGCCAAAACCTGCGCCAACAAATACCACCCACATACAGCAATGGGCCATACCGTGACCCCAAAGGACAAATGAGGTGCAAAGGTGTACGCCATTAACACGGACACCCACTGTTCAACAATTTGCGCGTGTGTGTACAACGGGTTGCGCGAGAAGTCACTTGCGCGATTGCCCTGGGTACGTGTATCCCGGGGTGCGGGGAAGTCCCACACGCGATTGCCCTGGCCACGTCGATATCAGGGGTGCGTGTGAAGTTCCACACGCGAAAAGCCAGGGTACGTCAATTACAGGGGTGCGCGGGAAGTTTCACACGCGAAAAGCTAGGCTACGGGAATTCCAGGGGTGCGCGTGAAATCCTACACGCGAAAAACTAGGGTACGTCATTTACAGGGGTGCGCGGGAAGTCTCACACGCGAATAGGCTGGGCGCGTGTATTACAGGGGTGCGCGGGAAGTCCCACACGCGATTACAGCAGG
This sequence comes from Ambystoma mexicanum, assembly GCF_040938575.1. Classification (NCBI taxonomy): domain Eukaryota; kingdom Metazoa; phylum Chordata; class Amphibia; order Caudata; family Ambystomatidae; genus Ambystoma; species Ambystoma mexicanum. The sequence goes on along the minus strand of NC_090927.1, from coordinate 927,421,355 downwards.
GTACGTGTATTTCAGGGGTGCGCGGGAATTTCCACACGCGAATAGGCTGGGCGCGTGTATTTCAGGGGTGCGGGGAAGTCCCACACGCGATTGCCCTGGCCACGTCGATATCAGGGGTGCGTGTGAAGTTCCACACGCGAAAAGCCAGGGTACGTCAATTACAGGGGTGCGCGGGAAGTTTCACACGCGAAAAGCTAGGCTACGGGAATTCCAGGGGTGCGCGTGAAATCCTACACGCGAAAAACTAGGGTACGTCATTTACAGGGGTGCGCGGGAAGTCTCACACGCGAATAGGCTGGGCGCGTGTATTACAGGGGTGCGCGGGAAGTCCCACACGCGATTACTGCAGGGTACGTGTATTTCAGGGGTGCGCGGGAATTTCCACACGCGAATAGGCTGGGCGCGTGTATTTCAGGGGTGCGCGGGAAGTCCCACACGTGATTACAGCAGGGTACGTGTATTTCAGGGGTGCGCGGGAATTTCCACACGCGAATAGCCTGGGCGCGTGTATTTCAGGGGTGCGCGGGAAGTCCCACACGCGATTACAGCAGGGTACGTGTATTTCAGGGGTGCGCGGGAATTTCCACACGCGAATAGGCTGGGCGCGTGTATTTCAGGGGTGCGCGGGAATTTCCACACGCGAATAGCCTGGGCGCGTGTATTTCAGGGGTGCGCGGGAATTATCACACGCGATTTGGCTTGGTACGTGTATTACAGGGGTGCGTGCGAAGTTACACACGCGATTAGGCTGGGTGGGTCCTGTCACCCTCGACGGCCCCTGCAGGCAGCCCACAAAACAGGGGACTACCCTGCACACCTGCTCATGTCTCCCACCACCCCCACCCCCCACCATCCAGGGGCACCCTCCACCAGGCCCCCACTCATGTCCCCTATCACCCCCACCCCCCCGCCACCAGGGGCAGCCTCCACCAGGCCCCCACTCATGTCTCCCACCACCCCCACCCCCCCGCCACCAGGGGCAGCCTCCACCAGGCCCCCACCCATGTCTCCCACCACCCCCACCCTCCCGCCACCAGGGGCAGCCTCCACCAGGCCCCCACCCATGCCCCCCACCACCCCCACCCCCCCGCCACCAGGGGCACCCTCCACCAGGCCCCCACTCATGTCCCCCTGCACCCCCACCCCCCAGCAGTCATGGGGCACCTGCCAGCAGGCCCCCACTTATGTCCCACTCATGCCTCCCACCACCCCCACCCCCCAGCACTGTGGGGCACCTGCCAGCAGGCCCCCACTTATGTCCCACTCATGCCTCCCACCACCCCCACCCCCCAGCACTGTGGGGCACCTGCCAGCAGGCCCCCACTTATGTCCCACTCATGTCTCCCACCAACCCCACCCCCCAGCAGTCATGGGGCACCCTCCACCAGTCCCCCACCCATGTCCCACTCATGCCTCCCACCACCCCCACCCCCCAGCACTGTGGGGCACCTGCCAGCAGGCCCCCACTTATGTCCCACTCATGTCTCCCACCAACCCCACCCCCCAGCAGTCATGGGGCACCCTCCACCAGTCCCCCACCCATGTCCCACTCATGCCTCCCACCACCCCCACCCCCCAGCACTGTGGGGCACCTGCCAGCAGGCCCCCACCCATGTCCCACTCATGCCTCCCACCACACCCACCCCCCAGCACTGTGGGGCACCTGCCAGCAGGCCCCCACTTATGTCCCACTCATGTCTCCCACCACACCCACCCCCCAGCACTGTGGGGCACCTGCCAGCAGGCCCCCACTTATGTCCCACTCATGCCTCCCACCACACCCACCCCCCAGCACTGTGGGGCACCTGCCAGCAGGCCCCCACTTATGTCCCACTCATGCCTCCCACCACACCCACCCCCCAACAGTCATGGGGCACCCTCCACCAGGCCCCCACTTATGTCCCATTCATGTCTCCCACCACACCCACCCCCCAGCACTGTGGGGCACCTGCCAGCAGGCCCCCACTTATGTCCCACTCATGCCTCCCACCACACCCACCCCCAAGCACTGTGGGGCACCTGCCAGCAGGCCCCCACTTATGTCCCACTCATGCCTCCCACCACACCCACCCCCCAGCAGTCATGGGGCACCTGCCAGCAGGCCCCCACTTATGTCCCACTCATGTCTCCCACCACACCCACCCCCCAGCACTGTGGGGCACCTGCCAGCAGGCCCCCACTTATGTCCCACTCATGCCTCCCACCACACCCACCCCCCAGCACTGTGGGGCACCTGCCAGCAGGCCCCCACTTATGTCCCACTCATGCCTCCCACCACACCCACCCCCCAGCAGTCATGGGGCACCCTCCACCAGGCCCCCACTTATGTCCCATTCATGTCTCCCACCACACCCACCCCCCAGCACTGTGGGGCACCTGCCAGCAGGCCCCCACTTATGTCCCACTCATGCCTCCCACCACACCCACCCCCAAGCACTGTGGGGCACCTGCCAGCAGGCCCCCACTTATGTCCCACTCATGCCTCCCACCACACCCACCCCCCAGCAGTCATGGGGCACCCTCCACCAGGCCCCCACTTATGTCCCACTCATGCCTCCCACCACCCCCACCCCCCAGCACTGTGGGGCACCTGCCAGCAGGCCCCCACCCATGTCCCACTCATGCCTCCCACCACACCCACCCCCCAGCACTGTGGGGCACCTGCCAGCAGGCCCCCACTTATGTCCCACTCATGCCTCCCACCACACCCACCCCCCAGCAGTCATGGGGCACCTGCCAGCAGGCCCCCACTTATGTCCCACTCATGCCTCCCACCACACCCACCCCCCAGCAGTCATGGGGCACCTGCCAGCAGGCCCCCACTTATGTCCCACTCATGCCTCCCACCACCCCCACCCCCCAGCACTGTGGGGCACCTGCCAGCAGGCCCCCACCCATGTCCCACTCATGCCTCCCACCACACCCACCCCCCAGCACTGTGGGGCACCTGCCAGCAGGCCCCCACTTATGTCCCACTCATGCCTCCCACCACACCCACCCCCCAGCAGTCATGGGGCACCTGCCAGCAGGCCCCCACTTATGTCCCACTCATGCCTCCCACCACCCCCACCCCCCAGCACTGTGGGGCACCTGCCAGCAGGCCCCCACCCATGTCCCACTCATGCCTCCCACCACCCCCACCCCCCAGCACTGTGGGGCACCTGCCAGCAGGCCCCCACCCATGTCCCACTCATGCCTCCCACCACCCCCACCCCCCAGCACTGTGGGGCACCTGCCAGCAGGCCCCCACCCATGTCCCACTCATGCCTCCCACCACCCCCACCCCCCAGCACTGTGGGGCACCTGCCAGCAGGCCCCCACTTATGTCCCACTCATGTCTCCCACCAACCCCACCCCCCAGCAGTCATGGGGCACCCTCCACCAGGCCCACACAGATGTTCCCCTGCCAATAGGAAATCACAATACAGATCCCAGGATCCCATGGGCAACCACATCCCACCCCATGTCACCCCAGTCCATACACACATCCAAGGTACACATCCATTCAAAAATCAAATACCCATTACATGATACATAACCAATGAGCAGTATGCGCATGAGTCCAAGTCCGTCAGACTCACACAATGGCAACACATGACTGTGAAAACCCAGATTGTGACAGTCAACAAACCAATGAGAGAAGTCCACACAATAGAATCAAAAGAACAATGTATTAAAATGTAAGAAGGACAAAAAAAAGAAACACCTAAATGAATACACAAAGTAACAGGTAAAAAACAAAAAAAATCTAATGAAAGGTGAAATCCAAAAGAACGGGTGCAAAGTCAATCAAAATGGAAATCAAAATCAAACACATTGCCCCATGGTCCAAATAATAAAATCGAAAATATCCACAAACTATGTACAAAGATGATTGTCCGGGTCCAATATCCCTAAAAACCATAAAATGAAACCTACCCAAAACCTAACTAATGCTAACTATATACAAAAAACGTGGGCCATTGTCCAATCAACCCAAATAATAAATAAAAATAAAGGAAACCTACTATCTACATAACTATATACAAAGGCGGCGGGCCAGTCCTGCGGCTCACTGAGAGATGTTATGGGCCAGGGCATCATCGAACTCCCTTTCTATCTCCCCGAGGCGTTCATCCTCAATGGCCCCGAGGGCCCGCAGGGCTGACGCAGTGTCCACCTCCAAGCCCCTGCGGATCTCCTCGAGGCACTCGGCACGCCTCAGGGCCCTCTGCATGGAGTCCACCGCCCTGACCATAGCGAGCCGCCCCTCTTCTGCCCGCCGCCTCTCCGCATCTATTGCGTGGCCTAACCGCTGCCACACGGAAGACACATTCTGTCCAGGGTCCTCCTGCCCTCCAGCCGATGGCTGCCCCTCCGATGTTGATGGCCCCGAGCCATGACGCCTCCCACGTCGCTGCCGCTGCCTCTGCAGCCACTGCCTCTGCCAGCACGACGGCATCCAGGCTGATGGTATCCACCGACGCCGTCGTGCACGTGCCCTGCCTGATGATGCCGGCACATCCTCCACCTGCAGGGGTCCAGTTGCCATGGTGTCCACACCAGCTGGACCACCGACTCCCGACTGTGGCAGGGATGGGATCCCCACTGAGCCGGCTGCATTGGTCGGGGCAGGTCCACAGGGGGCCCTGGTGTCAACTGGGCCGGAAGACGGCAAGGAGAACGGCCGGCGCATACTTTCCACAGAGGAGGAGATGCCCGACACATTGGCCATCACCTGCAGAAAACCCGCGGCAATGGCAGATCCCAACTGGGCCACGTCGGCACGGTGCTCTTCGTGATGATGTGCGTGCTCCTCCCGGGAAGCACGCACGTCATCACGAATGACCCCCGTGCGCAACGCGACCCCAATCAGGACCTTTTCCATGCGCCCACGGGTCCCCTCGTCCGCAGGTGGAGGGGAGTCAGATGACATAGACACCCCCTCCACCTGCGGACGGGCCTGGGACGGGGCATCCATGCTTGTGCATGGTGGTGCACTCACAGGGTCAGGGACAGCGACATGCACAGGCACCTCCACGGCGACCTGTGCTGCCTCCTGCCCCTGGCCCTGGACTGCACCACTTGCACCAGCAGGGATGCCCCCACCAGGCCTCAGGTGTGCCTCAGTCTCGGCCGCCTCCTCCTCTGTAGAAACCACCAACCTGGATGGCTCCTTGCCCTCTTCCGCTGTAGCTGGCCCCTGTGGGGGCTCACCCACCCCTTCCGCCGCAGCCGTGGGGGCATCCCCGCCGTCTACCTCCACAGCGCCGTCTCCGCCCTCTCCATCACTAGCCGCTGCATAGAGGGAGACATAGAACACAAGCATCAGGGCACTGTACAATGGTCCCCTACACAGGAAGCAATATCAGATGACTGGCAATGGTAAAGTACACTTCTATCATGTCCCTCCACAACACATGGGTCAGGCAATACACACACGCAACACCCATGGTCCATGGCATGCACATCAACATACATGTCCACTGCACTCTTCTAAAGTACGATGTCATGGAACTCACATGCATCATTGGTCATGCAAATCACACGCACACACTTCACCTCTGTCACATCCATGTGGCCTCGTACATCACAAACACAGTGGATACAAGGATGATTAGGCAGCATCAGTGAATCTGTACAGTGTCACAGACATGTGTCATGCATCCATGCCATTCAAAAGTCACAGACATGCAGGTCAAGCACACCGACCTCGACACCATACATGTACCTGGCATCAGCATCCATCCCTCACCCACACCCATGTCCACGAACATACACTTGCATGCTCACATGTGTCCAATCTGCATAGGCCTCCTCAGGTTGCATAGCAACACATACAACAACCATGTGATCCACAAATTACAGGTCGCACATGCATCGCCATGACAACACTGCACACATACATGCCTACAAGGCCCATTCCACACATACAGCATCACACAACCAGCACACTGCAACATGCACTGTCTCACACAGCAATGCCTGCACACTTACCGCTCAACTCCAGATGGGTCTCCCTCTCAAGGACCTGGGAGTGGAGCGCTGGGTGTATGCGTGCAGGACCCTCATTTGGATCGAACTCATGTGGCCCCGGCCCCCCTCCACGAGGCGCCGGGCCTTTGAGAGGGTCCTGGACCTGCAGTCCTCCCAACGCTTCCTGACATGTCGGTTGTCGCGGACTGCCACCCCCTCCGCGTTGATGGCAGTCACGATGTCGTCCCAGATCCGAGTCCGTCCTTCATAGTTGGCGCGGCTACTTCCGAAGAGGGCATCATACTGCCCCAGGACTTGCTCCACCAGGACCCCAACCTCGGTGACACTGAAGCTGGGGCCCCTCTGCCTCTCTGGCTGGGGGTTGCCAGTGGTGCCAGATGTTTCAGTGCCCGACATGGCAACCCCAGAGGCAGGAGTGGGTGGGCAACTTGGTCCTGGGGCTGGGCTGTGGAGTGGTGTTCTTCCAGTCGGGAGTCTTCAGTTCCAGCAGGGGTGGACACAGCAACTGTACGCCTGCAGATGGCTGATGTGCAGGCACCAAATGGCAGGGCACGGTGGCAGCAGGCAGGCAGGCAGGCAGCAGCAGATGGCACGTGGGAGGCTGCTCGGGGCACTGGGGGGCAGTAACTCGGCCTTCTGGGCAGGAGCGTGGTCTTCCGTGTGTGAACGCGTGGCCAGCTTGATACGGAGTGAATTGGCACGTGAAAATCATGCACGTCTGCGTGGAATCCGAGGAAAGGCCCTCAGCGCGTAAGCACGTCAGCACGCGTACGCGATTTCATTGGTCCAAAGGGCCAGGCGCGTAAGCGCGCCTATGACGCACGGGTGTTTCCCAACCCACGTGAAAAAAATACACGTGCCGCGCGAGCGCGTCAGCACGCGTACGCGATTTCATTGGTCCAAAGGGCCAGGCGCGTAAGCGCGCCTATGACGCACGGGTGTTTCCCAACCCACGTGAAAAAAATACACGTGCCGCGCGAGCGCGTCAGCACGCGTACCCGATTTCATTGGTCCAAAGGGCCAGGCGCGTAAGCGCGCCTATGACGCACGGGTGTTTCCCAACCCACGTGAAAAAAATACACGTGCCGCGCGAGCGCGTCAGCACGCGTACGCGATTTCATTGGTCCAAAGGGCCAGGCGCGTAAGCGCGCCTATGACGCACGGGTGTTTCCCAACCCACGTGAAAAAAATACACGTGCCGCGCGAGCGCGTCAGCACGCGTACCCGATTTCATTGGTCCAAAGGCACACAGCGAGTAATCGCATATTCAACAGCGCGCGTGAAAAACGCCCGGTTACCATTTACATCTGAATACAATTACAATATTAATAACGTACATTTAACCTGGTAAACCTCGAGCATGTAGTCACACACGCTCGGCCACGACACGTGCAAAATTACAACAGGCAATACGGAAAGACGTACGCCTGCAGGAAGCAGGCGTACGTGACCCGGCACGTCTAAATATTCACGTGAAAACATCCTACAAGCTCAGTGCAAAGATGAACATACCGTTCCTAGCAGCAGTGGCTGTGGGTTACCAAAGGAGGAGGAGGAGGAGAGTCAGGGCCAGAATTTTCTCACCCAGAACCAGCCTATTCGGGATGCCTGATGCCCAGGTGTATGGGAGGTACAGGTTTCCAGCACACATCATACTGGACCTGGTCAGTGAGTGGGAGGATGACCTCACATCACCCACCCTGTGCTCCCAAGCACTCAGCCCCCTGCAGAAGGTCCTGAATGTACTGCACTTCTTGGGCACTGGATCCTTTCAGCGGACAAGTGCCATAGTGGGTGGTGTGTCACAGGCCACGCAGTCACGCTGTCTACACCAGGTCTTGAACATCATCACTGCACGGCCATCAGTCCGCAGGCACATATATCTCCCCAGGACTCCTGCAGAAAGGCGGGCGTGCATCCAGGAATTCTATGGTGTGGCTCAATTCCCCAAAGTGCTTGGTGCAATTGACTGCACCCATGTCGCTCTACGTACCCCCAGGGCAACAGAGCACATCTATAGAAACCGCAAGCACTGGCATTCCATCAACGTGCAAGTTGTATGCAATGCCAAGGGAATCATCACATCAGTATATGCCAACTATCCCGGGTCCACCCACGACAGCTTCATCTACAGAATGTCTACCCTAAGCCGGGACCTAGAGGCTGGCCGGCATGGAGATACATGGCTGCTTGGTGAGCATGAATGCCACTGCACATGCATGCATGTCAGATACAGGGTCATGTCACAACACCACTAATGATACCCATCACCACCTCCGCAGGGGACAGTGCCTACCCTATCAGCCCCCACATGATGACCCCAATCCGGAACCCCACCACGCCACCCGAGGTACGGTACAACACAGCCCACATTGCAACCCGGGGCATAGTGGAGCGCACATTCGGAGTGCTGAAGTCACGCTTTCGCTCCCTTGACCGTTCTGGCGGGCAGCTGTTATATGCTCCCCCACTAGTGTGCAGGATCATAGTGGCAGCATGTGTCCTGCACAACGTTGCAACACGCCGGGGCCTGCCCGTGGACATGGTGGTGCCCCCACATCCACAACCACATGCACGCCCGCTGCGCATGGGAGGGGAAAGGGCACGGGGGGAGGCAGCCCGTACGCAACTGGTGGCCAACTTCTTCACCTAGGAATCACAGTGCTGGCTAGTGCACACTGCTCTGGCACATACCATCTGACGATCAATGATGACACTACCTGACAATGTCACAAAATTTCTTGACAATAAACTGTCAGAAACACATCAGCCTGAGATTGTTAACATGGAAGTGTCACTATGTGTGCACCCCTACCTACACATACACCAGCAATGCATAACTATGAAAAGACACAACTCCATTAATCAAATATGCATTGGTACAGGTGAATTGCTACATGACAACATTGCCATGTCACCCAATCCCTTCACAGTCCCGCCACAGAGGACACCATGTCATGGTATGTGAGAGCAAACAAACTGACCCTCACAACATGACACCGGTGTCACAAATTGCAGTGCCCCAAATGGAACATAGCCGCACTTGAACAGCTAACCGTGATGGAGGCACTACTACACACCTGTGTAAGAGTCATTTCAATCAAATTACACACCAACCCACCCTGAAGCCCACCAAAACAAGACACAATGCATGTAATCAATGGTAGTCTCAATACCTGATTGTGCTGGTATGTCCACACCGTCCAGATGTACAGTGATGGCGCCACGCAAAAGTGTCACTGCACATCTACCGACATGTAGTCTGACTCCAGAGAGTATGCCCGTGTGAAGAACTGTGTGAAATACCTGCAAAACATAAGTAACATATGTAAGTTGAGGCACATATCAAACCATCATGCATAGTTAGGTGCAACAACAATGTACACTATGAATGTCTACACAGTATTGACTATGGACTGCCCAACAGCTCATGGGAGTCCAATGTCACCGTGTAATTTGCTGTCACTTGGGCACACCCTTTGCAAGCCCATGGAAACGGAAGCAGGAGGGGTGTGGATGTCAGGTACCCAAGCATCGAAACCAAACTCAGGACAAGCCTGCATGTGCCCAGCCACAATACAGTGTATGCCCAGGTACCCACACAAGGCAACACACTTGAAAAAGAAAAATATGATAAGAAAAAATGGCCATGAAAGGGCCGGCGGGGAGGGGGGGGCCACCTATGAGGTCCGAGGACAGGATGCACACCACAATCCACCTGTGTGGATCATGGGAAATAAAAACACCCCATAGGCTCGTGGCCCACACGGCTACTCTGTTGTGGGAGATGAGTCGCTATCGCTCTGGCCAGACCCTGCAGCTGACTCAGGAGGTGGGGGAGCTGCCTCAGAAGATGGTGTGACAATGGGAGGCAGCCCACGCAAAGCCCGAGTTTGCTCCTCCATGGCTGCAAGCAGGCGGGTCTGGAAGGTCTGGTTCTGGATTATAATCATGCGGAGGTCCCCATGCAGTAACTTCCGGGATGACCTGACCTCCGCACGAGTTGCCTGCATCTCGGCCGAGAGCGTCCGTGTCAGACGCTCCAGCTGCTCCTCTGTCCTTCTATGGGATGAAGCCTCAAGCTCCAACAGGGTCGACCTGAGGTGATGGAATTCTTCCCTCAGGCCTTCCCTGTGGCGCTGGGACTCCATGGAAAGTGATTCCCGCAGAGTCGCCAGTCCCGCCCGCCTGTCCATGTTGGACGCCAACATGTCCTCCCTGTGTGCCTGGCAGATGGACTCTGTAGCCTGCTCCAGTCGCTCCATCAGCCTTTCTGGGGGGACAATGGAAGTGGCCACCCTATCCATGGCCTGTGCAATCATCTCGGATGATGCTGCCTGTTGGGTGGCCATACCGTAGATGGATTGCTCCCAAGCGGTATTGCCAGGTGGCATACGGCCACCACGTTGGCGGGCACCACACCTGCCTGGGGCAAGGCGGACTGCGCCTTGCTGTGCCGGCAAAGCCTCAGGCTGCAGGACTGCATTCCCTCTCTGATCTGCAGCCCCAGGAACAGGATCAGAGATTGTGTGGTGTGGCCCTGCATCCGTAACCACCGGAGGCTGAGCTGCCGACACTGACATCCCCATTGAGGGCAATAACCCGGCTGCAGGTGGGTCGGACAGAGGAGATTCTCTCCCAAGAACACTCACCTGCGACTGCGCATAGGTGTCATCCTCCGAGTCTACACCTGAATACTGCTCGGGGGAGGAACCCCTAGAGACACCCCTCGACAGCACGACCTGCAGCACTTGTGGGTTTTCACCCACAAACACACCACGTCCCTCACTTGTGGAAGGTCGGCCCGGGTTGCCCTCCTCGGACGGCTCCACCACCACATCCCCAGCATCAACAAGTGCGTCGTCCCCTGCAAAGACATGAAAGAGAGAAATGGAAACAGGCATTAGCACCATGGCATACAACAAGGGCTGATGAACAACAGAGCCAGTAGTTCAATGACACATGTCCCACATGACTGGGAAACCTCCTAGGCATTCACCATCACTGGGTCTGGAGGGGAGGCTCAGGGCACACAATGATGACACAGAGAATGGAGAGCAACGCCTGCTCCCCATGCTGCCTAGCACTGGCATCACACATTGGCCGGTGATTGCCATGTCAAATGCACATGCCATCACACACATGGCATGTGACATAGCCACCAACTGAAGAGGGAGAGGAGGGCAACTAATTTGGATTTTGGCCACTCTGGTCCTGACATTGCTTCATCACATCAAGAAGTTAACATGTTGGACATGGATCTGCTAGTCCCAATTGGCCACGATGCACAGTGCCTTGTCAACATTAACAAAATGCAGTAAACAATGAGATTCCACCTCCCCATCACCTGTAATGGATTCATATAGCATTCGTGAAGCACCTGTACAGAAATGTATGAAGGTACAGCGGAGCACTGAGGGGTGGTGGGGCAGAAGGGGATGCCATTCAACAATCCTACTGGTGCTGGTGTCATTCATGTAACGCAAGTGAAGAGGTGGGTGGCACAATGAAGTGCAAGGGGAAGTTGCGGCTGGAAGTGCTGTACAAGGTAAGTAGGACTTAACGTCGAGGGCAGATGGTGGTAGGCGCAGACAAGTGCTGGGGGGGTGGCCTATAGGGCTACAGAGACAGTCATGCAGTGCTGTGGGCTCGGAGGGGACAGAGGAGGTACACACTGCATCTGGCTCGGCAAGGTCCTTGCAGATTTCAATGTGTCCTGCAGAGTTGTCAGATGCCGCAGATATGTGCCCTTGGATTGGGGCTCTCATCTTGGTGAGAAGGGTGAGACGCTATTGCCTTTGGAGCAGGCGGCAGGCCAGTTTGCCAGAGGATGAGCATGATGCAGGCCATTTCCTCTCTGCCACCCGGCACCTGTGTTTTGGGTTCACAAGATCCGAGTCATGCCAGGAGTCAGCATTGGCATGGGGCTTCAGGCGGATTGTCATGACCGTGGCAAAGACATCCAGTGTACCTGACATAGAGTGGAGCATGGAGTGGGCCCTGTCAGGATGGGAGTGAGCCTAAGGGGGAGCTGGATGGGGGGGAGATTTTGGCAGCATAAGCCTCGACTGACACACACTTCATGGGTTGGAATACCAAGAAGGTGTGTGACAGTGGTGAGGGTGGCTTTGCCTGTGGGGTGGTGAGGGTGAGGTGGGAGGAGAGGAGAAAGTGATCACTCCAGGAGAGAGGAGTGCAGAGAGGGATGGAGAGGGGAAGGTCAGATGAGATCAGAGCGTGCCCTGCAGAATGAGTAGGGACAGACGGGAGTTTAGAGGGTGATAGGGAGTTGCTGAGGTCACGGAAAAGTCACGTGGGGGGGACAACAAGCATGCAGGTGGATGCGTACATCACCAAGGAAGAGGATTTCAGTGTCTGGGGACATGAGTGAGGAGGAGAGGTGAGGCCACTCGGAAAGGAAGTAGTACATTTGACCAGTTTTCCGATACACAGTACGCACAGTTTGTGAATGTCGAGGTGAGATGGAGAGAGACGTCACACAAGCCATTCCAGAGGGGAGTAGGTCTACGTAGGAGTGACAGTGGCAGGAATACCCTCAGGGAAGGCAAGGGCACACCCCCCCCCTGCACAGTAGTGCCGGGCCAAGGAGAGGATCTCCTGAACGTCAGGTAGGAGTGTGTCAAAGATGCAGACAGAGCTGGCCGTCAGACATGTTTCCATGAGACCAAGGATGTCAAGGTGCATTACCTCATGTAAGTGACATATATTGGAGGAATGCCTGATGCAGCGGCAGAGTAAGGAGTGTAAATGTGGAGGAGGTTGACAGCCTTGTAGGACTTACGGGGAGTGCTACAGATCAGAGGTGCAGCATGTGTAGGAGTTGGAGTGGGAGGCGGAGAAGGATCATGGGAGGGTGCAGGGAGGCAGTGCAGGATAGATGAGGAGAGAGGAGGGGGGACAGCAGGAGAGGAAAGGAAGTTGATGAGATGTGGGTAGCATTTGTCAAGGAGAATAAGGTTGGCCTGAGGGCCTTGGACTGAGATGCTCCCATTACCATACACATCAATTGTGGCCTCTGAGGATTGGAAGGAGGCCAAGAGTACACCCCAACGGGTCACACCATTGATGGTGGAAGAGGAGCAAGGAGAGAGGACTGGGACCATGTGAAGGGTCCATGGGACAGGCAAAGGCATGTATGAGCAGATGTCAGTGAGAGTTAACCTTGAGTAGGCTCAGATGTACTTGTCAGCAATAGGGTGGGTCGCATTGGAGGGCAGGGTGCCCTCATTTGACTGTTTGCAAGCAGGTGTCGTGAGTAGGGCACGATGGTCTGAACAGTAGAAGTCAGGGAAGATAGACCATGAAGAGCAGCATGGAGTGTGAGGGAATGGGGCTTGAAACCAGACGGAACAAGAGCACACAGGTAGGAGGTGGGTGTCAAGGCAAATTCCAGAGTATGACAGCATGTTGAGTGCCATGTATATACAGAGGACGCATTAGCATGTGGTATCATTGCATGTCAGGCATGTGACGATGGAACTTGAATGGCTGGGGGAAAGTGTAGGAATGGTATGTAAGACATAAGATGAATAGACAGGGGAGAATGAGCAACAATGTTGTGACAAAATGACAATTCAAGGGGAACTTCCATGGTGTAGGGCCATATGTGCACTGTTGGCAGTAGGGATAGTGCTGTGGGCACATGGTGTTGCACTGAACATACTGGATGAGGCACATGGGTGACACTATCAACTCTGCCACACACCCCCTTGACAGGCACCCAACATGAAGGCTTCGCACACACACCATGCACATGGATATAACACACATGCATGTGCACTCACCGGATGATGCCTCGTAATCAGGGAGATCTCCCACACCTTGGAGTTGTCCCTCGGTGACGTAGGATCCAGCTACGGACTCGTGTGGTGTGAGTTCTATTTCCTGTGCTGGGGACCCACCTCCAGTCACCAAGGTTGCAGCATGACTTGAGGCCAGCTTATCCTTTGCCCTGCGCTTAAGGTAATTCCAGCGCTTCTGGCAATCACTAGCTGTGCGCCTCACTACTCCAAGGGCACTTATTTTGTCAGCAATGGTCTGCCAGTGTGCCTGGCGTCTGGCATGTGTGGTCTTGGACCCTGCAACGATGACCATTTCCCTATCATGGTCTGACACATACTGAACAAGTGCATTCAGTTCGGCGTCTGTGAAGCTGGGCTTCCTTGATGGGCCGGACTGTGCAGCCGTGCCTGGGGCATCAGCCTGTGCCGGACGTGCACTCTTCCTCTTCCGCTTGGAAGGGGGTGGGGATCCAGAGTGTCCTACGCCGCTGTGGACACTAGGGGCAGGAGCCGTGGTGGACTCAGTACTGGGTGTGTGGGATTGCACACTCAGCATGGGAGTAGGTGCAGGCATTGGGGGTAGAGGGATAGGGTCAGGCCTGATCTGAGGTGCATGAACTAGGACCGACACAGTCTTGGCAGGGTGTATGAGAGGTGGGGTGGATGGAGCCACACCCTGCCCACGGGGGGCAGCAGATGACCTATCTGGCATAGATGCGCGTGTCCTGATGACACCAATGTGCACCGGTGCACGTGCAGTGGACCTGCTGACCTGGATGTCAGCGATGGAGTCACCCTCGGACAGGTCTGGTGCCACAATGGGCTGGTCCAACAAGGGCTGATCAGGGTTGGTATCAGCCACATGACCCTCAACCTGGGGGAGGGGAGGGGGGGGCATGGGTGTCCCTGACTGGTCCTCCAGACTGGGGGGGACAGGGGCACCCTGCAAGTCACAACCACGTCCCCTAGTGGATCCTCCACGGCCACCACGTGTGGCTCGGCCACCTTTGCCACCCTTACGGCTTGCACGCCTCCCAACCATGGCACTGATGTTATTGTGCGTATGGGAGTGGGTGTGCACAATTGTCCTGGGCAATTGGGTGTCAAAGGGGTTGGGTACCAGATGGTATTCGTACCCTAGTGCAGTGGCAAGGCTATATGACACCCCTGGGGAAAGATGACGGGTCACGCAACGCACAGGCACCCCAAAAAAGTTAAGGAACGTGCACGATACCCCTCCTAGACCACGTGTGCGTATAAAAAACCCTGCACTACGCTGTGGCATCCAGTAACACAAGAATGAACGTATGCGTGTCACACGCAGCCTAGATTGACCTCTGAAGAGGTACGTGACACACGGGGCAAGCACAGATGATAGATGCGTGCGCAACTCACCGTCTGCCAGGGAGAAATGCGTCAAAAAGACGCGCGTGTGCGCGTTGGCAACACCCCCGCCAAAAGAAGAATGGGACGCTGTCTGAGGAGACAGGACAACAGTAGAAGGGAACGCTGTGTGAGGAAACAGGCCCAGGAAAAAGAGCAGAAGAGAAAAAGCTGTCAGAGGTAACAGGGAGTACGACCTTTGAACGCCGTGAAGTAAATCGCGTGTCAACTGACAAGAAGTACAGAATACACCAACTCGCTCTCCACGAAAAGCACGTACAAGGAAATGGCGTTCTACATGTACCTTTTATGCAGGCCCACAGGTCCTGCGTCACTTCCGCGTGTAGGCGCTGAAGGGCCAGCCTCCAATCACACGCATTGACACTGGCTTGTGTTTCTTTCACGCGGGATGGGAAACGGCCGTGCGTTATAGACGCGCTTACGCGCCTGGCCCTTTGGACCAATCACGCGGGTTGGGAAACGGCCGTGCGTTATAGACGCGCTTACGCGCCTGGCCCTTTGGACCAATGAGATCGCGTACGCGTGCTGACGCGCTCGCGCGGGAGGTTTGTTTTTTCACGCGGGTTGGGAAACGGCCGTGCGTTGTAGACGCGCTTACGCGCCTGGCCCTTTGGACCAATGAGATCGCGTACGCGTGCTGACGCGCTCGCGCGGGAGGTTTATTTTTTCACGCGGGTTGGGAAACGGCCGTGCGTTGTAGACGCGCTTACGCGCCTGGCCCTTTGGACCAATGAAATCGCGTACGCGTGCTGACGTGCTTACGCGGCCTTTCCTCGGATTCCACGCAGACGTGCATGATTTTCACGTGCCAATTCACTCCGTATCAAGCTGGCCACGCGTTCACACACGGAAGACCACGCTCCTGCCCCGAAGGCCAGAATCCTGCCCCCCAGAGCCCCGAGCACGCTCCCACCTGCCATCTGCTGCTGCCTGACTGCCTGCTGCCCACGTGCCCTGCTGTTTGCTGCCTGCACATCAGCCAGGGGTGCAGTTGCTGTGACCACCCCTGCTGGAACCAAAGACTCCCGACAGCCGTACCATCGCTCCACAGCCCAGCCCCAGGACCCAGTTGCCCACCCACTCCTGCCTCTGGGGTTGCCATGTCAGGGAGCACAACATCTGGCACGACTGGCAACCCCCGGCCAGGGAGGCAGAGGGGCACCAGCTTCAGTGCCACCGAAGTTGGTGTCCTGGTGGAGCGAGTCCTGGGGCAGTATGATGCCCTCTACGGACGGATGCGCCTCGACAAGGAAGGACGGACCAGGATCTGGACGGACATTGTGACTGCCATCAACGCAGAGGGGGTGGCAGTCCGAGAATTCCATCAAGTCAAGAAGCGCTGGGAGGACTACAGGTCCAGGACCCTGAACAAGGCCCGGCGCCTCGTGAAGGCAGTGGATGCCAAGGGGCGGCGGGGCCACTTGTCGCAAGATGAACTTCGGGTCCTGGAACGCATATCCCCAGCGCTCCATGTCCAGGTCCTTGGGAGGCAGACCCGTCTGGAGTCGAGCGGTGAGTGTACATGCATACTGATTGTAAGCTGTGTGTGTGGTGGTGTGCCAGGAGTGTGCATGTTGCACATGTCTTTGTGTGGCCATGTATAAATGTGTGTGTGCAGGGCTGTGAGACAAGCACATGTGTGCCTGTGATGTGTGAGACAAGGATGGTGCATGTGTGTGTGTGTGTGCTTGCAGTGCAAATGCTTGTGTGTGGGCACATGTGTTTGACTGTGCATGTGAGTTGGCATGCTTGTGGTGTGACACATGGATGTTGATTCCAGGTGCATTAGTCTGCAGCGTGTGCGTGTGTGTAGTTGTGAAGGGTGCAACAGTGTTGCTACATGGATGCAGGTGACACTGTCATGTTGGAGAGTGAATTGCAAATGTGACATGGATGTTCATCTCATGACTGACAGTTTGCGGAGTGGTACACATGCTTGGATGTGTGCTTTGCATGTGTGCATGTGTATTTGAGTCCGTGTGTATCATGTGATGTGTGGCTCACCTTTGTCTGCTCATGCTTCTGTATGTGAATGTATGTAGCGGGCTGTAGCAATATGGCTGTTGAATGACTCATGTGTGTGCGTTGAGGAGACATGTGTGTTGGGGATTGTGATGCCAGGTCTGGAGTATGACAATGCCACTCTTGTACAACTGTTATGTGTGTGAGTCAATTGTACAGTGTCCTGATGCCTGTCTCCTGTCTCTCCCTGCCTGCAGCGTCATCTGATGTGGAGGGCGGAGAAGGTGCTGTGGAGCACAGCGGCAGGGATGCCACCGCCAGCCGGAGACGCAAGGCCCGGCTCCCCTCCCCTGTTGTCATCTCGTCGGGGAGTGAGGAGTCCGGTGCTGTGTCCCAGGTCGCAGCTGCCGAGGGGAGGTCCAGGAGGCGCAGGAGGAAGTTGGACTCCTCGGCAGCAGAAGGGGCAGCTGAGACCCCACAGGGTTCCGCGGCGGAAGATGGTAGGGAGTCATCCAGGTTGGTGGTGGGTTTGGTGGAGGAGGAGGCTGTGCAAGGGACTGAGATGGGGTCTGGAGGTGGGCATTCCACTGGTGCTAGTGGTGCAGCACAGGGGCAGGGACAGGAGGCAGCACAGGCCGCCGCGGAGGTGCCTGTGTGTAATCCTGTCCCCGGTCCTGTGTCTGCATCATCTTGCACCAGCAGGGTTGCCCACGTCCGGACCCATTCTCAGGGAGACCAGGCTGTGTTCCTCCATACACTGGGCCTTGTTCCGACCCCCTCCTCACCTGAACCCCCTATGCGCCAGTCGTCCTCCGTGCCATCTTCCTACCCACCTGTCACCTGGGTGCCCTGTGGAGCTGCCTCTGACGATGGGGCCAGGCTGGTGGAGGACACATCCCTGCCCCAGTCGGGAGTCGTGAGTCCAGCAGGGGTGGCCACCGCAACAACAGCACCCCAAACAATGGAGGATGTGCAGGCAGCAGGTGTCAGGGCACCGGCACCAGCACGTCAGCAGCAGGAGGAAGAAGGTGGGAGCCTTGATGGCTCGGGGCCATCACCATCAGAGGGGCAGGCATCAGCCGGAGGGCAGGAGGACCCTGGACGTCAAGTGTCTTCCGTGTGGCAGCGGTTGGGCCATGCCATAGATGCGGAGCGGCGGTGGGCGGAAGAGGCGCGGCTCGCTATGGTCAGGGCGGAGAACTCCATGCGGAGGGCCCTGAGGCGGGCCGAGTGCCTCGAGGCCATCCGCAGGGAGTTGGAGGTGGGTACATCGGCGTCCCTGCGGACCCTCGGGGCTGTGGAACGGGGCCGCCTCAGGGACATCGAGCGGGAGTTCGATGATGCCCTGGCCCGGAACAACAATCAGTGAGCCGCAGGACTTGCCCGCCGCCTTTGTATATAGTTCTGTAGTTTAGTTGTAGTTAGGTTTCCTTTGTTTTAATGTTATTATTTGGTTGCCAAAGGACAATGCACCACATTTTTGTATATAGACATTTTCTTACTTAGTGTAAATAGTTAGGTTTCATTTATTAGGGCTCATGGACCCGGATCATCATGTTGATAGTTTGAGGGATGTTAATATTTGTTTTAATTTTTCACATGAGGCAATGTGTTTCTTCTTTCATTTGTACTTGGATTTAATTTTGGACTTTGACTTTGGACCCCTATTTTACTTTATTTTTGTTAATTAGTGTTCCTGATTTTTTTGGTTGTACTTTTTTATTATTTAGTTTGCATTGCATGTTTATTGTTATTTTTTATTTTTACCATCCTTGTTTATTTTTAATACATTTTCATTTGATCCTTCAATGTGTTGTATCATCTCATTGCTTTCATGCATGACATGTGGGGTGTTTGGACATTCACTTGCAACATCTGTGTGTGACAGACATGTGTTCATTCATATGATTTACATTGGGTGTGTCACATGTCATTGTGTTTGATATGTGGGTGGATGGGATAGTTGTTTGGGAATTCTTGCAGGGCAGACTGTCCATTACGGTCATGATTGTGTGGGGTTGTGACCCAGGTGAAGGTGGACATGGATGGTACATGGGTGGGGGCCTTCTGGTAGGTGCCCCTGACTGCGGGGGGGGGTGGGGGTGGTGGTAGACATGGGTGGGGGCCTTCTGGCAGGTGCCCCTGACTGCGGGGAGGGGTGGGGGTGGTGGTAGACATGGGTGGGGGCCTGCTGGAAGGTGCCCCTGACTGCTGGGGGGGTGGGGGTGATAGGGGACATGAGTGGGGGCCTGGTGGAGGCTGCCCCTGGTGGCGGGAGGGTGGGGGTGGTGGGAGACATGAGTGGGGGCCTGGTGGAGGCTGCCCCTGGTGGCGGGGGGGTGGGGGTGGTGGGGGGCATGGGTGGGGGCCTGGTGGAGGCTGCCCCTGGTGGCGGGGGGGTGGGTGTGGTGGGAGGCATGAGTGGGACATGGGTGGGGGCCTGCTGGCAGGTGCCCCACAGTGCTGGGGGGTGGGGGTGGTGGGAGGCATGAGTGGGACATGGGTGGGGGCCTGGTGGAGGGTGCCCCATGACTGCTGGGGGGTGGGGTTGGTGGGAGACATGAGTGGGACATAAGTGGGGGCCTGCTGGCAGGTGCCCCACAGTGCTGGGGGGTGGGGGTGGTGGGAGGCATGAGTGGGACATGGGTGGGGGCCTGCTGGCAGGTGCCCCACAGTGCTGGGGGGTGGGGGTGGTGGGAGGCATGAGTGGGACATAAGTGGGGGCCTGGTGGAGGGTGCCCCATGACTGCTGGGGGGTGGGTGTGGTGGGAGGCATGAGTGGGACATAAGTGGGGGCCTGCTGGCAGGTGCCCCACAGTGCTGGGGGGTGGGGGTGGTGGGAGGCATGAGTGGGACATGGGTGGGGGCCTGGTGGAGGGTGCCCCATGACTGCTGGGGGGTGGGAGTCATGAGCAGGTGTGCAGGGTAATCCCCTGTGGTGTGGACTGCATGCAGGGGACATGGAGGCTGTACAGGGAAGACCTGTGAAGACCCAACGATCGGAGTAGCGTGTTCAACTATCCACGCCCCCCTGAAATGGAAGTAGCCTGGGATTTTGCGTGTGAAACTTCCCCGCGCACCCCTGTAATGGACGTACCCTGGCTTTTCGCGTGTGGGACTTCCCACGCACCCCTGGAATTCCCGTAGCCTAGCTTTTCGCGTGTGAAACGTTCCCGCGCACCCCTGAAATGGAAGTAGCCTGGGATTTCGCGTGTGAAACTTCCCGCGCACCCCTGTAATGGACGTACCCTGGCATTTCGCGTGTGGGACTTCCCGCGCACCCCTGGTATTCCCGTAGCCTAGCTTTTCGCGTGTGAAACGTTCCCGCGCACCCCTGAAATGGAAGTAGCCTGGGATTTCGCGTGTGGGACTTCCCGCGCACCCCTGGAATTCCCGTAGCCTAGCTTTTCGCGTGTGAAACGTTCCCGCGCACCCCTGTAATGGACGTACCCTGGCTTTTCGCGTGTGGGACTTCCCGCGCACCCCTGGAATTCCCGTAGCCTAGCTTTTCGCGTGTGAAACTTCCCGCGCACCCCTGAAATGGACGTACCCTGGCATTTCGCGTGTGGGACTTCCCGCGCACCCCTGGTATTCCCGTAGCCTAGCTTTTCGCGTGTGAAACGTTCCCGCGCACCCCTGTAATGGACGTACCCTGGCTTTTCGCGTGTGGGACTTCCCGCGCACCCCTGGAATTCCCGTAGCCTAGCTTTTCGCGTGTGAAACTTCCCGCGCACCCCTGAAATGGACGTACCCTGGCTTTTCGCGTGTGGGACTTCCCGCGCACCCCTGGAATTCCCGTAGCCTAGCTTTTCGCGTGTGAAACTTCCCGCGCACCCCTGTAATGGACGTACCCTGGCTTTTCGCGTGTGGGACTTCCCGCGCACCCCTGGTATTCCCGTAGCCTAGATTTTCGCGTGTGAAACTTCCCGCGCACCCCTGTAATGGACGTACCCTGGCTTTTCGCGTGTGGGACTTCCCGCGCACCCCTGGTATTCCCGTAGCCTAGCTTTTCGCGTGTGAAACTTCCCGCGCACCCCTGTAATGGACGTACCCTGGCATTTCGCGTGTGGGACTTCCCGCGCACCCCTGGTATTCCCGTAGCCTAGCTTTTCGCGTGTGAAACTTCCCGCGCACCCCTGTAATGGACGTACCCTGGCTTTTCGCGTGTGGGACTTCCCGCGCACCCCTGGAATTCCCGTAGCCTAGCTTTTCGCGTGTGAAACTTCCCGCGCACCCCTGAAATGGACGTAGCCTGGGATTTGACGTGTGAAACTTCCCGCGCACCCTTGAAAATCGCATGGGCCGCTTGCCGTGATGGTCCAGGGTTAGCGCAGCCCCTTGCGCTGGTTTGGGATTTTTATGAGATTTCCCAGCGCAAGGGGCGTTCCTGGGGGCGTAACTGGCGCTGCAGCGAGTCGCTGCGCCACTGTGCGCCACGGCTGCCTGGGGAAGCTAAAATCCATGAATACGCTGTGCGCCGGATTCGGTTTTGGCGCACGCGGCTGGCGCAGACTATCGCACGCGCACGCTGTGCGCCAGCCGCGTGCGCTACTTGTGCGCTGAATTCTATGAATTACCCTGTTAATGTTTTGCAGGCAGATTGGTTTGACATTGTTTGTGTTCTAAACGTCGTTTGAGGTATTTTGTCTCTCTGAGTTCTGCAGAAAACCATGTTTGAATGTTTATTTTCTCAAGATACTTTTATTACTTAAAGGTCTTTGAATGTCTGTACTAATGGGTGCCTGTTCGTTGAATTCACCATGCAGTGTGCCTAGGTCTCAGCAGGAATCTGGGTGATCATCTTGTTCGGGGGTCAGGCAGAAGGTGCCATGGTAAGTCCCTCCAATCTTTATCACTTTTTGTTTAGGCAACAGTTTTGGATTGTAGTCCTGCTGACTTGTAGAGTCTCTTAAACTGGATGGGATTGTGACCTGCCCATTTTGTAGGCACATGTGGATCCACCTGCTCCTTTTTGGGTGTGGAGCTATTAATATTTCTGTTTCTTAATATGATTCACAATTTAATCTATGTCTGGTCCCACCAAAAAAGAAAAGAAAATTAATTGAGAAAAATAGGATTGTCCAGTTCAACTGAGGAAGCCCATGAAGGCAGAAATATATTTGGGGTTGATTGTGTTTGCGTGTGCAGTGGACCTGGCCTAGCAGTCAGGCAGGGCGGCTCCCATTGGTGTCAGTACCTGACTGACTTGTATTTGGCTGGACCCCATTTGCGATGGTGCAGTTGAGCTTAAAAACATGGGTGTGGAAGGTTGCCCGGAGCAACGCCAGTGGTTCGGATTAATTCAAAACTTTCCACCCATCACTTTTTGGTTTCAATTTGTCTCCCTATGTGAGAGTGTATGCCCAGACATGGGTCCCTTGCTCAATGCACTATAGGGAACCAAGCTGCACCACACTGAGGAGGCCCAACAAGGCGAAACATGACTGGGTTTACTTGTGCTTCTCTGCATAGGGGACCTGGCCTAGCAGTTCGGGTAGGGCTGCTCCCATTGGTGGCACTACCTGACTGATTTGCATTTGGCTGGACCCCTTTAGCGATGGTGCAGGCAACCTAAAAAACAGCAGTGTGGAAGTTGGCCCAGAGCAGTGCCAGTGGATCAGATTAATTCTAAACCTTCCACAATCCCTTTTTTGGTTTCAATTTGTCTCCCTATGTGAGAGAGGGTATGCCCAGACGTTGGTCCCTTGCTTGCTGCGCCAAGCTGCACCTCACTGAGGAAGGGAAGCCCAACAAGACCAAAACATGTCTGGGGTTGCTTGTGTTTCTGTGCAGAGGGGACCTGGCCTAGCAGTTCGGGCTGGGCTGCTACCATTGCTGACAGTACCTGACTGATTTGTATTTGGCTGGACCCCTTTTGTGATGGTGCAGATGAGCTAAAAAACAGTGGTGCGGAAGGTTGCCCAGAATAATGCCAGTGGTTCAGATTAATATAAAACCTTCCGCCCATCACTTTTCTGGTTTCAACTGGTAGGGATGTCATTAGGTCAGCTAGTTTAGCAGTGTAATAGTTTCCGAGCCAGGTGGGCAGTATATTAAAAGGGTTCTATGTGATTTGGTAGAAAGGTTTTTAACAAATTCTTTTTTGTCAATGGTTGATTTTGTTGAAAGTTTATGCAGGGGGCGGGCCCTTGCAGCCCCCCTTCAAGCCCCTACATTCCTTATCCCCCTAAACCCACCCCCACATATATTTCGGCCAAAACCTGATGAAAATAATTTGATGAATTCTACTTCGATGGAACCTGCTGCTGCGAAAACTCCCGTTACCTATTACAAGTTATTCATCTATCTGAACTGGGAAGAAGTACGAAAATAGGTCCATCTCCGAACCCACAACCTATAACTTATGCCCCCCCCTTCACCCAAGATCCTCCAGCACACTCGCATAAATACCCAGCACAACTTATTTATGATCCTCACTCACCACTAAGTACTGTAAACATATTATGTACATTTACTATGCAAATACTTTATGCAAATTCTGCATGCCATGCTCACTGACTGTATTCAACATGTACTGTCCAGCGCCCAGATACCTTAGGGTTTCGGCGAGCTGTACAAAGGTCAAATAAATAAATAAATACATCTTGCATGTTGCAAAGGTGTTCGATTGCAAGTGTTTCATCATTCTGGTACCTGCAAAGACTATTGCCAACCCACCTCCTCTCAACCAGTTTATCATTTAGTAGTAATTATTTTGAAACCCTGGGAAGGAGGGTCATCTCCATAGTGTGCTTTGCTCTAACAAAGAGTGGATGTGATTACAAAGGTGACTGACATCTCATAGCTTTTATTCAAATCCCATATGTTGGCAATGTTTTATTTTGCCCATCTAGCTTTTTTTAATACACCATGATTAAATTATGATTTTTATGCTGTTCTATCAGAGAAGTCTCACCGGCTACATGACTTTAGGAGGTTGATGGGAGCATGGGGGTCAGTATTTTCATCATGTGACTGTATCACTGTATCTGAGGACTACATGTGGTCCGTACTCCACAATATGGGCAATTCTATAGCAGAGTGGGGAATTATAATGGGTTAGGATTTACTCCGGCCTGGATCAGGGGTCTGTGCCACTGGGACATGCTTTCATTCAGGGTGCAGTGGTATAGGGCGGTTACATCATGCAAGAATTCATCGAATACGAATGTGATGAATTTTTTAAATCAAATTTTGCCAAAAAGATATGTTTGGGGTAGGGTATCATGATAATTGAGATATGGGGCAGTATGGGGGGGCACGGGGGTCTCTTCCAACTTATATTTGCAGCAAAATAGAGTCGAGGAAGATACATATTTGACGACATCGTATTTGTTGAATTGATTTCGATGTAATCGCAACACCATGCCAGCACATCATCCATGGAGTTCTGCCCCTGTACTGTCCCCGCATTCCTCCGTATTTACTCTCACTCGGTGAGTAACTGAAAGCAGCAAGTCACATTTTGAATCCTGAATCTGATATAAAGTAGAATATGTTAACTTATCAACAGTTCACAGCAATAAAAACGGAACTGCGTTGTGAACCTCATGAACAATTAAACACAACTGTCTTGACGTGAATGCGGCTAAACTCAAGGTAAAGCCTAGACAACAATGCTCAGAGTAAATGCAGCTCTTGCGCAGGTTCCTTGTGACATCTCACAGATGTAATCAGGTAGAGAGCTGACCACTGGGGTTCAAAAGCATTACTGGAATATTGGCAATGTTATGGCAGCTGGTGAAACATTCGTTCATACTCGTTGTTTACATTGGTAAGTCCCGGTGTTCGCCACTATGGCGCCATTACAGACTGCACCAATAGGGAATGTTGTTACATTTCACAGCGCTGAGAACGCATCATTAGAAGATTGCAGACAGGCAGATATTGGTCGCCAAGGATGGACTTGCAGTCCGAACTGCATTACACCTAACTATATGCCTGTGTCACAGAAATAAATGCGTTACTTTTTAGATTTGGAGACATTTTTCATCATTACAATTGTATTGGCTTTCACATACAGACTACTCATGAGTCTGGATTATATTCAGAAAGAACATGTATTTTCACGTGTATTAACATGTAAGGTCTTTCCAACAATTCTGGCTACATAGAATACAGTGCACGATTCTTGTTTGGCTCCCAGTGCAAAGAGAGCCTCCTTTGGCTACAGGACCACAATCTTTACTTACTTCTATTAGTTGTTGCATCACTATCCTGGTGCCCACTCACATTGGTCTTATCTCTGAACTGGTGAAAAAGCACCAGAACGGCATTGCTAGAAACCTGTCATTTCCTCCTAGCAACCCAGGCAACATTACAGAAATGTGTGTACATGAGAACGAGATATTTGCATTGTACAGAAAAGGATTCCTTTCATGGTAAACAATGTCAGCTGTCAACAATGAGACTAATGCTGAAGGAAAGGGTAGCGTACAAAAACACCATCCTTAATAGCATCCGTAAGGTTATCGCGCCTCTATTAATTGCGTAGCGATTCCTTATCCGAAACATAATGAAAAAATCACTAATTTTAATTGAAAGATCGCAGAACCATTCATCACTTCATGGAGTGAATTAAAGCAATTAAAACATGGCAATGATTTCTCGAGAATAAGAATGTCCCTTATCTTCAGATGGAGCAGTATTTGTTAACTCTAGATTGCACTCGGGAGCTTCCGGGAGAGCAAAACGGGTTCTGATCAGTCCCTTTGGACTAAAACCAGGACACAAGTCTGGTGAAGGAATGTATTTAAACCAAGGCCTGCAACGCCCAGCAGGCTTCTTTCTAAGACGAACCCAGTGCATGGTTGTCACCACTGAGACTCCACTTGCAGATTCCCCAACTGTCAGAAGTTATGGTATGGGCATTTGTGTAGTGCCTTTCACCATTGGTAGGGCCTCAATGCACTGTAGGTTGAATGTCCACGGGGACAGCAGTCCAGGTAAGTGTAAATAGTCAGAGAAATAAATAGTGCATATGTGCACCAGCTATATGTGCAGCTAGGCTGGATTTATTGTGGGGGGAGCTGCATTCTAATGCTGAAAGTGGTGTGAAGAGTATGTGAGACAGGCAGCATGTGTACCGCTAGGCCGAATACGTCGTGGGGGATAGTTATATTCTAATGAATGGGGTGCTTTGCAGTGAATAGGGTTTGTGGGATTATGTGTGCAGCTAGGCCAAATTTATCGTGGGGGATAGCTGCATTCTAATGGTCGTTGCAATGTGAAAGGTGGTAAAGATCATGTGTGCAGCTGGACCGAATTGCTTGTGGCCGATAGCTGCATAGGTGCTCTTCACAATTCTATCTAAATGTGACGCAAAGCTAATCTTCACAATTCTATCTAAATGTGACACATGGCTAATCTTCAAATGTGACGCAGGGCTAATCGTCACAAATCTATCCAAGTGTGACACATGGCTAATCTTCAAAATTCTATCTAAATGTGACGCATGGCTAATCGTCACAAATCTATCCAAGTGTGACACATGGCTAATCTTCAAATGTGACGCAGGGCTAATCGTCACAAATCTATCCAAATGTGACACATGGCCAATCTTCAAATGTGACACAGGGCTAATCGTCACAAATCTATCGAAGTGTGACTCATGGCTAATCTCCAAAATTCTATTTAAATGTGACACATTGGCTAATCTTCAAATGTGACGCAAAGCTAATCTTCACAATTCTATCTAAATGTGACGCATGGCTAATCTTCAAATGTGACGCAGGGCTAATTGTCAAAAATCTATCCAAGTGTAACACATGATTAATCTTCAAATGTGACGCAGGGCTAATCGTCACAAATCTATCCAAGTGTGACACATGACTAATCTTCAAAATTCTATCTAAATGTGATGCACAGAAGCTAACATGTGCAGCACAGTTCAGCAGAATGGCCAACTATAGGGCTACCTTACACAATGAGGCTAAATGCAAAATATGCCAAAGGTTCCTGTGTTAGCTTGGACAGCAGCAGTTAGGAAACTAGCTGGCAGCTGCACCCTGACTGGTAATCAGAGTACTGCATGCAAATGTACTAGATTCCACCAATGTGCACTATTGTATGTATCACTGTGCCCGGCTCGACCGCAATTCAGCGCTCCGTTTGCACAATCATAGTGAGGCTATGAAGGCCCAAAGAGGCAGAACTTCAAAAGCACTATTCATAATATATATTGGTTCATGTATGTATGGGATTCATAAGGTGCGAACCAAGCTGGAAGCAGCGGAGCGCTGAACAAATGGGATGTTAACCATAAAGGTCTATACATGAAACACATCGGCTTATGTCTGAGGCATGTTGGATGTGCCTTTTTGTGTAAGGGTTCGCACCCGCCATACTGGAGTGCATGCACTGTTCTGGTTTATACACAGCAACATTCATTTATAGTATCACTATTTTGGTCAATGCATTGGTGAATTATTGATGTACATATCAAGCAGACTGAGTGACTTATGTGAGAAAGCATATGATTTAAGGAATTTGGCTTGTAAGCCAAACTAAATGGCTTTTGAGCTCTGTTTACTTCTTTATAAAGTCAGCATACTAGTGTGCCTGTTCAGTGCATTGGATTCTGCACAATATATACCGGTTTGCGTACATAGCATACATGTGTGCATGCAGAATCTATTAATTTTCGGTTCAAGCGCATAATCTATTTGAGCGTACATTTATTTACTGGTTAGTATCCATAAATATTGTTATTTACACGTAAGAGACTGCTCTGTACACAGCATTCATGAATAATTTACTGTGGATGTATTAACACTCCAGTATACATGCAAAGGTAAATCGTTTGCATGCATTATATATTGGGTTTTCCCACAGAATGTACTGATAAGTTTGATTATCTGTCTCCCAAATTGTTAAGTGTATTGTCACGTACTTACTTTGCCTGTGCAGACTACTAGCGTCGCAGAATTTCAAGGGCTCTATTTCAAGGGCTCTGAGCGACTGTTTTTTTCCCCATGTTCCCACCCCCCTTGAGCACTTTGAAACACTTGCCTGTGTATATGCGCGTTAGAAATAAACACTAGCATACCATTAATATACAGGTTTCCATGCATAACCTATTAGTGTGTATGCATGCTACACTGATTTCCACTTCTAATGCACTGGTTCACGTGTGCAATGGGCTGGTTCACACAACACACTGCTTTTTTGCTTGCATTATCTTCTGCACCCATGCATGACATTCTGGGTCCTTTCACAAGCAAATATTACTCATTGCAGGTTTCAGACACTTCAAATGAGCGTTTTGCTGGTGTAAGGCTTTAATGCTATTGGGCCATTTACTTTGGATTGTGTGAAGTAAACGTAGCCTCTGTGTAGCTGATTCAGTGCACTCTTGCATGATTCGAGAGGATACACAAGGATCTATCCAACAGTCTACAGTGAATGAGGATACCAGTAGGGGAGACCTTGAACTGATAATCACCCACCAGAAAATGGAAATGCCATTCTTAGGGCGTGACTGGCACCTTTAAGGCAGGGATTAGTAAAATGGTATGCAGGTGATGTTAAGCTATCAGAGCAGAGGCAGTGTGAAACAGGTGCGCTTTCAAGGCTCTTCAGGGCAGATGTTTCAAAAATGTATGCAAATTAAAAAAGTGCAGAGGATTCACTTTGCTCATTTGCATTCATTTCGGAAATCTGCAGATATCCTTTCCCACAAAAGTGACCTGCACATTTTCAGGGGGCTGGCTGCAGTGCAAAGGATGCTCTGGCCAGTCCCAGTAAATCATTAGTGTCAGGAACACGTTCCCGACACTGATGTATAACTGGCTCCCAGCACGCATGGCCACGTATGTAAAAATAAAAATATATTTCTATCTCTGTTTGGGGAAACCAACATGAAAGATTGGCAGCAGCGTTTGATACAGTGCTATCGCACTTCAAACAAAATGCATGGCAGGTTCAGAAATTACCCTGTCATGCATTTCACCTCCCATTGCCCCGTAAAGAACAGACACAGGGGAATGCGACTATTCTCTGTACATTTCAAAGAGCATCCTGTTTGTGGATTCGCGATGCAAATTGAAATGTGCCGAAATGCCCTATTATTTGCACACATGCACATAGGGGATGAAAAAGGTTATCTGAATGTGCGTAATTGGGTTGCACCTTTTTTTGTTGTAAGTGATGAGTTGCAATGAGGCATCTCACGAAAGCGGGTGCGTTCGCAAAAAGGAAGCAAACTAGGCCTTGTGTGGAGCTGTGGCTCTGTTTTGTTGATTCAGAGATGAGTCTTTCTTCCATCCCCCAGAGAGAAGCTATGCTGGCAAGGTCACTGGCAGCTGTGCTGTGGTGATAACAGTTAATTGGGTCAGCTGCAAAGCTTAGCATCAAGGGAAGGAAGTTGCGTTGAAGGTTATATTCATGTGAATAGGGCATCGGGTTTGTGATGCCAAGAGGCCTGATGTAGATTTAGAGCACTACTGCCCTCACCTAATGGCTGGTCAGGGATTTCATTTAGGGGTTGCCAGGGGTCGCAACTGCAACCCCTGAAGTCTCCCTTGCTACCCTTAAAAAAATATACTTTCAACATTTTTTTTGTTTTAAATTGAGGCTCCTGGGCTGTAGCCAGCAGCATGTGGCTCTTTGTTTCTGGAGTGGCTGGTTTTCTGGTAGCTATAGTCGGCAAGATAGCTCAGTGGGTAGAGTGCTTGCTGCTGCAATGTGTATGTGATCTGCAGGTTCGACTCCCGGAAAGGTCTGCTCAGCCTTTCTTCCTGTTGAGGTTGATAAATGAGTACCAACACAGGTTGGGTGATATTGTATGTATATTTCTTCTATATAAAGCTCTTAAGCATAAATTCTATATAATAACACATCATTATCATTTGCCCATGGTCGTCTGCTTGCAGTCACAATAATTTGGTAATATGGGCCTATATGCACTGATATTAATGATACATATGGTGATCCATTCTTGTATGCAATGTATATCACTTTACAGTGATACCGTAACCATATTTTTCATAGTGTACTTAGAAACAGTGCTATGTGATGCCACTTCCTGGTTTGTCAAGGGGTGAAAGGTTGTGTTCCATCGCTTCCCGTGATGTCACTCTGGGGCGGAGTCAGATGACATCACATCTTGTGGTGTCATTATAGGTCAATAGTCTTGTGATGTCACTTCCTCTACCCCTGGCATTTTGGTGAAATGACGTCCCTGCGGGTGGGCATCCCATTTGAACTGCAGGCACTGTACTCAAGGGGATTTATAAATGCGTGAAATTCAAACAGAAGAGTGGTGCCCTGATAGCATCATCCCTGGTCACCGGGTTCTCAGAGAGATAAGGGAGGAGACATGCTGGGGCTGTACCGTGATTTGGGAAAGGAGAAGCAAAGGTGATGCCAATGCACTCATTTGCGAGGTCGGGAGGCTGTCTGTTCATGCCACAGTGTCTGGTATAATGAGGAGACCCATTGTATTATCAAAGCAAAGTTGGCACTGCTCTTCCAATTTTGATCAGGTTCTGATGGAGTGGGGCACATCACGTGGTGGCAAAGAATGTTTATTCAGCAACAAAATATATTATGTCAACAACATACAAAGTCATCACATATAATCCCGTTCAACAAGGAACTCCAAGGAAAGGTTCAGATGTCTTCTACAACTCTAAACCGAAGATCAACACACAGAGATTCCATAGAGATGGAAATAATTAGATCTCTTCCTGCCTCTACAATTACGGACCACTAGGTTTTCTCTCAGGCTTATCCAAATCCAATAACAGCATCAATTATAAATACCCAAAACGGTTTAATGTCAGCATATCTCTCACACCATTTATAAAACTATATGAAGCAATGCAGGAGGGCTTTAAAGATCAAGCTACACTACTTGCAATAGTCCACTCGAACATAATCTACATTGAGGCTTTTGACTAAGAGGCGGAAGCGACAAACCAAGTTCAAAGATTCATGCAGCAGACATTGGAAGCGGAATGCCAGGAAAAGAAAATGGTCTTAACATTGTTGATGGAGATGATGCAGGAAAAGAGTAGTGTTTCATCTCTAGTACCACATTCTGAAATTTCACAGTATTTGCCATCAAAACGTAACCCTTCATTAACCACAAATGGAGAGCAGAAGGCGGAGAAGGGTATACATCATAATTCTAATACTAAGAGATCAGGAGACATACTGGAGCCAGAGCCAGGGAGTGATGGGAGAAAAGAAAAATCACAAGACAAATGCTTACAAATGGAGAAATTATCGAAAAAACACCATGAAGCCTTACCTTTAACTACTGGGAAAATTTTAAGAACACTCAAGGCTTGTCCCTGACCTTGGAAGCGCCGCCTTTTTCGATCTTCAAAAAAGCTAACAATGCTAATGAAAAAAAGCATAACCTTATGGAGTCGACAAAAACTAAAAAGCTTCCCTCCACCAAACAATGGAAATCTAATGCAACAAAGAGTTTTGTAAGAAACATCACAACCCCACTGGTATTGAAAGTAAGGAGCTCAATTGATCCTCCGCCAACAACTTCGAAAAGTACAGAAATTAAGGAATGCGTGCAAGAACTGAATCTACAGGACCTGACAATTTCAGAAAGTATGGAAATTAAGGAATGTATCAAGAACTGAATCTCCAGATCACACCAGGCATCAGGCGGCAAACAGTCATTCGGATGAGGAAATATATCTACTAAACCCCTCAACTTATAGAAATGATGAAGAGGATGACACAAACACTTCTTGGCTAATGAAAGAGAAATAAAAGTGAATACAGAAGAAGCCAAGGAACTCATTCAATGGGATCGGCCCTGTGTAAAACCTCTGTAGGAGTCTCATCGCGCAATGGATGATAGAGAGGTCCAAAGATTAATATTTCGACTGCAAAGATGTGGGGAGGCCTCCTACTTTCTAACCTTAGAACAGAAAAGAGCTTGCATCCATAGGAATAGGAACGAGATGACTGGTATTGGGGAGAGGAGTCCAAAGCCAGTAAATAAGTATCCAAAAGAGGAAACTGAGGAATATCCTTTTGATAGAGAGAAAAATAGGTACAAGAGAGAGAGCAAGAATGATAAAGAAAGAGCACTGACGACCATGCAGTACAACTCCAACATCTCTTCCCTGGGGAAGATCGATTTATTCTCAGTCCATTGAATGTGGTTAACCTCTACCAACACATCCCTTTACTAGGGTTCATCAAATCAGAAGACATAAAAATAGCTGAATCTCCCAGAAAATCAGTAAAAGATCAAGTAACCTTACACCTTCCTTCAGGGATGGTAAAATCATCTCTATCTGACCTTGCACACCAACTATTTCCAGTAGGCTTTGAACTATCAGACTGGTTCGAGGAATACAAATCCAGACAGTGGGAGGATGGCTATTGGTGCAAAGGACCCATGGACCAGTACCTAACAAAAATGTTGGTAAAGTACACAAAAGCAGAAAAGCCAAGAGTTGACAAGAGATCGGACATTACCAACCACGAACAGCATGAGATGAATTATCCATATATTTTCATCAAGTGGAGCCAAAAGGGCTCGCTTAAATTGTCTTTTAAAACTAATGGAAAGATCAAGCGTGAAGTAAAAGAATTTGGTTCCATATCATTCCATCCCCTGGCTTTTCATCCCCAGGCTTTTAAACGTGCACATTCCAACGAATGTGCTCATGTTTTTTTTTTTTTTTGGGGGGGTGGTACCTCCCCAAATCCCCTCCCACACTTATTTTTTGCCATTGCCCACCCGGCCAAACCCTTATCTGCCCTTTCCCACCCCCCTAAAAAATTCAATGAGCACATTCGATGGAATGTGCACTTTGAAAAGCCTGGGGATGAAAAGGCAGACGATGAAAGGAAGTCGTACCGAGAATTTGAAGGCAAATCATATATGGAAGTGCAGACAAGTACAAAGTGTGAAATCACAAATGTCCTCCACAGGCATACCCAATAACAACGAAATAAGGCATAGACGTTTGGCTGCTGGTACGCTAGCGGACATAGACACTTACTATGGGATAAGGACATCAGTGGGGGGGAATATGGACCTTATATGCCTGCAAGAAACGTGGCTGAGGGATCCCCCTAGTTTAGATGGCTGCTCATCTAATTTAAATCCAGCCTATAGTATAGTACTGGAAAGGGTAGACCTGCAGCAGGCCTACTAACTTTAATAAAGAACGGCACTGACATCGGGTATCTAAGGTTTTTAGTCCAAATCCCTTCCGGCAGATGGTGCACGTGAAAATAAAAGAGGGTGTGGCCAAACAACCCATATGGGGTCTATCAATAAACGTATATTGGAACCCCTTGATGATCAAAGCAGATGCCTTGACACAGGAGATAACTGAAGCCCTTGACCTCTGTCTCACAATGCATGAAGATACATTTGTGGGCTTACACATTTCTTACATTGATGAAATGGGGAGAATAATGGATGAAGAGAAAGAGCACTTGGGTGGACAAATGCAATGAGCCGTAACATGGCTCAGAACAATGTATTCTAAAGATCTCTATTTGCGTAATGCCCAAATGAAGGGAGACAAACCAGTACAGACAACCTGTGCAAATGCACCCATTCTTTGATTCTAGACTGCATATTTGTTTCTTTAAATATACTGGGAGACACATACCTGATGGAGATCCTACCAAAACAAATTAGCGACCAAGCCCTTCCGAGGTTATCGTTCATTATATAAATTACGCCTCATTGTTCTTTGAATTTTCCAGACCAATTAAAGTGGGAAGATGTTTGCACCCTCCTCCTAACCATGTTGGTGACGGAAAGATCAGGTAGGAGAAAAAACTGCTTTATAGAGATTTTAAATTGATAAGGAAGTTTGAAACAAAAGCCTGCTTCATGTTATTAAAAAAGAGAAGATCTAGAAATAGAAACTGGATGCGCAGCTACAAAGTAGAGCGTATTCAAAAAGACACAGAAGCTATGAGAGGGCTTAGCAAAGAAAGACATTAAACAGATGGGCCAACGGTTAAATACCCTAACCACCTCAAATCGACAGGGGAGGCTTGGTGTAACTTCTATAAAGAACTTTATGGGATGGAACCTTGCTTTCTGAACGAACTCAGGAATGATGCAAACCTACCAGGCTTGATTTAGAGATCTTAATAAAGTAAGCCAATGCATCAAATGCTCCAGGTCCGGATGGACTGACAAATTCAATGATAAAGAATCACAGAGAGGCTTGGTTGCTGTTCATTTTAGACCTCTTCACTCAGGTCATGAGATCAGTGATCATCCCGGACTCTTGGAGATTGGCTATTGTTATCCCCATCTTTAAAAAGGGTCCTTCAAACTAACAGCCTATCTCCGTTTTGGATGTGTTAGGGAAACTCTTCACGGCTCTGCTACTAAAACCTCTGAGGAAGTGGATTAAA